>NW_012152507.1:8227974-8377746 GCF_000956105.1 Propithecus coquereli | reverse complement strand
CGTATGCCTATAGTCTCAGCCATTTGGGAGGCTCAGGCAGGAGGATTGCTTGAGCCCAGGAGTTCAAGCTTGCAATGAACTATGATCGCACCACTGCACTCCAACCTGGATAACAAAGCTAGACCCCGTCTCAAAAAAAAAAAAAAAATGTGTTACAGATGAATGATAAGCAGTTTACTTAAGTATTAATATTGGTGCTACTGCTTTATCATTTATTTTTAACACCATTATCAGGTACTCCTATGGTACATGTATGTTCATGTACGTGTATGTTCAAGTGTGTGTGTGTGTGTATGTGTGTGTATATCAGCAGCAGAGCAGTGATAATTTGATTGAACCACAATATAGTTTAATGCTAGTTGGGATTTTATCAAATAATATGGCTGTATATTTAAATTACTATTGTGCTACCAGGTTAAGTAGTAATGTAGGCTTTTGAGGGTTTGGGGTTGAAACATTCCAGATGATGGGCATTTAGTTCTCAAAGCTTGTATTTTAAGAGAAGAAAAAATCTTAGACCTTCAGCAGAGTATCTTAGTGTGCATCAAATTCTGTTTATAGTTCATCTTACTTGGGCATGCAGAAAGCAGTTTTGAACGTATCAGTGCAAATCTGGGCTTACAAATTAATTTGAAAAATTCCAGTTTGTTCCTATGTTTCTATATATAGTAAAGCATTTTAATCCTGATCGTCTCTGTTTTTATTGAAAGTTTATTTGCCTGTGGTTTTTTATTACTCTTTAGAGCTCCCTTAAAATATCGGTGTTTTCAGAAAAACTCTGAACATTGCAAAAGTGAATTAGTAATAGAAATTAAATGTGCATATTTCAAAGTTAATTCCAAACTAAATAAGACTTTCATTCACCTGGTGTTACCTCAGTTTTGGTGGAGTTGTCGAACTAAAAAAGTTTAGCAGGACAAGTTCGTTAGAAAATGTGCTTCTACATCTGGGAGAAATTCCTAAATATGCCCGTATATTGATGTTGTGTTCATTTCGCTGAATTCAGTCTTCTTGGCCAAAGAGAACAAATACCTCACTTCCTAGTAAGTTTTCTTGATGGTTGAATGCTTGGAGCCTTGGAATCAAACAGCCTGGGTTCCCGAATCTCATGCTACCACTTAGTAGCTTTGCGACAGATAGCAATTTCCGTAGCCTCCCTGGGCCTCATTTTGCTCATTTATAAAATGGGGTTAATAATAGTGCTTACTTTACAGTGTTGATAAATTGGGACAATGTAGAGGATAAAGCAGCGTCCCTAGCATATTGTTTATTCCAGGGGAGATTCTGTTCTTACAAAAATTACATGGGAACTATATGCAGCTAGAATTCTTCATGTGTAGGACAGTTGTTTACTATACCTCTAGCAACGAGCTTCTTGAGAATAGTGATCTCTGCCATCTCTTTCCTTTGGAATGTCCTACAGTCCTCCTCCTAATTCATACAGTAAGTGCTTATAGTTGATCATTCAGCTACAACTGATGAAAATGTGAAATTTTTTACAACATGATTCTCTGTTTCTTTTCTTCCACCCCAAGTTTACCACGTGGTTTTGGTGTTATGAGTGACCACATCCTTCAAACTAATTAATGATGTGCATAAAAAAAATCAGTAAATGTTTTCTCATAAAGGGTTACCTTTGATATGAGAATATTCTTGTTTCAAAGGAGAGAAAAATTCACAGTCCCAGCTGTTTGTAATGTGTTTCCGGAGCCAGCATTGTTTGCAAAAGGAAAATATTTAAGCTTGGCATTTGTCTAAGTTTCCCTTGTGATGTACTTATTTCTAGGGGGCAGAACTACTTTGGAGCAAAGATAATTAAGAGCGAACGTATCAGTCTTTTGAAGAACTATTTAAAAATAAAACCTAACTAATGCTGAAAATAATACTTAAAATTCATTGATCTCCCTCCAGAATAATGTCTGAACTTTGGGCATTCAGTATTTATTTTCTAATTGCAACTGGATAGTCAGTTCTGGCCTAAACAGCCAAGGTTAAATAAAGGGCTGACAAATTATTTAGCCAGTCCCTATATTACTGGACTCTGGATGTTTGAGCCATTTAGAATTCACTGGCTCTTTCTGTAGTTTTCTTCTCTGCCTCTCTGCTACATATTAATATATAAAATCTTCAGTGTTTCAATCTTTATTTGAAACATCGACCAGTCTGTTCAGATGTGACTGTGTTTCACTTTAACTTCCTCAGATTGGGTTGCCACATGAAAATGGCATGCTATCGAAATGATTATTGTTCTGCATACTGTTTCCGTGGGCTGTTAGGCTGTGTCTAATTTTTTCAGCCTGACATTTTTGAAGGTCCCTATTGCTTGAGTCTTCAGTTTGGATATTTTGCTATTATTACTGTTGCTGTTTCCTTTTAGCTTCCTATGCTTCAAACTTTCTCTTTTTAGAAAACCATTTGACATTTTTATAGTTATTATCTTAATATGCATCAAAAAAGTTGTATGATTTAACATGCTTCAGATGACCAAAAATGTAACCCTATGCCCTTGTTCCCCTTTAGCACATGAAAGATGAGGGAAAATTATTCACTCTGCTGAATGATTTCAAAGATATAATAATTTTACAAGATCTGATTACAGTGAGGGTTTTTTTTGTTTGTTTGTTTCATATCTTAGTCTGCTACAGGGTCACACTTACGTTGAATAAGTGGATTAAAATGCTCCGTATCTTTAGTGTATCTAACATTCTCAGTGAACTGAGCAGAAACTACGATTATGGCTGCTTTAATAGTAAAAATGTAAATGGTATGTTTCAAAAGTAATATATCCATTTTCATTAGAGATTCTTTTGAAGCACACATGGTTGCATGTGACTTTATAGCTGTTGTTTTAAAAATGTATATCTAAGTTAGGATAACCTTTTCAAGCATAGTCTACGTGATACATTTTTACTTTCTATTTGAAATATAATACAGTATTTGAAGACATCAAAATAGAAAATCCATAAACAATGGTTAATCCATACATCAGATCATCTTTCTTTAACTTGAATTGAGCCACACATACCTCTTTTGTGTCTAGGGCTGCCTTCTGTGAGACAGATGGATTTTGTTCCCTATTTCTCTACTTGTTTTTATATCCCAGTCCCCTAAACTCACATTGTACTATTAAAAGAACAGACTTATTCATGAATTTGCCTACCATAATGATAACCATGTACCAATGCACTGAAAGGAATAGAGGAATAGAAAAAAATTGGATTGTTACTGCAAAGGAACAAGCTAGTCTTACAGTGTTGCTGTGAATGACTAACCTGGCTAAATACATTTTTGGCAACAGATATAAAAGGAAATTTCTACATAGGAGAGTCATGATGGAGTAGAACAGTGGAAAGAGAAAGCCCTTCAGAGTGAAATAAACCTAGGATACATAATTACTGCTCTAATTTAATAATTGTAAGTTTGGGCAAGATAAATTAACTGTTCCTGGCCTCAGTTTCCTCAGCTGCAAAATGGGATAATAACATCTACTCTAAAGGATCATCGTTAGGATTAAATGAACAAAAGTATTTATAGCATTGAGTCTAGTGGCCAAATATATAGTGAGCGCTCAATAGATGAAACTTCATTTCCTTCCCTCCATAGGACTCTCCTTTTTTTTGAATCTGTATATTCCTGCTATCTAAAGTGTTATTTTTAATGCCTTGTAAAATGCTAAAATTTTATGATTCTGTGATAAAGCCAATTTTTTACGTTGGACCAATTCCTTTATACACTGCCTTATTCAGTAGTAAATACGACCAACTGGAAGAGGAAGGAACTAACTTAGCTGAATTCTAGCCAAGGATGACAGCAGTAGTTCTGTGCTATAAGGTAGAATGATGCCTGAGAATAACATGGAGGAGATCGTTTGTTATTTGTACTTGCTGAGTGGTGAGACCACATTGGTACTCAGGTATTCCCAAAGATTCCTGAGAATAGTACTTTTTCTAATATACAAATGTTAAAATAGAGACTCACATGCTGCATAAGCATATGCTTCTCGAATGCAAATCTACAGCAGGGGGCAGCCATCCATCCCAGGGGACAGCCATCGATCCTGGAGTCCAGCTGCTGGTGTTGCATGGGCTTCTGGGCAGAGGTGATATACCTCCAGGAGGTGAGGATCACAATAGCAAGTGACTGTCCTTTACCACCACAGACTGACTCATACCCTTCAAAGAGACTATGGTTGGCCGAGTATTTTCTGAAGAAAAAGGTGATGTGTGCACATACACACATACGCATACCCCTTTGTGTGCATATACACATATCACACATATACACACAAGAGGAAGAAGGCAGAAATAAATTATAAATATCTCCTTCCAAAAAAGGATCTGAAGAGGCCTTCAGTAAAATGATACCAATAAAGGAGAAAATAGAAACTCTAAAATGAGAAGGAAGAGGAATACACTAAAAGCAGAGTATTAGATCACATGAACTAAGATTTCACTCATCTGGATGTTACTTTTCCTAAAAATTGAACAATATGGAATATAACTAAGGACCAGGCAGTAAGCAACAAAAGGCATGTGAAGAACTAGAAGAACTAATGTAGATGTCACATGGTTCTCAGAAAACCCACTAATTTCATTTTCTAAGCCTTTATTTATCTAAGAATGTTTCCTTCACGTTCTCTTGCCTTTAGAAATCAGACGAATTCTCCTACAAAAATTATACAAATTCATATACAAAAAGTGAATAGCTACGTACAAAAGTAACAAACCAGATAAGATGAAGGGTTCAGAAAAATTATAAAAGCTAAATAAAACAGAAAAGCGCTAAAGCCAAAGACTATGTCACATAGCATTATATTAATGTATGAGTGACCCTTGGGGCATTGCCATTTTACAGAACAGGGCAATAATTATTGTTAATAATGGCGATTCTGAGATATTTAGACATAGGTTGGATTACAGTGAAGATATTCTTTAAGAAAGTAGGCAACCAATAATAGTATTTCACAAATGTTTCCGTTCCAATTTGTGACAGTAAGAAAGTTGGCATTTCAAGGGTAAATATCAAATACCTAAAAATTTTCTCATATGAAACTGCATTGGGATTTGTGAGGATTTATAATGCATTGTGGATTAAGGAGGTAGAGTGTGGTTCAGGTGATGTGGTGCACATCATATCTTGAAATTTTGATTATCTCACCAGTCCACTGGGCCATTCTTTGCTTCCATCGGGCAAGCCTGGCAATTGATCGTCCGTGGGAATGAACTGTGCTTATTCTCAGTTTCATAGAAGAAGCAGGATAGATCAACACAGTTATTTTGGCAGTAGCACTAACATTAGTAGTAGCAGCAGCATCAATTACTATTTAATGAGCCACATTCTCCCCACCGTCTCTTTCAAGCCACGAGGGTACCATTTTGTGCAGTAGAGTGGTAAATCAAACCGTACTCCACTGGGCTGAAAGAGTAACTGCACCTCCCCTAGAATTCAACTTATTACCTAAGAATGAGAGAAGCTTTGGGGAGAATAAAGGCCATTAAGTGCCCCCAGGGTGAAAGATATTGCTGAAACAAAATAGACATCACCCATCAAGAAGAGGAGGTCCAGGGGTACTCAATGTTCATTCTTTGCTAAAGGCTAACAAGGGAACAAAAATACATTGCTTGTAAGTTTCAGAAAAGTGGGGGAGATTAGAGGATCTCTAAGGCCCTTTCTAATTTTCAATTTCCCTGACTCCAATTATTAAGTTAGTTAGGATTTATGCCCAGTCTCCTTCCAAGCATTTTAAGTAGTTTTACATAAAAAAATGGACATTTGTTAATAAAAATACTTCGAAGTGATCAAAAACAGGGAAGTTCTGCTCCTTTGAATGTATGATGTGTATACCCAGTTCACCGAGAATGTTAGGCACACCAAATAAATACATGCGCTAAAAAATAAATCTAGTCGTATTACCCTATTATTTATACTTCATATTCCACAAATTCCCTCAAAATTGTCCCAGGTTAGCTAGGTTTGTGAATTTTTATTAATTTAAATAAATACCCAGAGTAAGATATTTAATAACTATGAACATATCATTTTCTACTTCTAAATTTGGTGCTTCTAGACTTCTAAAGGAATCAACTTAAGAGAGCTGCATTTATAATTGCATTAAAAATCTGGACTCTGTATTTCAAATCCATCAGCAGCTACAGGTCTTTCATTCATTTGTGAGTTATATGTGATTCCCCAAAATTCATGAAGTGCCTATGATGAAGCAATGTTTAAGAATCTGTTCCTTAAACATTGAGTCTATATATTCTAGCTAATTTTGTAATCTGATTAACTATATAAAAGTACAGTTATCCTTGAAGCTTAATAGAGTTAACTAAAAATGACATTACTTAGACTCTGCATAGAGTTAAAGGTATTGACCAAAAAATTGTGGTCCAAATGCAACAATCTTTTTCAAAGATTGAAAATCTTTTGAGTTTTGCCCAACTTTCAGAAAATAATTAAAATTAATTTAAATTTGTAATACATAAGTGTTTGTGTACCCCATATTTACTAGCCTAATAGCTTAATTTAAATTCCCATTGGAGGCTAATGAAGAGTCAGATGTAATATTACATGAATAATGACGGTATTCCCATTTGCTGCTTAGCAGTTTGGTTTTCACTGTGCAGACCATTTGCAAAATGTGCTCATCTGTTTATACCTTGTTCTGGATGAGGGCCAATTAACTTAATCTGCAAAACCAGTAAATATCCAGTTTAAAGTAACAGTGCTGTGATCATGTTAAAAGATAGTGTATATTTGGTCTGAGCTCTAAATTCCCTTTTTTTGTTTTTTTGCCATCAACTATGTCCATATATTGAACAGGGATAGACTATTTCCTGTGGTTTTTGTGGTGGTTTCCAAGATTTGTCGTTGAGATTTATAATACCCAATGTAAGTATTTCAGTGACATGGTAAAAAGTGTATGACAATACCATTCCACTTAGTCTCAGAGTTCACGTGGAGCCCTTTCAGGATTCAGTATCTCAGTTCCACAAAATTGTAAGCAAAGTGCATTTAATGATGCAGCTGATAAGCCCTTCATTTCATGCACTCTCCATAGAGTATTCTTTAGTATTAAAATGAAGGATTGGTTTTCCTTTAATATTTTAGCCATTTAATCTCCTAACATGGGATCAAGAAATAGAATGTACCAAGAGAGTATTATGATGGCAAGAACATTGAAAGATAACATCAACGCTGGATTTTTCCACTTAATAAGGTGATTTTGATTAATGACTCTGTTTTGTAGTTTAATTACTGTAAAATAATCTACTTATACTAGATTGTTAGAACCATTCTAGTTCTATATATTTTGCTTCTAAAATAAATGTTATATTTTAAAATTCCACAGTCTTTAAAAATGTTTGAAACTAGACGAGATGAAAATCCGAATAGATGTTTCTATAATGCATTCATATGAAATTAAATTTTCTTAGTTTATGTTTGCTTTAGTTCTTTGTAGTTAAAGAACCACTGGCAAGGCACTGGCCACTAGGAAAGCATCAAACTTTGAACTCGGCTTTAAAAAAAATTATCCCATCCAAGAATAGAAGTAGACATATGCATTCACATAATCCCCCTTACATCCTCCAGAGGGGTTTCATCAGATGAATTTTCCCCAAAGGACCTCTTAGTTACCATCAGCTTCTCTTTGGGACATATATATTCCTGACTGTGGCCATTTGTTAAGGAGAAGTTTAGCAGATGTTATTAATCAAATACATTTAAGAGAGCTGTTGCTTTTCACTTTCTCCCATGATGTAACACTCTTATAATAACAGGTTGTCTGGGGTCCTCTTTATGAAACTATCTGATGACAATAATCTTTATTCTTGTAACCTCAGTTAACAGCTTTTCTTCTTCCCATCTGATAAGTTCTAGTTGCTGATTTCTTTGCACAATATCTCCATTTAGGTCAATTCATGTTCATCCCTGGAGCAGTCCATCAGGCTGCTCTCTCTGGTGAAAACATTGTTACTTTTTTTTTTGGCTCTGGAACACACACCTATCCATGACTGAAAAATTTGGGGGCCACATTGAGATCACTGGCAGATATGATGACCATGTAAAGATAAGTTTAAATTGCTTAGTTCCACATTAGAATCATTGGATGAATTTCTGTTCCAGCGATTGATTAGGAAACAGAGGAAGCTTATATGGAAAAACATTATTTTCCATCCTTTCTACATACTATTTTTTCTTGAGAACAGCTCATATGTACACTCGTTTTGTACACATTGGGAAATTGACATCGAAATTTATTTTAACAGACATTAATTAATAGCTTATTTTGTGATAGATCTGTAATAATAATGATAATAGATAAAATTAATTGAATGACTGTTGTATGCCAGATTCTAGGCCCTTTTTATAAACTAAGCATAAGAGTCTAAGAAATTTTTTTTTCCTTAGTGAGATTCACATTCTAAGTAAGGGGGCAAGTGAAAAAGCAAATATTTGTGATATGTGCTACAGTAGAAATATGAGCAGAAGTGGTTTGCTATGTTGGTTAAGGGAAGGGAGTTATATGTCAGAATATTGGTTTAGTTGGTTTGAATTTTCATTCAATCCTGGCTTAGTAGCTGAGTGACTTTAAATGTGTTCTTTAACCTCTTTGTGTGATTCAGTATCTTCCTTTGTGAAATGGATATTATCAGGGCAAAGAGATGTGGTTGCATAGACCTGCGGTCCCCAAACCCTAGTCTGCGGACTGTGGGAGACCTGGCTGCAGAGCTCTGCCGCTCCACCCTCCCTTTCCCCAGCCCCTTGTCCATGGAAAAATTATCTTCCATGAAACTGGTCCCTGGTGCCAAAAAGGTTGGGGACCGCTGGCGTAGACTATGCACTTTACACCTCCACACAGCCAGCCCTATATGACACCATTTGACAGTCAATGATGGATACCTCATAGGATAGTGATGAGGATTAACAGATAAGATATTTTAAAAGTGGTTAGACAATGTCTAGCACATTATAGATTCTGAGTAAATATTTGTTATTATAAAATTATGACCTAGAGTAATTGAAGAAATTGATTCTTTGTAGGGGAGGAGTATTCATGGAGATCTTTCAAGAAAGATGAGACATTGATCTAAATTCATGCTGTTCTTTCAGTAATTCCACAACCACGGGTGCTAATATTCCTGTAAAACTAATGCCGTCTTGCTAGCAGAGTTCTGGTCCTACATAGCAGGAATTCAAAAACTGTTTGTAAGCTGAACTAAATGGTGTCACAAGTACTTTGGCACTTTGACACTTTCTGATGGATGTTGACTCTCAAAGCCCAGAATAAGTATTGCAATCATAAAGAAGCATGGCAGATCGCCATTAGAGTCACCGTTAGATTTCCAAATCTCACCTTTGGAAAATCGCTTATCCATTGAGTGTCGAGGACCAAAGAGAAGAAACCATTATTCATCCAGAAAGGTGAAACAACTGTAAGAAGTAGGAATAATAGGAGGAAAAAAGGCTATGGATGATGATAAGTTTGATAAGGAATACATGTTGCTAGAGGTATTAGCAGGTGAACTATCCAGGTAGAAATGTTTATTGGGCAGTTGAAAACATGAGCCTGGGCCTTTGGAGAAGATTCATATCCAAGGACAGTGATTTAAAAAGCCACACATTTGTCTTGGAGGATGGAACTTATGGGGGTGGAAGATCTTGCTAATAGACAAATTGAAAGTGGTACACATTAGGAAATGGCTACATTTTGAGCATATGGGTGGAGAAATGGTTTTCCTTCAGCCTGTAGGCAAGGGAGAAAGGATTTTTAAGAAAGAAAGTGACATTATATAGTATCAAATGCTGCAGAGAGATGTAAGAGAAAGAGGACTGAAAGATAAGTTCGATAGAAAGATATAGTTGGCTGTCTCGAGCAGGCGTGGGGAACCTTTTCATGTTGGAAGGCTGCTTAAATTAGCTGTAATCAATTAAGGCCACATTCAAGAAACTTCAATTAGATATACTTAAAAATGTACATTGTTTTGTAAAAATCTAACTACTATGTACTTAATAACTTCAAAAAATGAAAATTATTTGTTAATTTTAAGTTAATGAACCTTTTAATGACTTTGTTGTGTCTGCTTTTTGTTGGAAAGCATTTGAATTTGGTTGCAGCATAGAGGTCCACAGTTTCAGTTGATCCTCTAGATGGGTATCAGTCATTTGTGACCTTAAGGCATCTTGATTTTGGTCAGTAGAATGTAGATTTGCAGCAATAGTGGTTGAAAAGCAAGAAAGCATTTTTTGGGCGTGTTGCCAAAGGTGTGGGTATACTACTGCATATACTACTCCGTATTTCAATTAGATCTTTCTTAGCATCAAACAATGACTTTAAAATGTCATCTACTGTGAACTCAATCAATTCCATCTGTAGTTCTTTAGGTGCCTTGGTGGTATCAACTAGGCGAGGCTGAAATGCCAATTTGAATGTGATGTCATGATTCTCAAAGTCAGTGAACCTTTCATTGTATTCTCCAATTAATAGGTCTTTAACAGATGTGTATTCTTCAAATGATTTGCATGTATCATTCTGCTCATCAATGACCTTTGCTAATTGGTGAAAATGTTCGTCTGAAATTTCCTTTTGAAGAAGTGTTTTGTAAAAAGATAGCTTTTTTTGAAATGCTTAGATTTTTTGCCACATATCATATATAGACTTAGTTTTACCTCGTAAAAAAATATTGAAGTAATTTTGATTTGACATGATATAACAGAAATTCTTCATTCCTATAGCGATCTTTTTTCAATAATTCACATTGCTGATTCTGTTCTTCACAAAATTTAACTCTCTGTTCTCAAAGAGCAAAAATTTTGGCTAACACCCATCCCTGCGATAGCCAACGCACTTTAGAATGATATGGCAAATCCACACTGAATACCTCTTTGTTCAACTTTAGCATGTTACAGAACTGATGATGCCACGTTGCATTTGCACATAGTTAACAACACTTATAACTTGTGAAGTGTCACTTAAAATAGTAGCTTTAGCACAGAGATTTTGCTGATGCAAGAACAATTGAAAAGAAAGGAGAGCATCTGGATCTGTTAATACTTTTTTTATCTATGCAATAAACCCTTCATGTTTTCCTGTCATGGAAGGTGCACTGTCTATACATACACTCACTAAACTTACCAAATTCATTCTAACTTCATGACATTTGTCTTGAACGTTGTTGAAGATATCTGTTCCCCATGTTCTGTTACAAGAGTGCCCAAAGTGAGTAACTCTTCATAGCAAAGAATCTTCTGTTATGACCTGAATGGAGTTTAAAACCTGTGCCAAGTCAGTAGTATCAGTTGATTCATCCAAAGCGATTAAATGATATATATTTTCCTTTTAAAGTATTGCATGAAGTTGTTCTGTTAAGTTAAAGGCTGATTCATGCAGCCGATCAGTTACCATTCTCCTTGAAAGAGGCAGTTGTTTGTACTTTGAAATTTTATCGGAGTTTAAGCATCCTAAAACTTTGACAATGCATTCTTTCACAATTTCTACATCACTGAATGGCTTCCCTGTTTTCCTAAATATATAAGCTACTTTATAAGTTGCTTCAGTGGCATTGTATCCAGGTCTTATTGCTGCTTGAAAGAATTATCTTTGCTTTTGCTTTTCATCTTTTAATTTCTGCAGTATAACCTTTTGTGTCTCTCCCTCTAATTTAAAATATTTGTAGTCCTTATGAAGGTTATAATGCTGATGAGCATTGAATTTCTTTAATATTGATATTGCAATATCACAAAGCAAGCAAATCATCTTATCTTTAGCAGAAACAAGGTAATATTGCAATTCCCAATCCTCATTCAAAAATCTGTTTTCTTCCTTCAGTGTTCTCTTGGTCTTCTTTGACATGATGGGCTGTTAAGCAGACAGAATTAAAAAATACTGTCAAGCTGTGCAACTATTCACAAATTCCACTTCAAACAGAAACACAGTGCACTGTTGTCAAAAGCTGATAACAGACTGGCATACTCAACCCCCATAAACTCTCTCCAACCAGCCTTGTGCAGTAGTGGCACAAGTAGGGCAGGGAAGTTAAAACTAAATCATGAGCGTAGAAGCCTTCAATTTAGCCCAGCTTACTAATGTTCTGATTGTGCCAGTCAATCTGGGGGGATTATTTCATTGAAATTTAGTTTATTCTTTGGTATTTTAAATATGTTCATTTTTAAAATAAAAAAAAGAAAAACAAAAATGTATTAATAAAAATAAAAGGATTTGTTTTATAAAATTGGATTCAGTCAAAAGGCCACACTTAAGGACCAAGAAGGCCACATGTAGCCTGAAGGTCACAGGTTCCCTACTCCTAGTACAGAGGGTAAAATAACAAGTACTTTCAGTAAAGTTTTGAGAATGGAAGAGAATTATAGATTGAGTGGGAGATAAGGAAGTAGAGACAGCACATACATGGTATAAAGAATAAAGTAGAACACTGGAAAGGAGTTAGAGACTAGAATCTCACATTTTTGTTTTTTAGGTTAGAATAATAAGTACATATATAAGGCAGAGGTAAATGAGCAAGTGGGAAGGAAGATATTGAAAATGTAAAAGAAAGCAGGAATAAATCATAATAATGTTCAATCAAGAGTGGTGACCCTCGTGAATCCAACTGGACCTTGGAACATGGAGGACAGGTGTTGGTTGGTCTAGTGGGTTCATGAGTCAAGGTGTCCCTTTTATAGCTCCTTAAACAGTAGGCCAGCCACATTTCTCACATTTTTAAAGATTTCAACAGTTGGAGACTTGAACTCAGCAATTTTTAGTTCTTCAAGGACAAAAGGAATCATTCATTAGTGTTAATTTTTACTTTTGGAGAAACAAGATTATAGCATATGGTGCCTACATTTTATTTCTATTGGTATAAGGGAATCTCGTGGGGCTTCTTGATATTCTCTCTCTGTAACCCTGGTGAGTGCTCTGGTAGACATAGTAGAAAATAGTACTAAATTCACAACTCTACAAAAAAATCTACTAAAGAATGAATGTCACTACTTAATTTTTTTATTAATAAACTAATATGAGATTAAAATAGATAAGGAGGACTGTGATTGCACTTTTGGTATTGGACAGCAAGGCCTATATAGGGAGAACACAAAGTTTAGCAAGTCTGCAGTGAGCAAAGAAGAAAAAAACCGCTATACCTTGACAGTTAACATCTCTTTAGTTTATGGCTTATTTAGTTTTCAATTTTATAAGTGATCAAAAGTTAAAGTTTGTGGATTACACAATCTTTTGTTTGTCCTTGTTGATGGATTGGTTCCTGCTTTCCTGAGTTTTTAATGGAAACAATTATATCATATAAGAAACTATCTCGCTTGTTTCTATTCCCTGGCATCATATATGGAAAAATACAGCAGTTAGTTGAATTGTCTGCTAGAAAGTGGCCTTTAAAGGAGAATATAAGAGGCAGAAATTTTGCAAGTGTATACTTTAAAGTTGAAGTGAGAAGGGGAGGGAGGAAGGTGGGTGATGACTGAGGTCACATTCCACTTTTTGAAGATTATCTGCTAATGTTCATGAAGAAAGTTACCTCTGAAATGTAGTTTAAATTTTTTGTGGTCATTTAGGTTTGAATTATAAAATTCAACATGATTACAGATTGTAGGAAAAGTATATCTGACCTTAGCTACATTGTCAAAGCAAAATTTTCTACCTAATTTGAACCAAGAAACCCCACTTTTTCCTGTGCAATTGCAGTGAGTATTTCTGACAAAAAATGTATGTCTTCTAATCTAACATTAAGATAGAGAGAGTAATTTAATGAGAAGCCACTTGAAAATTAGGAAGATTGCTGCAAACTTCAATCCTGCTTTGATTTTGAAGACCTGAACTGTCCTGCCTGGTCAGTGAGAGTGGATATCAATATATTTTGTCCTACCCAGTACTATAGCCTTAAAAAGTTGTAGTTGAAACAAAATTCCAGACTGAAAAACAATTTAATTCCATTCAAATTACTTGAGTTAAAAGCATTCTGTCGCGACTCCTTGCACAGCAAGAATGCCTTTGTAAGGGTCACGACCTGCTCCAAATACATACGTACAGTCATTTTTTTTCAAGTTCTGATTTGTTTTGTTGTGGTGGTTGTTTGTTCAGTAGATCAGGAGGTCTTAAACTGGTGATCCATTCTGTTTCACTGCAAATCTTATTGATACCCCAAAAATTCAAAGGCATATTTTAATATTTTTGATAACCAGGGTTGCTCAGTTAGCTGATAAACATGGAATAAAGCCATTGGTCCTTTTCCCCCAACCAGTGCCTCCCACTCCCTGCCCAGACCCCAGGGAGCCCTGGGTGGACACCGCTGGAGGCTGCCCCAGCCAGCCCTCTGCTGCCCCACCCAGCCCTCTGCTGCCCCACCCCTGCTTGCTGCCTCTTTCCCAACCAGAGCAGACCCAGACCCCAGCAGGAATATGCACCTTCAACGACAACGCTAGCACCCTCTAGGACAAATGCTTAGTGTTCCATCCACCATCTGCTACCTCCCTCCACCAATGGCTGTCCTCTATTGACTGGCTCTCTCTTGGAATCACCCTCACATGGCTACTTGTAGGAATGATGGCTCCCACCATGTTCTTTTTTTAGGATGGTAAATATTTTCAATATTACCCTCTCCACACACATATACTCTTTATGATAACCATGTTGAATGTTGAGTTTTTTGATACATTTTAAAGCAAAATTCATGATTTTTGGTGAATTTTCATGATTTAATAAATGCATGATTTAAAAAGCTGCAGATAGTTAAGTGCATTAATTTTCATTTCATAATTAATGTACTCATTACATTTGGAACTACCCTTAGTTCATTCATCTAAGTTAAACTGATATACATTGAGGTCTTACAACGTATCAGAGATGTGCTAGGTATTTAGGTTACAAATGTGAAGATATAGTACATACCCCTCTGGAAGCTTACAGTTGAGAATGGGATATATATGTGATAAATGAGAAAGGTTTATACCATGGAATAATATTACATAAATCAATTAAACCAAGTAACAAATTATACAACAACAGAAGGAAAGGACTGTTAGCTACCACTCATCATTATGTCTCAATATAATGTTCCAATTTATGTCGCAAATAGGGCAGAACTCTGGGCATTGTCTGGTGGTCTTTAAGTAATGAAATAGGTGTGAGGGAGTGAGTCCTCTGTCATAGGAAGGGTTCAAGCCCATATCCACTTGACCATCTATTACGAATACTGCTGATCTTCTAAGATCCCTTTCAACTACAATTTTCTATGATTCTGTGAAATCATCCCTGACTTCTAGGAAGGAGATGAAAAGTAGAGGATATAAAAATGGAACAAACCAACCAGAATACTAAAAACTGAAGTAAGATAAAAAGAAATGAATCTTGGCATTGTACAGATCAGGAGAAAGAAAGCTCAGTAACAGTTTCAAGATCTGTGGGTTTTCATTAAGCAGGAAAGAAATTACTATGAGTAAAGGTGGGGAAATTACTGGCAATTCATTGCTTTCTTTTCAAGTCCTGTTTTTTTTTAAAAAAAATAAATAAATAATTTTAGACAATTGCCCCCTCTCCGTGAGAGATACAAGACCAGTGAAAGTGGCATGCACACTAATTTTTCTGTTTTCATTTTCTCCACCTACCAACTACACAGTGTCTGCTTTCCAAAATTAGTTTGAAAGCCCATGACCTGTGTCTGAACTGGGTGAAATAACACAGCAGTTCACACCTGGAATGAAAGAATGATTGTATGTGAGTCTGTTAATGGCTGTGTAAAGCTATATTGCTATATGGATCTATTTATAAATATATTTTATACATGCCAGATTCATTAAGACTTGAACTAATCCCATGGTAAAACAGCACAAATAATCTTTTTGATAAAGCACTCATTCAAAGAAGAGAAATTAATTCTTTCAGTTACCATGTAATCTATGACTTTTTTTTTTTTTTCGAGATGCAGAAATACTCCATTATAAAGTGCCTAGTTCACCCAGGGACACAGACACACTGTGGGTTGTAACACCTCCTCGTTTGCATGGTGAGGTACATGAGTCAGCTGCTCCTCTCTCAGCAGGGTGGCTTTAGAGCTCCACAGTCATTCATGCTGCCAACTCCAGATTGTCCAAACCTGTAAGTTAGCAAGGACAGAGGTGAGCCATATGTATGACACATCCATAAAAAGAAAAACATACTTTTATGCAAAACATGTCAGAGAACTGGAGAGTGTCAAATTGACTGAGGACCAGGGAGACCTAGATTCAATACCCTAGTCCTTGACTAAGCCCTGAGCAGCTTGTTAGTTGTCCTCTTCCTCCCCTCTTACTCTCCTTGTGTCTTCCCTTACATATTATATAGTGCTTTGGAGTTTTCAAAAGACTTAGATATATAATATCTCCTTTGTTCTTCTGGGTACTGAATGTAGGAATGAACAAAAGGTCATCATAAGGACAGACTGAGTCTGTACACTGCATACTGCAAATGACCACCCCAGCAATGGAAAGACCTTCCTGATGTTACCTCCCTATAACAAAAATAGTATTCACCATCAGCTTTATAATGGATCTTCTCACTCTATGCACTCTCCTAGGTGACCTCCTGTAAGCCCAGGGTTTTAAGAGCTTTCTCCTGTGCTCTAAGCCCACAAATTCAACTGCCTCATGGCTATGTCCACTTGAATGACACACAGTCATGTCAATTTCAGTGTTCTAAATTGAAATTTCACCTCCAAATCTGTTCTTTCTCCTATATTCTTTATGCCAATGAATGATGGTCTTTTATCCCAATCAAAAATATGTGAGTTCTCATGGATTCCTCCCTCTCACTTTTCAATTCTGTAATCACCCAATTCCTATATTGTCTGCTTCTCAACTATCTCTTTTAGTCCTCTCTTCTTTATACCCACTGCCACAATGTTAGCTCCTCTAGATCTCATATTTTCTCACTTTTGTTGCTACAAAAATATCCCAAGCAGTTTTCCTACCTCTAGGCTAATCCCTTCCAGTATGCAGCTGCCAGAATGATCTTTCTGAAACGCTTTAATGATAAAGTTCAAACTCATTGGCAAAGCAAATACCTTTGTGATGTGGTGTGGCCAAATAAAACTGTTGGCAGCCCTAGAAAGGCAGAGTGTTTTTGCTGCCTCTGTGCTGTTCCCTCAGCCCAGAAAGCCCTTCCGGTTTCTGTTTAATAAACTCTTATTCATCTTTCACTACTCACTGAATCATGGGTCATCGTATGAGGAAAGACTTTGTGATCCACCCCATCCCCAATTTGCCAGTTCGAGTTTGCTTCTCTTTTACCCCTTCATGATACTCGATCATTAATAATCATAATGTTCTATCATGCTCCATGATAGCACTTAGCACAGTGAGCTCTAATGACTGATTTGTTGGGTTGTCCACCTCACTACACTGTAAGTTCCTTTAGGACCAAGATCAGTTGTGATGGGCTTAGGATAGTGACCACCAGCAGAAGAAGCCTTTGGTAAATGTCGAACAGAATCTGTTTTACTTTTTCTGGAGTACAAAGTATGCATGAAAGAGATTAATTTACTCCACGTGGGAAGTTTCTACCCAGGCTTACTAAAAGGTCAGGTTTATATAAAATAGTGTGTTCCTTTTTTTTTCCTACTTTCTTTTAGCAAGATGTTTAAAAAAAAAAAAAAAACCATTGAAAAGCTGGGACTTATCTCTGATATGAAATATGATCACAGAATCAGATTCTCATAGCACCTATGCTGGTCCCTACAGGAGTGGTTCCTGGAACAGTGGCCACAACATCACCTGGGGCCTTATGACACATGCAAATTATGGTACCCCACCCCAGAACTATTGATTTGGAGACTCTAGGGATGGAGCTTAGCACTCTGTTTCAACAAGCCTTCCAGGTGATCTTGATGTTTGCACTCTAGCTTGAGAACGACTGCCCTGGAGGTTTTTTAAAAACCACCACAGAAGGGTATTAGCATTTATAGAGCACCTACTATGTGCCAGGCCATTTATTTTATTTACCTCACTAACTTCTTCAGGATACTAAATTAGTACTTCAAGACTTAATTCTGCTAAAACACCTTTTATTCCATTTAAAATTATTTTAGATACAGCAGTCTTGAGTTTGGTATAGTACCTGGCCTAGTGGAAATGACACATTCTCCACGTGCCTTCTCTCAACACTCTCCAGGAGTGACCCCTGTCTTCTTTACACTGAGCTGTGGTACTGATCTGACACCTTAAATATATTGCCTTGAACCATAGGCATCTGAGCAGCTGGCCTATCTCTTATACTGTGCAGTTTTACAGAACATGGACCGTGTTTTGTGTGCAGAGGCCTGCACTCAGCTTTAGATAGTACCTTGCACATAAGAGCTAAATACTTGATAAATATCAGTATTGGATGAATGAATAAATCTCAGAATATTTATCACAGTACTGTCTAGATTTATTAGGTTTGCACTATAACTACACAGAGCAGGGATTAAAATATTTTTTTGTTTCTTTGTTTTTGGTCTGAGAAGCCATAACACCTGTTTATATGGGAGGAAAGCTGAGAAATAATGATGGAAATGGGGAACTAACCACATTTTTTTTCCTCTTTTGTTTTTTAGTAGTCATTTCTCAAGCCATTTCACCCTAGTTGGTGTTTTAAAGGTGCAGACTTTTCAATGTGGGGTTCGTTGAACTGCATGGATCCCAGAAGCTAGCTCTTATCCTCTGCCTCAAGTATAAAATCTTGTTTGGCTGTAACTTGGCCTTGGAACTATGGGTATCAGGACAGGTTGCATGACCCAAAGGTGTCACTCTCAGCTATGTAGGCTGCTCTGTTCAAGGACCGACAGGACTTGTCTTTCCTTAATGTGGCCCCCTGTGACTTTGCCATTTGGGATTTTAGGGTTAAGTTTAGAAAGAGTTGGGCACGGACAAGCATAAGAAACTGCTCTTGATGGCCTCTCTCTATAGGCAGATACTTTCTTTTCAGAGTGAGAAACGGCAAGAGTGTAACAGGCCAGTTCAAGTTATCAGTCATCAGGAGTGCGACAGCTTTCCACTGAGTAGATCAGTTCGAAGGAGGAAAATGAAACAAAAGTCTCTTACATTGTGTTCATCCCCCAGTTATTGCTTTCTCTAGAAATGGAGAATGGACCAGAAGACTGGTGGCTGCTTTGATACTATTTCACCTTTTTTTCTCTTGAGGTTTATAGCTTTTGCACCTATTCTATGAACATGAGATATCAAAGTCCCCTCAGACACAAGCAGCTGAGTGAAAACTGATTTTCCTTCTATCCTCCTGGCTTCAGTATTATGAATTCTTAAGCTATTCACCATGCTAGACATTTTCCAGTCATTGTAAAATCCTCTTGCTAAAGGAAAGTAAATTCCTGAGGTTGGAAGTAGGATCTTCTATTAAGAGGTTTAGCTTTTACCCATAGTGAGGAACTAAGGATATTGCTAATTATAATCCTATTAGATAATTAAAACAGATATAGAGATGAGCAAGAACTGGTGAGTCTTTATTTTTATTGATTTGTAGCACAAGGAGACATTTTTGTATAAGTCCTATGATTTACATAGTAGGAATGTTTAAATTAGGGAAAATTAATAGGTCAGGCAGCACAATTTTTCTTCACTCCTCTGGTGTCCCATTTGAGAGAGTTTTGCCTACAACAGCATTGATATTGAACTTTACTGTAAGTTGCCATGTGGTCTGAGTTCTACAACAAGAAAAAAAGATTCCTTAATGTCTGGATAAAGAGGAAAATGCAAAAGTTAGGATGTGTTAAAGAACTAGTTCATCAATTATGTTTTTAGCCATTATTCTAAAGAGATCTGAGTGTAAATGTTATTTTCTGCAGCATTTTTGTAATAGAAAGGGGAAAGTAACCTAAATGAATTGACTAAATATATCATGATACTTCCATACAATGGAATATTATGCAACCACTAAAATTAAGGCAAAATACATATATGTAAACATGGAATCAGCTCAACAAGAAACTAAGTAGAAAAGCAGGTTTCAAAATATCATGTATAATATGAACCCATTTATATGTAATTATACATGCCTAATATGTGCATATGTACAATGAGATTCATGACAGAAGTTCACCAAAATATAGCAGTGATCTCTAGGTGGTTGGATTCAGATGATATTTATTCTCTTCTCAGACATTATAGTAGTGTTTGGGTGAGGCGGAAATGTTATTAACATGTAAAAAACAGCTAGGCTTATGAACTATGGCTGTTTTGCAGCTTCTGTTTCAGATTACGTTTTATTTTCCAATGCAATTACACATTGCTAGCCTTTTCATTAGTAATATGTTTAATTGATAGGTGACCTAATTTAATATTTCTGCTTTTTTCTAAAATATCACAATAGAAATAGCTACATGATCCATGAAGAATAAAGACAAATAGAAGAAATGCACTAAAATTTTATGGTTGATAACAGAGAAGTAAAATTATAACAACAGGAAAATTGTAGTAGAGAAAACGAGATAAGAGTAAAGATGTCTATAAAGGAAAAGATGAGAAATACTTTGAAAGAGAACTAAGAAATGAAAATACCAAGAAAGACTGCAGCAAAGAAAGGAGACAGGACAACAGGACGATGCTACCTTATAATGAACAAGAATTATGTGTTATAAAAACATAAACATAACAATTTGACCCCTGTAATAGTCCAAAGAAACTAGTAGATGAAAAGTTTGTAATCTCTATTTTATATGTGAGAAATGAAGGCCAAGGAAAGGCAAGTATCTTCCCTTACTTCACAAGTTTGATATAGAGGCTGGCTATCTCCTTACTTGTTATGTACCAGGCATGCTACAAATTATCTTATTTAAACCTCTCAATAATTCTAGGGAGTCTCATCCCCATTTTGCAGATGAGAAAATTGAGTCTCACAGTCATAAAGTACCTTGCTCTAAGCCTTATAGCTATTACATAGAATAATGTGGACTCAAACTTAGAACTCTACCTCTAAGTACAGCATTGTTTGTTTATTTGTTTGTTTTTCTTTTTAGCACTATGGAGAATAACTTGCAATAAAAAGGAAAAATATAAATAAAATAAACAAAGGGATAGGGATAAAAGCTACAAAAGAAGAAAAAAACTTTCCAAAATTAACAACCATTTGTTTAAAACATATGAAACTAAATTACTTTCATTTGCATGAAATGACTATTTTGGGCTAGTATAATTTTTCCCAAGTCAAATATTGATGAAGCCCAGTAAATTCAGTCACTTTTAATCTAAGTTGAACTTTAAAAAAACAAAAACAAAAAAATTTTCAAGAGGTAAATAAACTATTCTTCCAAAACCATCTACGATTTTTATGGGGAAATAATAAAGGCCATGCAAGAAAGACAAGATTATTGCCTTGATTTATAAACAGTACAGAATTCAGATTGTTTTTCATTGCTGTCGAAAGCAGTACCATACTTTCAATGCAACTTGATGCCAGTTCTGATTGTGACTGTCCTCTCGTTTCCATGGTAACTAACTTTAATGTGATCAGCATTACATGGAAACTTTCTGCATTGAAATAGGGAAGAAAAAAAACACCTGACTCTGTGTGCCCGATACACACATAGTAGGGGCTGAATAAATACTTACTGAATGAAAGAGTAAAACAGAAACAGTCTCAGCCCCGTACAATTGCTTGCTAAAGAGATGTGGTACTAACATTTGCATATGTAAACATCTTCATGGGACAGAGCAAACTTTAGCAAAATAGAAAGGTGTAGGGTTGTTTTTGCTTCACTTTAGACCCAGATTGTAGCACAAAGAGAGCTGTCTAAGTCGAAGGTTTAAATAGCTTAATTGTGCAGCAAGTTAGAAGTTAAAGGGTCAGAGTAATGTTAAGTAAATGAAGCTGTTTTGGAGAAAACCTGTAATGCTGCATTCCAGGTCTCCAAAGGCACAGTGCCATTTTTGTGTGTGTTAAATCATTTTAAGGCCAAATACTGTGTTTGCAGACTTCCAGAGCTTCCTTATGTTTCCAGCCTTTGCAAAACAACATAGCCAAGTACATGGTATCTAAATCTGGTGGGCTGCTTCTGAGATTTTGCTTGGGAGGTATTTAAATACATGTTGGGGTTTTTGTTTGTTTGTTTGTTTCCAGCTCATAATCTGGCCTGTTTCCTAAAAACTTTTTAGGTTCTGGCAGTTGACCATTTACATTTTGAAAGCTGTCTGAAAATTCTGACCTTAGTAAGGTGAGTGCCTCTTGTGAAATCACAGAAGCCTTTTAAAGTGGAAGAGATGTGTAGCATCTAGACGTGTGAGCCAAGAGGTTTCAACATATGTAGCAATCAAAATTTAAGCATATTCGAATGTTATCTACTCACTTAACAAATATTTATTGAGTTCTTACTGTATGCCAGACACTGTAGTAGGCACATGTTGAACAAAGAAAAATCTCTGTTCTCATGGAAAAACAAATTCTGCATGTACTCACTTACAAGAGGGAGCACAACAGTGGGGCTATGTGGTCATACAGAATGGTATAATGGACTTGGGAGACTCAGAAGCGGGGAGGGTGGGAGGAGGTTGAGGAATCAAAAACTACCTGTTGGGTACAATGTACACTATTTGAGTGACGGGTACACTAAATGCCCTGACTTCACTACCATACAGTTGATCCATGTAAAAAAAAAACAACCACTCGTAGCCCCTAAATCTATAGAAATAAAAAAAAGAGAAAAATCTCTGTTCCTATGGAGTTTTCGTTCTAGAGGAGAAAACAAAAAATAAACAAAAGTAAAATGCAAAGGATGTTGGATGGTAGCAAGAGCTGTCGTATAAAATAAGTCAAAGACAGGAGTCAGTTTTAAATAAGAAGGTCACAGAAGCCTCACTGAGAAGGTGGCATTTGAGCAAGCGCAGGAAGGAGGGATAGGAGGGTGCCAAGCAGGCGTGGGGGAAGAGCATTCCAGGCAGGCTGAGCGAAAAGTGGGAAAGTTCTGAGACAGGAGCATCCCTGATATGGTCTAGGAATAATGAGGTGGCCAGAATGGCTGGAGCAGTGAGCAAGGGAGAGAGAAATGGGAGTTGCCATCAAAGAAGTAATGGGGTCTAGGCAGCAGATTGCATAGGGCCTCATAGACGGCTGAAAATATTTCAGCTTGGGATGCAGTGGGAAAGCATTGGACGGTTTTAAGCAGAGAAGTACCATAATCTGACTTAGGTTTTAAATGGATCATTCTGGCTGTTGTGTTTAAAAAAGACTGAAGGCAGAAAGGGCAGAACTTGAAAGGAGGTGATACAGGAGGCTATTGTGTTAATCCAAGTAAGAAACGATGGTGTCCTGGAACAGACTTGTAGTGTTAGAAGTGGAGGGATTTGTTGGATTCTGGATAACTGGTAGAGACAACAGAAATTGCAATGGTTGGAATGTGAGGTTTGAAAACAGAAATCAACCAAGATGCCAAGTCTTTTTATGGGAGCAACTAGAAGGATGGGGTTGCTCTTTATGAAGAAGGAGAAAATTGGAGAGGATCGAGTCTTGGGGAAAAGATCAAGAGCTCAGTGTTGGACATGTCAAGTCTTAGACATATAAGAAGAGATGTCATTGGGTTATATGGACTCTGGAATTCAGGGGAGATGTCTGGGTTAAAGATATAAATTGGTCAGTCATGGATGACTAGAATTATTTAAATATATAAAGCCATGAAGCCCAATGAGAAGTTGCTGAGCTTGGGGGCTTCCAACATTTGGAGGTCAAGGAGATAGGAAGGAACCCCCAAAGGGGACTGGAAGAAGCTCCAAGTAAAGGGGAGATAGCCTGGAAGCCAAAGGAAGAATGTATTTCAGGGAAACATGGAAAAAAGTCAAAAGAGGGTTTTGATGGGTTACAAATACGTACTAGGACATATCATACAAGAGCCATGTAGGCTGAAGAGAGAGCTGAAGCATACACACACAGTGATGATTCCTGTGACTCCCTGGCCCCATGGAAATCTCACCATATTCACAGAACCATAGGCACTTTGGGAAAGACCTGAAAGGAAACCTAGTTCCATCTCTTACCTGCTGCAAAATTTCCATCATGAAGTCATCCAATGATTTTTCTTAATCATATTCAATAACAGGTGACTTCAAATTTCTGAAAAGTTCATGTATCTTTGAATTCCTCTAGCAATTCCAAAAAAATGACCAAGTCATTGCCATAGTACATGAATGAAGTGGATTATAATGCCAACATAATATTGATTCGTAACTTTCTGAGTATATTTCTCAGTTTTCCAAGTCCAAATATGCATTCATTAAAGCAATTCAGCATTTGCTTGGTTTGCATACTAATTTTCCTCCTGAGTTGGGTTGTTGATTTTTCCAGTGTTTGTTTCTTGGAAACTACACAGGTAGAAAATATATTTACCTATTTTTTAAGATGTATACTTAATGATGCTATGGTTGAAGATGAAATACAAAGTTAAGTAAAGGTATCCAAATACCATCATGGCATCGAGCTTCATAATAAACTGAAATGCTAGAGATCAGAGATAGCATCCTACTGGCTCTGAATGTATGTTCCTGTCAGTAGGGGAAAGCCATCTCCATGTTTCCAGAGTCCCAGTGAAATCACATTTCAAATGTTTCAACAGGTGCCATATGTTGAATGCCTCATCTTATAGGAGAAACTGCTGTTGTTCCAAACAGCACGTGAAAATAGCAAAGGGGCTGAGTGAACAGTCACAGACAGGTCCTGCCTGAGAGATATAAAAGCCGCAGATTGGGCTTCCCCCAGAGGGTGGGGTTACCTCCCACCATGCTTGAGAGACAGCACTTCCACAATTAGACTCAACTCGCAGTCTCGGCCTGAAGTGTAACTAGCTGAAACTAGCAACTTGGAGGGACTGAGCCACTGCGGGGAGGCCAGAACTGTTAGCACTTTCCATCTCTTGCTCTCTGCCAATGGTTACCCCTACCTAGAGCTTCTGTTCCTACCTCTGGGCAGCACCAGCCAATTAATAATGCACCTAGACTGTGAAGCGAAAATCAGCACCATGTGTGGTAAGCAGTAGGTAATTACATTTCACTTGTTTAATTAAGTTTAACTTTCTGGTTGCCTTGGGGGAACTGTAAGAAAGTTTGTTGTTCTTTTTTTTTTTTAACTTGATGCCTTTTTTCTTTTTTCCCCTAGCTAGAAACTGAGCAATTCACATTGTGTTGAAATGGATATGCTGTGTTTGTATTGGCTGAATTAAGCATCTATAATCATATATTTCCTCTCTTTTGTCTATTTGTGCCACAGTCTTAATATGTGGGACAGAAATTTCATTTAATGGAGACATAATTGTTCTATTGTCTTAGGGCTTATTTAAAACAGCTCATCTCCACTTGAATGCTTTTCTGTGGTGTAGTCATTAGCTTAGCACTGGCTCCACTATTGTTTTTCACCATTTTCTTCAAATACCGTGTATTTTCCAAGAAAGCCCAAGTAGCTGATAAATTGGCTACACCTGCAAGGAAATCTGCTTTTTCCACCTCGGTTTTACACATACACAAAATTATACATTAGGAATGTACCCCTCCTTCGCAGGCTCTGTGGCCTTTCATTCATTCTCTTAAAAGTTATCTGTGGGCCTATTATGTGAAAGAATATATGATATGCTCAGTGGGAGATTTGCTTTGCAATAAGGTTATGGTTTAGTAAGCCTCAAATATTTCTAAATTTATATACCTTGAGTATTAATTCCATCACAGAAGTGGCTCACTGTTACCCACTTGTACATGTATGATACGCACTGAAGCATGTCCCTGGAAACATACCTAACCACATAAGAGTAAAAGCCTGTCATAGCGCAGGAAACCGAGTATAAGTAAGTACATCCTGCCATTAAGCATCTAGGTATTAATATGTCAACCCATACTTAGATTGTATCTTTGTGGTCAGAGCAATATTTGAAACTAGTAGACTGTTTTAAGATACATCTAATCAATTAGAAAGAGATGTGGTCAATTTCACTGTATCAGTGAAGCTCAGAATTGGACCAATAGGTTGTCTTTTAAGACTGCTCTCTTCATAAAAATCACCTTATAGTGACTGAGGAAGGACACAGTCTTCACCTGCTGTGTTGTCTGTCACCAACAGTTGGATTTCATTCTCCTTCTCTTTTGAGTAGGGCTTTCTCTATGCAGACTTCTGTGTGGCTCCATCATAAGCCATAGTCTAGTTATTCACTTAAAAGTTTACACCACTTGCAGAGGTAAGTCATAGGGAAAATATCTCTGCTGTTTTTTCCATGACATTTTCTGCCTCTGCCAAATCTTCTCTTCTCAGCACAGGGGCCAGGAGGAGCCCCCACTTTTCTACTTTTCTGACCATTTTCATGGACTGAAATGCTTTGCATCGGGCCTGCTTAGACTAACAATTGCTTGGCCTCTTCTGTAACTTGTCCTCTTCTATAGCTGTCTCTACCAAGTTCCTTAATGAAAGTCAGCTGACACTATGTTTTGTGCACTAAGGAGTTAAAATAATATGGTTTATTTGCATAACAATTTGAAACACATTTATTTCTTTAGGTTAATGTTATAGCCTCAGTATTGTTAAGTCCTGGCCATCTGCTAACTTTTGAAAGCCAGAGGGTCTTGTGCTCTTCAAGCTTGTCTCCTGACAGAATATAATATGCTTATGGTAGAAGAAAGACATATTTAGTGTGTTAAATGTGTCCTTGCAAAGCTAAATAAGTTCCCTATGCAGAAAGAAGATAAGCTGCCTGGCAGCTAGTTTTTAGAATATTAGAAGCAATAATTTGTACTATTTTCAACCTTGTCATTTCAAGAGCATCTTACGAAGTGGTTTGGGGTCACGACTCCTACTTTATTACAGTGGCTGGTGCAATTTGTAATGCTTAATTTGCAGATCCTCCTTTTATTAACTTAGAAGATAGAACTTGAAACTTCAGTAAGGCACAATGGATAAGGAGAGGTTCCAAGATGGGTAAAACAAAGCTAAGGAAAATGAAAATGGCTTGCCCAGTGTGACTAAGAGGGTCAGGAATAGAACCTGACTCCTAATAGAACACATTTTTGCGTGGGTGGCATGAGAGAACAGGACATGTTAACAATCAGAAAGAACTCAAGTCCAGCCATAAAGCGTATTTGTACGCACTGTTGCGCATTGTTCGAATGAGTTATTTTTGCCTCACTCTGTTCCAAGGCACATTCCTGCCCGAAGTAGGTATTGGTTTAGAGATTTTTTTTTTCCTCCAGCAGCTTACAAGAGTCAGAATTTCCAGGTACTGAACTGAGTTAGGGGTCTGAGTCTTATGAAAAATGAACTGATGGATGAATGGGTTCCACACTTTGTAAGTAATTCTACAGCAGCTGAAAACATCTTTGTTTGTGAGGGGGCTTTACAAAGGTTGTGGACCTGTGAACTGCATTGGGCTCAGCACCCCCAGCCAGTTTACATGGCGATAAACATTTGCTGAAGCAAGTGTGGGCAAATGTAGAATGACCGCCCAAGCAGGAGACACTCCAGCTCTCTTGGCCACAACTTGGCTTATAGGGTCTGCAGAGGTGACCTGGCTCTTATTTGAATTATAATTACAGCCAACATTTATTTCAGAGGGATTTCTATGCACTGTCTCAATTTTTCCTCACAAAAAACCCAAGAAGGAGGCATTTTAATATAGTCATGTTATAAATTTTTTATGAGGGCACAAACAGGTCCGGGGAGATTGTGACATGCACAAGGCTGTACAACTGATAAATAAGGATCGGGGAACATACATTCAGGTCTCTCGACTCCAAATTGAGTGCTCTTTCAATGATACCAACCACTTTGACTACTCAAAGAGATCCTTGTGGCCACACCGGCCTCCCTCCACACCTGCAGAGCCCAAGTACAGACTCAAAAGAAAGTTCCTTTGTGCTTATGGGGTGTGCAAAATGCTAGGACCCCATTCCACCTTTCTTTTCTTTCAGAGTTATCTTACCTCTCCCTTTGGGTGAATGTGTGTCATCGATCGGTGTGGGGTCACATAGGTCCTTATCCTTCACAATGGACACCAAGCTTCCTTTTAAGGTGCTTTGTATGATTCATTAATGGTTTGAATTTTTGTCAGATAAATGAACATTTTTTGATTGAGAAACATTTTAGAAGTGCCAAACATATTACTATGATGGGGTAACAATGACTAATATTGTTGTTAAATTGTTGGAATTATAATGACTTTAACCATTTTTTGATTCAGTGTGTTTATCCCAATTTGTTTTGTCTAGACTTTTAAATGGTTTTATTGGCTTTGAAATATTAGCAAACAATGTTGGTCTCTCTTACAGATCTTGGTCCTACTTTTAGCAGCCATAGTATATTCCTACTTTTAGCAGCCACAGTATATTCAAAACATACCTGAATTAGACATGCACTCCAGAGAACAGTTTTACTGATTGGTAGTAAAAGAAAAGCTGAATAAATCACAATTGATTAAAGAGGTGATGGTATTCACCAATCCTAGGGTGAATAAAGTACTCTTAAGAAATAAATTGTTTATTTAGATATTACAATACCATGCTGTACTCAACCCAATCAACTACATAAACTAGAATAGAAATTCTTGAACTTATTTTTTTAAACTCCCGGGGAAGCAGTTTACTACTAGAGAATAGTATAATAACTGCTATCAAACCTAGCCAAATAGAGAGCAATAAAAACACAGATGCAAAGTAAACTTGAATCCTTTGGCTTATTAATGGATTATAGTAAACCATGAAAATATGGCATATGAAACTAGTTTATCTAAAAACTTATCATTTCTTGGGCAGTAAATGAAGCAGAGCATCAAAATAATGATTTTAAAAATGTATTACGCTGGGTACGGTGGCTAACGCCTATAATCCCAGCACTTAGGGAGACTAAGGAGGGAGGATCGTGTTAGGCCAGGAGTTCGAGACCAGCCTGGGCAACAAAGTGAGACCCTGTCTCTACAAAACATAAAAATTAGCTGGGTGTAGTGGCATTTGCCTATAGTACAGCTACTCAGGAGGCTGAGGCAAGAGGATCACTTGAGCCCAGGATTTGAGGCTGCACTGAGCTGTGATTGTGCCATCGTACTTCAACCTAGGCAACAGGGGAGACACTTCCTCAAAAAAAAAGGATTAAAGTTTAAAAATAAGAACAAATGGTGACTGGAAGGGAAAAACAGGAGGAAACAAAATGAACAGTAATCAAAATCCTGGCAGAATTTTTTCACTTTGATTTTTGTGAATTGTATTTATGTGATAAATAATATTGCTAATTGAGGGTTAAATTGATCTCTGAGAACATTATAAATGATCTTAAATCAGCACATTTAGAGAAGTAAAGAACTGAATTTGTGACTGAAATCTTTATCATAAATAACACCCTCTACATAATTTTTAATCTTTCCAGGTCTCAATTTCCTACTTTTATTGACATCTATTTCCAGATCAGTGTTCATTAAACTTTAGTGCATGTCAGAATATGCCAGGATGCTTGTGAAAAATGCAGATTTCTGGGTTCCATCCCTGGATATTCTGATTCCGTAGATGTTGGGTGAGACCCAGGAAGATGCAGGGACTTCAGACCATCTTTTGAAAACACTATCGTAGAGAATAATGAACCAGGAGGAAAATCAGAGATGCCATTCATTTTAGGAACACTGCCCCTATCAAATATAAATTTTAAAATGTAGATATTAATATTTGTTCATGATGATGTATTGGAAATCTGATGGAATACATTTCGGTGAAAAAAGAATTATAAAATTATCTGTGGTTAGATAAATTGGCTACTTGTAATCCAACTTTTTAGAACATAAAGTTGCAATAATTACCTAGTCTACCTCTTCATTATTTCATAGATGAGCAATAGGAGGCTAAGGGAGTTAAAGTAACTTGCACAGTATTGTGTTGCTAGGCAGTGACCAAGCAAGATATTTGGTTCTTTCCATTTATTATGTTGCATTTCTTTCAAAATTCTCTAAAAATGGTCCCGTATTATCAGAAGGACTTGGGGTAGGCCAAGTGCTCCATTGCTGATACCTTTGCCTCATACAGAAAAATAAGGTTAGAGGCTTGTATAAACATAAATACAAACAGGTAAGAAAAGCAATTCTATGGTTATGGCTGTAGAATATGCCTTGTCTTTCATCTCAATAAATTACATGAACCAGTGGAGTGTCTTAGTTGTTTTCTGTTGCCTATAACAAAATATCTGAAACTGAGTATTTTATAAAGAAATTTGTTTTTTAAAGTTATGGGGGCTGAGAAGTCCAGGGTGAGGGACCACATCTGATGAGAGCCTCCTTTCTGGTAGGAACTCTCTGCAGAGTCCCGAGGTGGGACAGGGCACCACATGGCGAGAGGGCTGAGCAAGGTAGTATGCTAGCTTAGGTCTCTCTTCCTTTTCTTACAAAGCTACCAGTTCCCCTCCCAAGATAACCCATTAATCCACGAATGGATTAATCCATTCATGCGAGCAGAGCCTTCATATCCAGTCACCTCTTAAGGGCCCCACCTCTCAATATTGCCACATGGGGGATTAAGTTTTAACATGAGTTTTGGAGGAAACATTTAAACCATAGCATGGAGTAATGATGCAAAGTTGTTGTAGACATAAAATTTTAAATAAATTATGAGCTCCACGATAAATTAGTTTTACCTTCAAAAAGATATTTTGTTTCACTTAGGTTTTTCAAAGCTGCCCTCTCCCCAAAAAACTTTTTAAAGATAGATAACTTCTTATTTGATCTGCCTCCCCTGCTGTATCAATTAGGATTTCTTTCTTTCTTTTGTTATTATTTTTTTGCTGCAAATAACAGAAAACTGACTAATAGTGTTTGATACAAAAGAGATTACAAATAGACAATTTCTTCCCCCTTCACATAAAAGTATTTCTGGAGGTAGGTCATTATGGGTATTAGTTTAGTCATTCAGTAACATCGAGGCTCGGGGTCAGTATGTCTGTGATTCTCTTGGCCTTTCTCTCACAATCTCAAACTCCAGGATCACATTGACATTCAAAGCAGGATGAAGGGAGGAGTGGGACCAGCACAGATGTTCCTTTTATCAGAAAAGCAGAAAGTTTCCCAGAAGCACACCCTCTCCCCCACCAGTCGTCCATCTCATATGGGCCAGAACTATGCTACATCTCCATTCTAAGAGCAGAAGAAGCTGGGGAAAAAAATATTTCGCTTTATTGAGCTTCTTAAAAGGAGATGGGCAAGAGAGATGGGGGTGGCGTGACAGAGGGTCTGCCACTTTCTTTGTTCTGGTAGGAACTCCTGTTATTCCAGTGTCCCCTGAACACAGACTGGGCCTCATGGGGCAACTCCAGTTCCAGACATTCTCTCTTCTTCTTTTTTATCCTCCACCACCATCCTTCTGGACTCTGACACTTTGCCAAACACCCCCCTGCCCTTCCCTGTACAAAGTGACTCCAGTCACACACACTCACACATACCCACAGTCAAACCTTCATTTTCAGGAAGTCCTTGAACTGACTGGCCTTTAAGAACGTGGCACAGGCAACCCTAGGATTATAAAGCGCTTGGTTGAATAAGGTTTCTCTGTGGACATCCGGGAACCTTTCCTCTCTGGCTCTTTAAAAGAATAATGAATCAGAACATGACATACTGATGTTTAAAAGAAAAGTCACAAATCAGTATCTTGAAAGTATATCCTAAGGCTTTTCTTCAGGTAACCTTTATATTGAACCATAAAAAGATTAAAGACATCTTCTGCTGGACTCAGGCCCTATCATTCATATTGAGATTGTTCAGAAAAAGAGGTGTCGACACCTTTACTGAGAGGAGTCCAGGTCTTCCAAGCAGGAAACTGGTTCGATGACAACACCCTGACTTGCCAGGTAAGCTGGTCGACGGCAGAGATCGGCTCTCTCCTTGACTTCTGACTTCTTTTGTGTGCGACGGAGGGATCTTATGAGTCATGGTTGGCCTTTCCGGCCTGACTGAGTTTGAAGGAGCCTCTGGCTTGTTGCATAAAATGGACTTTGCAAACAGTTGTCTTCAGCATACCCACAGGAGAAAGGCAAGTGGGTTCATAAATGGAAATTCTAGACAAACAACTGAAGCTAAAGACACCTCTGTGTGTAAATGTTTCCAGATGGAGACAAATTTTTTACTTCACTCTCCACAGTTTTCATTTTAAAGGGTTATTAAGACAGAAGCGTCAGAGCAAAGTGCATTAGAATCATTCACCCTGGCTTCCCTTCCGAGTAAGGCTGACTTACAGTTGCAAGGGGGAAACACTGTCTCAGAAATAAATCTTAATCTATTCCCCGTAGTCTATCAACACATGCTTTTCAGAGAAAGAAAGAGAAAAAAACACATCTGAGGAAAACAAGACTGAGTTGGTCGAACATCTTGAAGAGGGCTGGTCTTCTCGTAGAAAATTGGAAAGACATGCGATGGCTGTGAGAAGAGTCTGTGGCCGTTAAGTAGCGTAACGTAAAGGAGGAACTTCAAGATATAAATTTAAAACAACACACTGCAACGATTTGGACTGTAAGGTTGTTAGGTTTGTTTTCACCCTTTGAAAAAGTTCTGAACAGAGTTCGAATTTTCTTAAAAAAAAAATCCTTGGGCCTACGAAAAATGCCATTTGGCCTATAAAATAGTCTTTGCTGCCACCCAGCAAGTTATCCTCCTTCTACAGCTTCCTGTACAAAAGGCTGTGATACCAACATCTGCCTGAAGCCAAAACACATGTTTTTCAACCAAATAAATAAATTAAAAGGAACAAAAGTCTTAGTACACCATGCTGCTTTTATTCTTACTGCCTGACTCCCCTTGGCCCTCTTGTAATTGTTATAATTTCTTGGGGGCCCTAGGCAGATGAGCCTCTCTGCTCATGGGTGATTTAGAATCTGCCAATAGTGGCTGGAATGAAACATGGAGAATCTTTTCACTTTTAAGCTCCCTGGGTTAGATCACTGTATTCTTGGGCTTAGATGTTTACTCAATAAATGATCCCCATTGACGGTGTACCTGGGCCATTGCCCAGTGAGTGAACGTGATTTTCCTCTTTGAAGAAGCCCACTGCAAATCCGAGTTAATGGGGACCCTAATGAGAACGTTCACTCCCAGCTCTTCTGTGCCAAGGTAGTGGATAACAACAGGATGTGGGTTTTTAACACATGTGAGCTTCTTCAAGCTGCCTCTTTTGGTTTCATTCTTTTTGAAAGTAGTAGCAAATATAACCCACATATTTGAAGCAAACCTTTTTTTCTTGCTATTAATATGGTTTTTGTCATAGTTTTATCCCATATTGGGACTGGATTCCATTCAGGTACCTGAGTTTAGTACCGAGATATATTTAATTGGTATGATATGTAAATGAAAACATAAGATATTTATAAAGTAGTCAGAATACGATATACACTGCATAAGTTTCACTTTCCATAAATATGAAAATGATTGTATTCATCACCCAGGAGGGGTGGTGGTAATGCCACTCTATTGCTGTGCTTCCAACTTAGCTGTTGCTGTTGATGAATAAGACCAAAGATGTCAAGAGCCACAAACATATCATGATAGAAATTAAAGACATTTAGTTCTAAATTAATTTCTTCAAAAAGAAGTTGTAACATTTGTGTAGGCCATAAAATTAGCATCAGGTAGATAAATCTGCTTGCACTTTTATCAGAGACAGGAGAAATTAGAGACTGGAGAAAATGGAAAGGAATCAGACTTTTATCTTTTGTATTTTTGTTGTTATTCCAGTCCTTACCCTTCCTTCACTGTTCCTTGTGCTCCTCTTCCCAGCTCATTCTTCTCTTTTATGTTACTGGTTGTCTTTCCTGTGCCATCTGTCTTGTCTTCTCTTCTTTGATTTCTCCTGTTCCCATCACCCTCAGGATACACAGTGGAGAGAGAATACAAGAGATGGTCAGGACTGGTGAGCAGAGAGATATACAGGTTTTTTGTTTGTTTTATTTCAAGTTTTGCGTTGTCCTTGTACTTGAAATATGCGCATGCTATAAAGGGGTTGCCATTTCAATGCACATTGCCTTGAAAAACCAAAGGCTCTTTTCTAGTTTTTCTCCATAATGAAGACTTTCTTGGATTGTGGACCCTGTAATTATGCTTGCTGAACAAATACCTTGAAAGGGAAGTAATTCCAACTCATGTATCAAAGATTCAATTTGACATGTATTTACTAAATGCCTAACATGCCTATGCGTTTTGTTTATTCATTTATAATAACAAGATACAGTGAGTTCAGATTCTGTGCCAGCACTATGCTCAGTACTAAAAATCCAAAACTAAAGAAATCACAATGTTCCTACTCTGAGGAATTTACAGCCTAATGGAGGAGAAAGGAGTATAAAAAGATCAATTGCAGGGTGACAAGAGAGTGTTCCAGTAGCACGAAGAGCTGTGATTTTAAAAAGATGATGCAAACCAGTTATCTCTTGCTTCATAGATTAGACAGGCTACAGGAAATTTGGCAATAAAACAAAGTTTATATAAATTGCAACATTTTTTTACAACTCTACTATAAAAATGGAAGTGCTTTCCCACAGAAAAGCCTCTCAAAATGTTGAATGCAAAACTTGGGAACACAGAAAATACTGTATTGTGCCTATATTTGGCCTGCTGGAAATTGTATTTTTACAAGGTAATCCCTGCTTTCCATGTAGTTCCCATTTTGCCACTCACACTGTTTTCTTCTTGTAGCACTTTTCTAACTCTGGGATTGCCATCACCTTGGTACCGGAAGTATTGTTTTCTTTCTTACTGCAATGCCCTGTGTCTTCACCACCTGCCTCTGGATTTTAGTTCCGCTTCCTTTCTTGCCGTTGAGATATTTATTTATGGCATCTAATAGAGTCAAACAAGATATATTCCAACGTGACGTGTTTCTGTGGCTTCAGATGTGTCGGATGAGTAACTTCCTATCTTTGTCAGTCTGGCTCAAGAATTAACTTAGAATGAGGAATGCCTATATTGATGTATTTATTTAACAAATATTTATTGAGTGCGTACTGTGTACAACCAGAAAGACAGTTCTTAACCTCATGTAGTGGGGGAAGACAGCATTAAGTACTTAATTCTTTGTACTTGTGGTAAGACTACAGAGGACAAGGCCGGGTGCGGTGGCTCACGCCTGTAATCCTAGCACTCTGGGAGACCAAGGCGGGTAGATCGTTTGAGCTCAGGAGTTCGAGACCAGCCTGAACAAGAGCGAGACCCCATTTCTACCAAAAATACAAAGAAATTACTTGGACAACTAAAAATCTCTATATAAAAAATTAGCCGGGCGTGGTGGTGCATGCCTGTAGTCCTAGCTACTCAGGAGGATGAGGCAGTAGGATCGCTTGAGCCCAGGAGTTTGAGGTTGCTGTGAGCTAGGCTGATGCCACAGCACTCTAGCCTGGGCAACAGAGACTCTGTCTCAAAAAAAAAGAAAAGACTACAGAGGACAAATGTAGGTTCTATGAACATGTGTATAGAGGGAACTTTGTCTGAAAGATGTAAAAAGATCAGGAAAGGCTTCCCTGAGGAGGTGACATTCATATTTAAGCTGCGATCTGAAGATAAGTAGAAGATTCCTCCAGGTAGAGGGAAGAGCAAAGGCTCTGGGGCAGGAAGAAACATGGTGGTTTTGAGGAACTTCCAGATTAGTGTGGTGTGGCCACAGCAAAGAGTAAAAGAAAGAGCAAAACAGGGAGGAATGGATTCAGCTCTCAGGCTATAGAATCAGATTTCTGAGTTGGAATCCTGGCTCCATAGCTCTGTCAGTTAAGAATGCTCTTTTTGTGGGCTCCAAATAACAGACAGCCTACCTTATTGAGATTCCTATAAAAAGGGGGAATTATCCCCACAAAACAAAGCCTGGGAATGGGCAGCCCAGGGTTGGGGCAGGGCTCAGTGAGGTCATCCAGGTCTGTGCTCTTTCCATCTTCCGCTCTGCATTTGTACCTTATGGCTTTGTCATTCCCTGGAAATGGTGGCTTCAGCCCCAGTTTGATGGCCCTATTCGGGGAGAAGGGAGGAGGAAAATATGCAGTGCCAGGTTCTTTCGTCGGAATAGTTCAAAGCTCCCCAGAAATCCTCTGGTGGACATCTGCCTGTGTGTCAGAGGCCAAGACACAACTGAAATGATCAGGAAAAATCAGAAAGTGAGAATATGGGTCTTCCAACCCTGATCACAGAGGCAGCAAGCAAGAGGGGATTGGGATTGTGTATTGATTTCCTCAAAGGTATCGGACTTAACCACTTTCTAGGAAAGTAACTCAACATCTCCAGTTTCTCATCAGAAAAATGGGGATAATAAGAGTCTCTACCTCAAAAGATTGTCAGGAGGTTAATAGAAATAGTTTGTATGCCTGGGAACATAATAAACATTCAGTCAATGTGAGCTCTGATGTGATGCTTGACAGTAATGCAGTGACCACATCATGAGGCGCTTTGTAAGCCACATTGATAATGTTGCATTTCTCCTTAGCACCATGAGAAGGTATTGAAGGATTTTAGGCAGGGAGTTGGCAGGATCATGTTAATTAGTGTTTTCAAAAGAGCCCTCAATTTATCTTCTAACAGATACATCTCATTTTGTTATTATACATTGCAAAATTTCAGCAGATTGCTTTGCTTACCTGTCTTTGCTCTTGGGTAACTTTCTTTTAATTCTGATTTTGGCAATCTCAGGTGTTTTGAGATGCATAAAATTAGAACCATATGCAGGTGCTTGGGTTCCTTTGATTTTGTTTTTTTTTAAAAAAGAATGTTTTAACTTGGGGCAATTTTGTGTTAGAATATCAACATAATTTTCTCAAGATTTTCAAATCTCTTTGGCTGATAGTACATCTACAATGATAGGAAAAAAACATCCCAAAGATTTTACTTCACTTAATTGAACTACTGCCCTACTATTAAGAGCCACGGCAAGCTTACATGTTTTTTTTTTTTAAAAAAAAAAGAGCTGCAACATTCCTTTCGCACTCCCACTCGCCCCTGAGGTTCTTCCACTTCCTTCCTATGGCTTTTTTTAGAAGCGAGTGTGTTTTTCTCACGTCCGGCAACAAAGGATGTTTTGTGCCACTACTGAGGTTTGTGTGTGTGACTTACTTTAGAACTCTTTCTAGAAAATGCTATTGCTATTTGCATAGAATTAGAACTTTATCTTGAGTGAAAGTCTCAGATGGCTATTTTTGTTTTTGTGTAAATTTGCTACTATTTAACTTCAAATCACTTTCCCTTGTAGGACCTACCAAAATTCCTTCACAAGTCCCACAGAAGTTCTTATCTTTTTAAAAATAAATGTTTTAGGTGATACTTTAAGTGTAGTGTATTTATTCTTATATACCTTTTTAAAGAGTTGTCATTTCTTCCTTAAATATGTCTGGTGGTGCCATATGAGAAGGGGACATGATGATTACCCCATAGGCTTTGGTGATTTTCACAGAGAAAAATGATCCGGAGCAGTGATGATATCCCATGCTGGAGCTATTGGATGCCTTGACGTTAAATATTTTCATCTAATTGTAATTCTCTGAGCAAGGAGACATGCGGAATAAACAGAATTCTCAAAGGGCTGAGATTACACCCTAAATCCTGTGAGAGAATTTACCTTTTCATTGTCAGATAATATAAATCATTTAAAACATACGCTAGAATGGCTTCACCTTTTCTTGAGGAAAATGGGGTTTTCATCTCAGGTTTTCTCTCTCTCCACGAAGACAAAGATAAATACGCCTCAGGAGAGTTTAGACACATTTTGGTGGTCGATCTCTGTCAGTATGCTACCAGCAAAAATCCCAGCGATCAATATTACAAAGAGGCAGCGATCACTTGAGTACAGAAGTAACAACCTTAGCTGCTTCATAAACAAGATCGCATTGAAGATATTCTTTCCGCTTTTAGTAAATGACAAGCCGCGTAGTCTAGATATGAAGATTTCTCCTGTGTTTGGATTTTGTGATTCCTCTTCTGTTGGAGTTAAGGAAGGGAAGCTTGAATTCCAAGATCAATTTAATGTCTAAATTCCTTGGCATTTGTCATGTTAGATCAGCACATCTCAGGTGGCTTTCAATAGTTATTTTAGCATTGATTTTCCTCCACTAGGGTAAATCAACAGAAGATTTAGAAAATCAAAGTCTCTTTTCCTTGGAGTTTTGTCAAAAACAAAGAAGGTGTGGTGTTGAAGGATATTTGGGCTCCTCTTTACATACGACGCACAATCACTCTGTGTGAATCTCTTTCCTAGGTTGAGTACCTACTGTATGCAGCGCCTTGGGTATTTCTGTGCTTGGGGAATTATGCAAAAGAATTCTAAGGCATACCACTTGACTTTGAGAAACTAAGTATTTAGTCAAAGAGACAAGATGTTACAGTGGGAGGTCTTTGCCTTGCGAGAACCCAGGCTTTCTGTCAGCACCCTGAGAGTGGATCCGGCTATGTCTATTAACTGGGCAACCTTGTGCAAGGGACTTTATGTAGTTTTTCATATGGAAATTGGAGAAAATGAAGATGCTTATCTCATAGGTTGTTATGAAAAAGGCAGCAAGGTATGGATGAGTAAGAACATGACTGAAGCCATACTGTTTGTGTTTAAATCCCAGCTGAGCTGTTTACAGCTGATACAGCCTTGGGCAAGTATCATATAATCTTTCTGTGCCTCTGCTGCCTCCTCTGAAGATGGCGACAATGTTAATACCTGGCTTCCACCTCATAGGGCTATTGTGTTTATTAAAAGAGTTAATAAAAATAAGGAGCTGGGAACAATGCCTTACACAAAGCATTACGTAAGGCTTTGCTTTCATTATTGTAGGGATTAGATACAATGCATGTGAAATACTAGACAGATATGTAGGAGATAACTATTCACTATTATTTATATAGAGAACTCAACATAACATGTAATACATTTTCAGTACTCAATAAATGATTGATGTCATTACCGATTGCATATGTCTCTGCATGTGTGTGTATGTGTGTGTGTGTGTAACAAGGGAGAAGAGAGAGAGAAGCACGTACTCCGCAACAACATAAAGAACTTAATTTTATGGAACAAAGTATATAGAACAAAATGGAAATTAACTAGGCCATAAACCCAGGAGTGTTCTTGCTACTCTATCTGGTGTCTAAAGGGTTGGGTTTGTATTTGTAGCCTTCTTTTTCCCATTGCTGCTTCTCCAACATTCCACCATGGATGGAACCTCTAACACCTCATAATATGTTTGGAAAATCAAAAGGAGTACTCACTGCTTATTGTTCCCACCACCATAGAAGGTTAAAACATACTTGGCTTTTGGGCTTAACTAGAAATCTAATTTAATAATAATAATAATGCAGGCAGTTTCCAAAGCTTCTAACTTATAAACAATGTATGCCCCTCAAAATTCAATTATAAAGCAAGAATTTAGATGTTATATTATACTTTCCCATAAAAAATAATGTTCTACGAGATAATTAAAACTCAGGCCTACCTAATTATCCCAATACCTTGGAGGAAAAAAAAAGGTACTATAGACCACCAGTCAACATTTGTGATTCACAGTATGTGCTCTGAATTCTGGCTAGAGAGGTATCAGAAACACATCCACCCCTGTGCAAATCCTGAGGATGAGAGAACTGCTTCCCGCCTGTCCTCTACCATCTTTATTAAAAAGAGAGATTGGAGTTTGGGGGACATAATTTTCATTGAGAAACTTCAGCCTCCATTCTGGGGGCAACATCAATGGCAGGAGAGAATGGGGGGTGGTAGGATGGAAAAAGCCATTGTAATGTGTATATAATTTGTAAAGACTACTGATAGTGATAGAAAATTGCTAAAACCTTTGGCATTTGTTTTATTGCCCCCTACTCTCCCTCCACCCCTTGCCACCACTCCACAATCAACCAGGGCCAGGGTCGTAGGGCGTAATTCCAGTTGTTTTAATCATAGTTCTTCCTATAGATACTCCAAGTATGAAAGGGCTTTCAGGTGAAGAAATCCCCCTTTTAAAAATGCAGTATTAAAAGACTCATTATCACCAAATGAGTCACTGTTAATCTGGAATCAAGGCAGATTTGTTTTGGCTGTCCAAAAAGCCTTGCTCACTATTGAGTGTGTATGCATAGACAGTGTGGCAGGGAAATTGAGCACCTTGCCATTTAAGTTGCATTTATCACTTAATGGTTTACACAGAAGAGAAAGTGACAGTAGCTTTCTTCTTGCTCCAGAGCTGGTAAGGTGACATCAATTTATTCATTCATTGAACAAATATTTACTGAGTTTTCACTATGTGCCAAGCACTCTTCTAGCTGCTAGGTATATAGCAATGAAAAACAAATAAATTGTCTGTCCAGCTCAGATGAATGATAAACACATAAACAGGTAATGATAAAGTATGCCATATGGTGATAAGTGCCATGGGAGGGGATTAATTTCATACAGAATGGGCCTGCCGGAGGTAAGGGAGTGAGCCATGTGACCATCTAGAAGAGGAGTTCTCAAGTAGAGGGAACAGCAAGCACAAAGCCTCTGAGCCAGGAACATCTTTGTCAAATTGCAAGGAGGCTTTAGCAGGATCAGAATAAGTTAAGTGAGAGTGGTGTGATGAGAGATCTGAGAGTAGCAGGAGCACATGGTAGAATTTTGTAGACAAACTGAAAGATTTGCTCTTGCTCTAAGCAAGATAGAAAGCAATTAAAGCGTTGTGGTTTTTTTTGTTTGTTTTTTTTTTGAGACAGAGTCTCACTCTTTTGCCCGGGCTAGAATGAGTGCCGTGGCATCAGCCTAGCTCACAGCAACCTCAAACTCCTGGGCTCAAGCGATCCTCCTGCCTCAGCCTCCCGAGTAGCTGGGATTACAGGCATGCACCACCATGCCCGGCTAATTTTTTTCTATATATTTTTAGTTGTCCGATTAATTTCTTCCTATTTTTAGTAGAGACGGGGTCTCGCTCTTGCTCAGGCTGGTCTCGAACTCCTGAGCTCAAACAATTCGCCCGCCTCGGCCTCCCAGAGTGCTAGGATTACAGGTGTGAGCCACTGCACCCAGCCCTGCAATTAAAGTGTTTTGAGCAGAAGTGTAATAAGATCTGACTGACATTTTTAAAAGCTTACTCTGGGTCTTATATTGTGAGATCAGTTAAACGTTTATTCTACTAGTTGCATTAGTTGAAAGATGATGGTTGCTTGGAGCAAGGCAGTAGCAGTAGAAGTGGGGGAAAGTGTGGATCTTGGATATATTTTAAAGGTAGAGCCAATGGGAGTGCCAATGCATTGGATGTAGGGTGTCAGAACCAAGGATAACTCAAAATGTGTGGCCTGTACATCTAGAATTGCCATTTGTTGAACTGGGGAATATTATTGGAATGTCATGTTTGGTGACTGGGGAATAAGGGAAGAGGGAGAATTAGAAGTTTCATTTTGGACGTGTTAAGTTTGACATGCCTATTAGACATCCAAATGGAGCTGTCAAGTAGGCAGGGGGATACGTAAGCTGGAATTCATGGGCCATGGCTGGCCTAAAAGTATACATTTGAGTATTTAAGGCTGTAAGAGTGAATGAAAATACCAAGAGAGGAAGTGCAGATAGAGAACAGAAAAGGTGTTAGGACTGAGTGCTAACACTCTCCAAGATACAGGTGTCAGAACAATGAAGTGGGACCAGCAAAGGAGACAGAGGAGGAGTGACGGAGAAGACATATAAGAAGATGGTGTCCCAAAAGTCAAGTAAAGAGAGATGTTAAGAAGGAAGAAGAGTTTGTGTCAAATGCTGCAAATAAATTAGGTAAACTAAGGACTGATAATTGAATGTTGAGTCTGGTGAAGGTCATTGGTGACTTTCAATCAGTGGTTTGCTGGTAAACTGGCACTCTGAAAAACAGTAACAGCAAAATCCTGATTTATAGTGTTTACCAATTTCCATGGTATAAATACCCCTACCATAGCCAATTTCAAGCTACCAACAGTTTAACAATCAGCTTGCAAAATTCTTGAATATTTAACAATTGGCTCCTGCTAGCTACAGCATACACCACCTTGACAGGAGCCATTTTGGAGGAGTGGTGGGGATTGGAGTGGATGCAGAAGAGATGAAGCAAGAAGAACTGGAGACAGTAAGTATAGACATTTTAAAGGAGTTATACTAGAAAGAAATGAGGTGGTAACTGAATCAAGATATGTGGTCAAGATACTTTTTTGTTTGTATTTTTAAAGTAGGAGATATAGCAGCATGTTTATATGCAGATGAGAATGATCCAATTAGAGAGGGAAATCAGTGAAGGAGAAAGCAAGGAGAATTATTGGGGTGAAGCCCTGAGTTAGAGAGGAGGGGGTTCTAATGTACAAGGAGTGGGTGGTGTAGTCTCAGATAAGAGCAGGGGTAGTTGCTTCATAGTGACAGCAGAGACTAAAGCAGTACTGTCAAATAGTTGTACAATGAGAGCCACATATGTAATTTAAATTTTCTAGTAGCCACATTAAAAAATAAAAGAAACAGGTGAAATTAATTTTAATGATTTATTTAACCCAGTATATATAAATTATTATTACAACATGTAGTGAACATAAAACAATTAATGTATTTTTGTGTACTAAATTTTCCAAATCCAGTATATTTTATACAAACAGCACATTTCAATTTGGACTATCTAGATTTCAAGTGATCAGCAGTAGTGACTACCACACTGGAGAAGGCAGGTATAAATCGTCAGTTACGTGGTCAGACAGACATGTTGGTGGGAGGTTGCTGGTGGGTTGATCGCTTCTATTTTTTCATATTCTCAGTGAACTAGAAATCAAGTTCATCCAGCAACTAGGAGTAAGAATAGAGAAGAAGGGGCTAGAGGTTTGAGGAGAGAGGAAAAGATGTGAAGTAGTCATGTAGGAGAATGACAGAGTTAATGGAACCAGGAGACTGTGCTAGAATTGGTACAGCACCAATGGCCCACTTGAGGTTAGTGGCCCAGAATTTCATGTGACACTAGCCATCCTGGGTGTGTTTTTCTTGAGCCACATTCTGCTCTGCAGGGGTAGGCACAGTGGGCATCTGCAAAATGGGAAAAGTTGGATTTAAACAAGGTGAAGTTAATTGGAAAGCGATGACAGTCCATCACTCCAGTAAAGAAATGCTGAATTTTCCCCATAGGAAGCTGGACCTTTTCCTTTTCTGATCTAGGCTTTATGCATGTGGGTTGGGGTGGGAATATGAGATGTAAAGCAAGAGTGTGTGGGAAGAGTTTAAAAGCACAGTGACATTTTTTTTTGGCCACTGAACTCCTCTCTCTGAATTCTTACCAAATTTTCCAAACTCTTTCTATAGGGTTCACTTAACTGAGCCATATGTGCCCTCTTTCTCTTTCCTTAGAAGTCATCTGTTTATGAATGTTATTATTTTTGATACATACCTGTCAAGATGAAATGGGTGTGTCGAGTTGTCTCCTTACTTGTTGGAGGCTAGAAGATGTTAAAGGAGGCCCTCTGTTCCCTGCTTGTAACCTGAAGCTACCAGTCAACAGAACAAAATCAGAGGGTTTCCAGCAATACACTGAGGTCCTTATGTAAGGAAGATCACACGCAATTTTTGTCTTTGCAGAATTCCTCTCTGTGTAATTATTCTTTTGATCATGCTACACATGAAAAGAAAGGCAACTGGAGTATGAATCACGTCCTTGTTTCACTTGGAATTAACAATTGAGACAGGGTGAGGAGTCTGTGAGAACTGTTGGTCTGAGGGAGGTGGTTCTCTGTTCTAAATTGACAAATTCTTTGCATGTCTACAAAGGCATCCTCAGAGCAGACCTCAATCTTTATATATCACATTGACCAGTCAGCACGAATAACTACAATCATGGGTATGATAACTGCAGTAAATGCAGTCTGAACTTTCTTTATCATGCATGTGGGAATAGTTCATTGTTTCTCACCAAATCATTCAGGTACATTTGACTCCATTCAGACTTTTACTGAAACAACCCAGGAATTTTCTCACTGATTATGTATTAAAGGGTTATGTATTAAACAGCTTTCATAATTATCGGTTTACAAGGGGAGTTTGTGGATATATTCAGGAGATAGATCACGTTCCTTCTCTTTTCTAATGCCCTCCTGGACACCCCAGTCAGAATCAATTACTTGATGCCTTGAGCTTCCATAGCATTTTGTACATATTTCAACCATGGCTCTGAATGTGAAATCCCTTTCAGAACTTCATACTTTCGCATATGATGTTCTTCTGCCTTCCCCACCTGTAAACACCTCCTTATACTTCAAAATCCAATAATTATGTGTTGAAGGGATGAATGAGATGCATTTTAGAGGAGATGGTCTTCCCTGAATTGATCACTCTTTCTTTTGAGTCCCTGCGCACTTGATTTAAACTTCATTTTTGCCAGTTATCCAGTTCTTAAGATGTATTTACCTGTTCGTCTCTTTTATAACTTCCTCCAGCATAGGGACCGTGTTTCATGTACTTTTGTGTCCCTAACATAATACCAGGCACATGATAAATCTTCACATGTTTGTTGAATGTGAAATGTAAAGAATTAAGTGTGATAGTGAGATTCAGGTGAACACAAAAATAGCTTGAGTTAGGCCACAATTTTACAGCCCATGCAAACTCATAATGAAGTAAGTCAACCAACTTATGGTGCATTTAAGATGAAATCTCAAAGTGAGGATATATCAGTTTTAGCCCAAAGCAGAAGTTTATATAAAGGTTGTAACTTTTTGCCCTATACACTCAGGAATTAAACTAGAAAGAAATCTAAAAATGCATTTATAGATAATTTCAATTTGAGGCTTACAGATGTATGAAAGGTTTATTTAAGGTTTAAACCAAGTTTCATGTGAGCTCTTATTTGGGAAACTAATCTCACATGGCATTAATATACCATAAATTGTGATTTACAAAAACATTCTCATATCCTGTCTAGGGTGAAATTTTAATGTTGCCAATAAACTTTCCACTCAAAGAGAAAATGGTAAGACTGACAAACTAATCTAGCTATCCATGTTTTGTTTTGGAAACTTGCTATTCCTGAATGCTCCCTGAATTTATTTTTGCAAATTCTTTGGAAAATTCAAGGAAAAATCGGTCGTTTGAGAGATACATTGAATGCTATGTTTTGTATGTCAAAGGAGTATTGAATTTCTTGTTGATAGCAGTTGCATTGACTTTTTTGTTTGTGCTTATACTATTGTTTCTGAATTTCAGTATGGAAGTGTTATTAATCTGATATCTAACATCTGACATTTAAGATACAGCATGTTCCTTATATTTCAAATGAATAAAATAGATATTTTAAAGTGTTTCATGCAATCTTATCTCTTTTGCTTAAATATGTCTTTCCAAGTAATACTCATTTCATGTTGGATGGATGGATGGATGGTTGAATAAGGTGTGTATGCTTTGAGAGTCCAGGTGTTGGGTTCAAGTCACAGCTTTGCTACCTACAAACTCTCTGGTTTATAGAAAATTAATGATACAAACTTTTGTTTCTTCAATGCAATCATAATTCTATATGGAGTTGTAGGGGTTAAGTAAAATAATGAACGTAAAGAATTTTGCATTGTAATGGGCACACAGTGAGTACTCAGAAATGTTAGCTGTTATTACTATTATTAACGTAACAATAAATGGCTATAACCATATAACCCACTTTTTAAATTCAAGGATGAATAATTCCAACATGTAGAAATTATGAATGCATTGATTAGTATGCATGGAAATACCAGTAATTTTCTAATCATTACAGTTTAAGCTCTTCTGTCCATAAGAATATGAAAAGTATAATAACCATGGGGTTCCTTACCTACTTATAGAATTAAAAGCATAGCTTAGATATGAAAACATTCTTACATTTTACTATAATACAACAGGTAGTTGTGTTATGCACCATGTCTTACTGAAGCACCATCGTTTTGTGCAGTTTAAAGTATTTATAATTTCTAGGTAAGTAGTCTTCAAGCAGATGTCTTTCCCTCCAGGGTGACACTGAGACTCTCAAAAGGGGTGATAATATTTTAAAACATCTGGCACAGGGTTCAAGACCATTAGACAGCACAGCCCCAAGTTTTTCCTAATTTTTACTCCAGACTTTCTCTAGAGGAAGCAGAATGATTTTTAACCAAAGGAGTAAGCCACTTGACGCCTTTGAGTCAGTTTCCCAAAGATAAATCCATCAGCGCAGAGGAAGAGTTGGGAGGGGGGCGGGGGTGAAGGACTTATGTCGTGCTCAAAGAAGGATGACTGTTCCGAAGGCACTTTCAGCTTTTCGCTCGGCTTTAACATCTGGGTCTTCCTTCCTGGCAGCGTGGGGTAAACAGCCTGCGGCTGACGAGAAAGGGCTGTGGATGCCGCAGGTGACGGCTCCAGCGACGTCTGAGCCGCGCGGCCGGGGTCCCGCTCGCGAGCGCCTTAGCACGCGCAGATTGTTTTGAACTTAAGCCACGCAACGCCCCCTGCTTTCTTTCCACCCAATTTCTGTTTGTGCAGAGCCGGCCTCCTCTAGCAGGAAGTGCCTGCCGTTTAAGGAGAGCGAGCGATTCCCGACAGCCGGCCCCGCGCCCCCGCCCTGCCTGCTTCGCCTCCTTCTCATTGGCCTGGAGGCCGGCGGGGGCTTATCCCTGCGAAGGTTCGCGTTTTCAAAATGTCTTCTTTTGTCAGCTTGAGATTTTCCAGAATTTAAAAGCGGAAAGGAAGAGAGGAGAACAAGGAAGCTATTAAAGATATATTAAATAAACAGTACTAGGAACAAGTGTGTGTTTAAGAGCGAATCTAACTTTTGCAAGGGGAGTTTTGGTTACTGCTTATTATTTTAACAAAGAGGAGTGTGTGTGTGTGTGTGTGTGTGTGTGTGTGTGTGTGTGTGCGCGTGTATGTGTGTGTTTCCCTGAACTGGAGAAGCAGATGTTTAAAGGAGACGGGCAGGAAGCAGCTCTGACAAATGAAAGGATTTTTGATTGAATTCATGAGCTAAAGTTTCCTGCCAGTAATTCATTCAACCCTAGGCTACATAAAAGAAAAACCCGTATAATTGAAGTTTAATCGCTTAACTTTTAAACATACATACAACCAGAACGGGCAAGTGTAGCTGCCATAGGTAAAACTAAAGTAATGCTGCAAGCTGAGTTTTGATTATGATTTATTGGTAGTTTAGAGAATTATGATACCCTTCCCTTCATCCTGCTCCTCCTCTTCTGGTGCTTGAGTGCCAGAGTATATCCCTTATTGTCTGTACAAGTTAAAATCCTGGGTGCAGATTTTTTTTTCTTTAAGCTGTTTTATAAGCAGGTGCAGATGGCTTTCATGAACAGAGCCAATTGAAATGCCGTTTCAGCCTGCAGAAACTAAAGTTTTAAAAAATGAGACAACTGTATTTTGTGCTGTATCTCTAATTCAGCTGGAAAATGTTTCCCCCATTTTATGATGAAATCTGCCATCTCTATTTCTTTCTCTTAATGAATTTGGTTTATTTACAGCCTTAAGGAAATCTTGTCACTAAAATTCACCCTCACCACTCCTCCAGTGTTTTTCAGTCTGATGATTTCACAACCAGAGCCATTGCAAAATAGGGGTAAACGGGCATTTTTAAAGATCCCTGGAGATTTTTAAGAAGTTTTCTTCCTTTCTTGTTTCTTCACAGTACACTCAAGTAAACAATGTCAGGGAGACTCAAACCATTGAGACTACTGTACCTTTTCATAAATACAATATGAAATAAGTCACTTTTATTTGTCAAGTCTTTTAAACTAAGCAACAGAAAGTGGAGTTACTGGGTATGATGTTTGCATTATTGAGCACTCCTGAGAAACAGAGTAAAGAGGGAATTAACTCCCTGGGAGCGCAGAAAGCTCTAGTGGCCATGGTAGTGATGAGCCTGAGCTTTCTGCTCTAATCGTACTTGCACGGGCACTAATGCAAAGACATAAATCAGGTAACCATAACCAAAAGCCAGAAGTTTGCTAATTTGCTGAATCTTGAACCGAACAAAACCCAAATATTAAAGTTGTGACTGAACTGAAACATGCCCAAAAATAGACCAAATGAACTAGTTAAAACCAGAATGATACTTACATATTTTCTAAAATGATTGAACAGAGCAAAACTAGAATTTCACAAAATTCCACCAACCTAACATAAGACAAACCAAGGGCCCATCGGTTTGCATCTTTTATAAGATCCCAGCAGGAAGTGAAGGGCTTACTCTGTTCTTCTATTGACCTCCACAGTGATGACTGTCTCAGGGACACTGACTCATGCAGTGAATGTTAATGGGCAATACCTGTTATGCTGTCAGACAGAGAAACCAACAGGGCAAGGCTTCTCACCCTTGACACTACTGACATTTTGGACTGGATAAGTCCTTTTTATGGGGGGGCTGAGCTGTGCCTTGTAGAATGTTTAGCAGCATCTCTGGCCTCTACCCACTAGGTGCTAGTAGCCACCGCACACTCCTCCGGTTGTTAACAGTCAAAAATGACTCCAGACATTGCCAATTGGATGGGGGGTAAAATCACCCCCTGTTGGAACCACTGTAACAGAGGAACAGTCATCAGCCTCCTACATTGTTTCAAAAGGGTTTTCCAGTAGATGTTGGAAAGAGAAGCTATGTATTTATCTGCCCAGAAGAACCACCTAGTAGAAAATAAAAGCCTATCTCTGTAAGTCCTCATTTCAGAGCTGCTAAGGCAAGAAATCCTTGATGTTGAAAAGACCATGTATGGTGCTATGGTGAGGCATAACTAGTGAAAGTACTGTACGTTATTAAAGACATTTGTAAATGCATTTATAAAAACTGCCTCACAACAACTTACGGTGTTGGTGATCAAATAATTCTAGAATCTTTTGACTGCACTGCAATCAATGGTTATTTTCATATTCTGAAAAAAGTTGCAGAAATATTTCAACATGTTGAGTCTAATAAGTGTTTCTAGTTCACAATATAGGGGCATGCTATTTGATCCAGGCTGCCTGCATACTGTATAGTGAATTATTATATATTAGAGTGCTATTTCAGGAGAATTAGACATCATAATTATAACTTTTTTTTAAGTTCGTATGTATACAGTGTATACTCTTGAAATAAAATTTATAATAGTTATTCTGCATTTCAATGCGACTTCTCCTTTTTATATTAATATTATGTAATAGTACCTTTATGTTGGCAGTTTTCATTTGGTAGGAAGACTAATTTGTACATCAGAGAATTATCTGGAACAGTGGGTCTTGCCAAGATTATAATGTAGTAATTGCATTTAAAATTGAACTGTGCCAAAGCATTGGAAAAATAATAATAAGTCCACTAAATATATAATACTGACACAGACAGCTCATCAGCTTTTCTTCATACTATAAAAAAACAAATTTTCTATTTTTTGTATGTGAGGAAAACGTGGAGGAAGAATAATCACAGTATAAAATTGAATGGCTAATTGAGTTATCCAAATGGTTTCTTTTAATGATGGTTTAGCAGTCTAAGGTACAGACCCTTATCTTTTGTTTAGTTTTTGCCTTTGAATGTGCATTATAAATCGAAGTGCTGTAAAGCAGCAAAGAAAAAAGTGATTGGTTAATATTTCCTCATAGACTGTAAGTGGCGATGATGCCTGTGAAGCATGTAAGAAACATTTTCCTAATCTCAATTGATCACCACAAGCACCATGTTCACAGTCAATAGTTTCCCTATTTTACTGATGTGAAAAGTCCAACTCAGAAATGATAAGAAGACAGGGACAGGTCACCACAGGTGTGGCATAGTGGGTGGGGGAGAGGGGTCAAGAAGTGAGTAGTACTAATATTTGAGAACTTACTGGTGGTATACCTACATCATTGACCACCATTCTGCTCTATGAGGTGGGTGCCATTAGTCTATTTTCTTACGATTAAAACACAGACTCCAAGTGGAAACTCCATGTGGAAACTACATGGACAGTTAGTAAATGGTAGCCCCAAAATTTGAAACCAGGGCTTATGACTTCTTTCTTTTTTTCTTGATTCTCCTATACTTTGAATTTGAAAACATAAAAGAAATTCAAGCTATATCAATCCACACTTAGTGGTGTATAAACTCTGAACCGTGAAAAAGTATAATCACATTTCCGCCTCAGTTTTTAGGAAAACTCAGATTCTGAAAGTTCTTGATTCGGTCCGGGAATTGGCTGTTACTCGGGAATTGACCAGAACACCCATAAGCCTTCTTCTATCACTGTCTTCTAGGCTTCCTGAGAGAGCTTCCTTAGAGAAATGATGGCACTGATGGTGACATCCTCCAATAGAAGTCAACAACTATTCATTTCCATCTCTTCTACTGCCGTCACCTCAGTGGGCTGCAGCCTAGAGCTTTTTCTACCTCCTTCCAAATATTAAATCATTCAGACCTCACACTGTCTGCTAGCCATTCATAGAACAACACAGCATTTACTTTAGAGCATCCAGAAGGATTGGGATATACATTATTGTGTCCATGTGTGGGAAAGTGAGTAGTTAAGGGACCAAGTCTGACTTAACATATTAGCACGATTTACATCTTCAGTTGCAGTTGTAGTTATTTCAACCTGTGTTACCCCTGCCTGGCAAGGCTGTGCTTCATCGTAGGTCCAGTCCTGGTGTCACACATTGCTTATGACTTGAACTTTTGGCCAAATTATCTCTTCGTTTTCTGTTTTTCCACAGACTCCTGAAGCCCAAAGTGGCTACTTACTCTTTTGGACAATGACCGATCAACAAATCCCTTTTTAAATTCCTTCTTATTTAGTTCTGTTTCTTTAAGAAGCTTTCATCAGTGACTCAATAATATTCAACCCCATTTTGTAAACAGGGTCTTTATCTGGCCAGCTCTGTTCATACCAGACACTTGAATAAGTTCACATTTCTTGACTTAGCTCTTCTAGTAATTTATGTCTCATTAAAACATTAGCAAACCTGCCTCTACACAGCATATCTATAAAGGAAGTTTTGTCTGCAGCAGTAATAGCTACAATGACACCTAACTTCAGAAAAACAGTTATTGATCCAAGAGCTGAACCTAAAGTTTCTCGTGAGAGAGTTTGGAACAGTGACAACCATAGAAGTCATGGAAACGCCACTGTGGAGACAGCAAGGCTTGGACTCACAATGGAGATTTCATTTGAAATTGGGTTCTTTTTCTCTGGTCTCACAAATTATTTCCAGAGGTTAGCCACTTACGAAAAAATAAATCTTTTCTCACTTGGAAGTAAATAATGGTGTTATTTGACTTGAAACGTAACACAAATATTCCTTGGCCCAGTTTTGTTTTGTCTCTGATGAGCTTAATATTGCTTTCCTCTTCACTGATTTCATATGTGAGGTGTCCTAGCATGAAATGCTTAAATCAACTCTATAACAGTGTAAATAACAGTTTTATTGTCTCTTCCATATTAATGAAACCCACAGCTAAACAACTAAAGCTCTGTACTAATTGCTTGTCCTCAGAGCTGGGTATTTCAGGTCTAATTCTCTTTAGAACACCAGCTGGCATAGAGTATGCAAAAGCTCCTTTGGTTACTTTAACCACTTAAGTACTAATTGGGTGGCATGGAAAACATTAGGTTGTGTCCATACAGGCAGAACAAAGCAGAATATTGAGCAATTTTCCAAATTTTATCAATGTAGTAAGTCAACTCAGTTCATGTTTCTAGTTAAAACAGATGTTTGAGTTGTCAGGATGCATCCAAACAAAGTGTTTGTTGAAATAAACATTAGCTTAGCAGATTCCTTTCATTGCAGACACATTGTAAACAATGAGCAAGGTGTAAAATGTGGAAAATCTGTGAGCCTTGAAGAAACTAGGCATGCCATAAAAAATTGTGTAGTTTTCCACATGTTATATGTACAGTCAGACTCGATACATAATTGTTATATTAATGAATGAATGAATTGCTAAATTTTGTAATTATTTTGACCTGTACTGGATCCATTAGTTAAATTTCATATTTTTGCTGAAAGTGTATTTACATATATATATATTTTTCTTCCTTGTTTACTTGGCTCTTCTTTCATGTATTTGGATATTATACCTAGCAAATTATGACTGAAACAATCCCTTGCATTTGGCCATGATAGTCATGTATATTTATTTAAAATTTCCCATTGGGAATTTCAATTGTACTACTTTATTACTATTTCGAATACAAAAGTTTGGCTTGCAGTCACTCATGGCACAGCTAGCAAGCTACTTAACCTTTCAAGCAATGTGAAAACTGCTGTTGATTGAAAAAAAAAAGTATTTTTTGAATATTTACTATGTGCCTAACAGTTTGGTAGATATTATGGAAAACAGCTCCACTCTTGAGGAACTGACAATTTAATTGGAGAAAGAAAAGCAACTCACATGAAACAATTATAAAGAAGAATGAAATGTATTATGTGGTGCAGATTGGAACCAAGGATAATAAGGTATTAATTGTGTGGGATAGGCAGTAAGTCTCAAAGGAGTTAAGGAAGGTAGAGATCAACATGGGCTGAGGTCATCCAGGAAGACTTTCAAAACAAACCAACAATTTTTATAAGCCCCTTCGATGTTCAAAGCCCTGTGAGGGCTAGAGGGAAGTGTGATCACAGAGATGGGACTTAAGCAGGATCTGAGAGGATGAGAAGAATACTGACTGGCCAAGAAGAGCAGGTAAAGTACTATAAAATACAAAACTCGGGGGAGGGGAGAAGACAAGGGAGAACCATAGCTACGATAATCAGCTTAACATTGCAGCTCTCCCTTTGAAACTCCTTAGACTGATGCAGATGTGCCAGCTTAGATTTTTTAATCCATTTTTGCTCATGCTTGGTCTGCAAAATATTAGTATCCAGTTCAGAGGCTTCTCGGTAAGGGAGAGAAAAGCAGATAGTGCTGTTCTTTGGGATTCTGGAAGAAAATCTAGCAGAAATGATAGACAGTACTCACTAACATCTTTTTTCTTGCAAAGAAAAGTATTTATTGAAAACAAAGGTGCCAGTCAAACTATATAATATATGGTACATGCAAAGAACTCAGTGTACCATTGATTTTTACTGAGAAGACAGTAACCAAGCTCTGAATGTTATTTGCAGGATTGGTTCTCACCGAGTTTGGTAAAAACTCTCAAGTGGCTCCATTTGATAGGCACTCCTTTTTGTTTTAAAATATAATGTTTTAAGGTGAGTAAGCATTCATTGTACTTTCTAAATTCCATGTATGCTTATTTCTTTGCGAAGTCTGATATGGAGATGAAGAACCAATCATTTCTGGTTCAGACACTCAGAGCCACCCCAAACACCTTTATTTTCCAGGCAGAAAGAATGTGGAAGAAAAATGTTTATTTTAAAACAAACAGGCTTTCAGATTTTAAAATCATAGTTATTAGCACTGAGATCTAGTGCATTTTCTGCCCCCTATTTAAAGCTCTTTAGGTGATTTTGTTTTTAAGACAACATAATATCTCGAATCTTTTATTCCATCAAGATATTAAAGATATCAGGATAATAGCAATTGCAAAAGATCCTTTGGCTATTGTGAAGATTTGAGAAGAGAAGAGCAATTCTTGCTGTGCTGTCATTGCTTTAATTTGGCAGCTTTTTGTCATATGTCTAGGGAGGAGTTGTATAATGCAGAATATGCCCATGGCACCCAAGGTTTTTGACAGTGAGCAGACCCTTTCCTATTGAAACAAGGAATTTTTGCCTTTGTCAGGAATTTGGAGTGCTCTTTCATGGGATGACTCCTGTCATATCCCTTGGGATCCCAGAGCTGCAGACAAGGTTAGAGTCCTCGCTTACCAAAACATAATGTGTTGTGCATTCATCTCTGGCACAGGCAATGCAGTGCATCTCTAGGAAAGGGGGACCAGATGTGCTTCCTTGTCTAAAACAGATTTTACTGTGGTTTACATTTTTGTAGAGCTCTCTCTGCAGCTCTCATCTGCAGCTTTTTTGCGTGACGATGATATGGTAGCAAGGGGGTACTACTTGCTGTTGAATGCTTGAGATCATGTGAAGCGTTTCAGTGCAAACTGGAGTTTTGAAGGAAGAATTCTTTTAAAACTGATTTGGATTCCTTTTAAAAATAATATTTTGAGGAAAGATCTCAGTCTCCTTAGAATACAGAAATTTAGAATTAATAAGGAATAGATGATCACCTAAGCCAGCCCCCCGACTTTATTTTACAGATAAGAAGCCAAACCTGAGGAAAGTAATCACTTGTACAAGGTCACACACAAGTTTATTGACAGACTAGAGTGAGTCTAAAATCCAGGTCTCCTGACTTTTAGTCAAAAGGAGCGATGGAAGAGGGAAGTCCTTCCTCTAAATCGGGGGTCAGCAAACTTGTCTGTAAAAGCCCAGACAGTAAATATTTTACACTTTGCAGGCCATATGGTTATTGTCAGAACTATTCAGCTCTGTCCTTGGAGCCCGAAAGCAGCCATAGACGATATGTAAACAAGAGTGTGTCTATGTTCTAATAAAACTTTATTTACAAAATAGTTCCTGGGCCACATTTGGCCCATGGGTCATAGTTTGTTTATGTCTACTCTGGATCCAAAGGAGAAAATAAGCATAGAAGTCTCATAGGGAACTTCTTTATGCGCTGTATCCCAAATTTGATCTGTCATGGAGAACGTCAATCTTTCATAGGTCCAGAGGGTGCTATTAGTTAGACAAAATTGCTATGACTCAGGCAAAACTGACTCTTTTTATAGCTTTCCCGAGAAAAGGTTATTTATGAGAATTTCAAAGTATTGAAGACTCATTCTTCAGGATTGTCCTTATGTCACTATTGTTCCACTTAAATGTGGAAGATTTATGTTTCTATATGCCTTTCAGAAGTTAAACACACTCACCGCAGAGGCTTTCTATTATCACTGTTAGATATTGTTAACTTGAGTAATCTTCTAAAAAATATAAGTATGTATCCTTTTTTTTTTTTTTTTTTTTAGAAACACGATTCTGGAATTTCATGGTTTAACAGCAATTAAGAAATGGAAATGGGCTGGGCGCGGTGGCTCACGCCTGTAATCCTAGCACTCTGGGAGGCCGAGGTGGGTGGATCATTTAAGCTCAGGAGTTCGAGACCAGCCTGAGCAAGAGCGAGACCCCGTTTCTACCAAAAATACAAAGAAATTACTTGGACAACTAAAAATCTATATATAAAAAATTAGCCGGGCGTGGTGGCGTATGCCTGTAGTCCCAGCTACTCGGGAGGCTGAGGCAGTAGGATCGCTTGAGCCCAGAAGTTTGAGGTTGCTATGAGCTAGGCTGACGCCACGGCACTCTAGCCCGGGCAACAGAGTGAGACTCTGTCTCAAAAAAAAAAAGAAATGGAAAAGAAGTAAAGATTTTCTAAAAGGCTGCTATATTTTTATGCAAAATTCCTCTTGTATCATAAAGAAAGCTTGAAGTTTTTTTTTAACTTTGCAGGTGTGCGCGTGTGTGTAAGACAGAAAAACACAGGAAAAGAGAGAGAGAGGGTTGGGGGAGGAGGAGGGAGAGAGGGAGAGACATCTCTGGGAGGCAAGTCAGAGGAAATACCTACATTCATAACAATAACTGTCGAGGAATTAAAACCTCTTTTTCCATTAAAACTGCTTGGTGGCTTCAGTGTCCTAAGGCATACTGAATCTAGATCAGTACACCCTTATTAAGGCAAACCCACAGGGTTCTTCTATTCTATATTCATAATTGTTTGAAAAGTGATCCTTTAGGAAGTGTATTGTTTTTGCTGGTCTCAATCCAGAAGCAACAGGTAAATGGAGGATGGAAAGACAGAGCAGGCTGCAGGCAGTGTTGACTGAGGCAGGGAATGGGGAGAGGGGCTGGACTTCCAATTTTGGAGGCCCGCCTGCCGCCACTTCTTCTGAGCAGGTGCAGGCTGCTCTTTCTTCCTGCTTCTCCTGTGTCCTCCCATCCCCCTTGCTCCTCTTTCTATCACCAGATACCAACTGCGGGGCAGATGAATAGGAAGATGTGTCAGGTTTGGCCTAGGAGAAAATCACTTGGGTTCTTTTCTGTTTTCTTCCTCTCTCCTATGCTGAGGTATTATAAAGAATGAGGAAAGTACATGAATGTCTACCTTTTTCCCATTATAAATGTTGCATTTTCAAAAATAATAGCTTTTTTAAAATTTTAAAATATTATGGAGGTACAAATGTTTTTGTTACGTGGGTACCTTTTATAATGCTTAAGTTGGGGCTTTTACTGTGTCCATCACCCGAATACTGTTCATTGTACCTGATAGGCGGGTTTTTATCCCTGCCCTCCTCCCAACCTGCCCCCTTCTTGATTTCAAATGACTTTTACATCTCTTTGTGCCTGTGTGTGCCACTTGATTTGCTCCCAATTATTGGAGAATACATGTGGTGTTTGTTTTTCCATTCCTGAGATACTTTAATTAGGATAATGATCTCCAGTTCCATCCGCGTTGCTGCAAAAGACATTATTTCATGCCTTTTCATGGATGAATAGTACTCCATGGTATAGATATACCATATTTTCTTAATCCACTCATGAATCGATAGGCACTTAGGTTGATTCCACATCTTTGCAATTGTGAATTGTGCTGTGATAAACATTCGAGTACAGGTGTCTTTTCGATAAAATGATTTCTTTTCCTTTGGGTAGATACCCAGTAGTGGGATTGCTGGGTCGAATGGTAAGTCTACCTTTATTTCTTTGAGAAATCTCCATACTGTTTCCCATAGAGGTTGTATTAATTTGCAGTCCCACCAACAGTGTCTACACGTTCTTTTCTCTCTCCATCCACACCAGCACAAAGATAATAGTTTCATCTATCTATAAAGATATTTGGAGAGTAATTGAAAGGAAAATTACTTAAAAGGTTTTTTTTTACTAGAAATTAGTTACAGTAAAGCCTCCTTTCCTGTGGTAATGTTAGTCTCTAGAACAAATTCAGCATGATAAATAATTTTACTCTAGCACTCAAACATGCTTTTTCTTGTGGTGATGGATACTGCTTTTTTCATCTTCTCAGTTTGTTTTAAAAGTTTGTGTAAGTGTTCTCATTGCGTTACTGACAGCTTTAAAAACTTGGTCTTAAAAGGCAAATAATTAGAGAGTTATTATCCATCTCCTCAGATGAGGCACGTAATAGGATGGTGGATTTCATTTCATTTTTTGTTTCATTCATGCTTACAGTTCAGAACTTAAATAAGAAGGTTAATTTCTTACTTTTCTCATCAATGTCCAGGTTTTATTTTGAAGGAAGTAAGAGATAGGGTATGCTGACCCAATCTGTAGTTGTAGTGATGTAGCCCAGCATTCTGGCCTCTATGTGAGTGGGCCCACCTCCTCCTGTTAGAAATGCCCTCTCTGTCTTTTCACCCACCCACATCCTATCCCGACATCAAGTTCTCTCTTAAGACCATAGCCTTTTAGGAAGCTCTCCTTGGACAACTGCCCACCACAATGATCCTTACTCTCTCGGAATTTCTGTAGCACTTTTAGTTTCTGCCAAACAATTCCTTGCTTAATTATATGTTATCTAGGATCACTCTCTAGTGGTTTAAAGCATAGTGTTAAGCACATAATCTGTGCAGCCGTTTGAAGAACAGGCAAATGGCTCATAGGGAGCCAGAGGTGTGGTGCTTAGGGAAGATCACAGGCACCCAAAGGGAGGAATCATCTTGGGTTCGTTGAAGTTAAATTCTTGCCCTCAGGCTCACAAGCACAATGACTGGAATGTCAGGGTACCATGTTTCTACGTCAACCAGAGGCAAACACATCTTCATCTGATTCACGGAGGCTGATTAGAATGCCAATTTATTTGTTTTCAATATGACGTATAACTGTCTAGTATAACTAGACACCCAAGTCCTCAGGCTGGTGTTTCATAGCCATCAGAACTCTTGGTAAGCATGAAATTAGGCAAATGTGGCTCATCAAATGATTTGAATGCTCAAAGGATTAGGACAAGAATACTGGTGATACCGTTTTATCCTAAGGCTATCCCGGCCCACAGAACTGGATAGGTAGTGTCCTTCTGTGGGGTGACCTTGGACAGTGGACAGTGATTACTTGAATGCTTACTCTCCTGTGGACAGTGGACGATTACTCTGCAGCTCTCTCAATGATGCCACGAGTGACCAACTTTCTTTCCAACTAGCACATTTTTCATAAGATCTTGAATATAGTTGGTTAGTTTCCAATCAAGTTTTACTCTATTTCAGTTGATTTTTCTTCCCTTGGATGTACGGTAATCTTGTTTCCACCCTTCCCAAGTCCTGGGGTTTATCTCCCTGTTGCCTTATTTCACCTCCTACAGTAGGTACCACCAAATACTGAGTGATTCATTATCTCCCAGCTCCGGTATAAAATCCTCAGTGTCATACACTACACAAGCATTTATTTATTCCACATTTATGAAACAAGCATGTTTAGTATCTATTATGTTCCAGCATTATTAAAGTTAATAGGGATATACAGATGCACACAACACAGTCCATTTCTGTAGTGACTTCACATCTAAAAGACAGGAGTATAAAAAAAAGTACAATAAAGTGTTTTGGGTGCTGTGATGGGAATAGATGGTGAGATACTAAAAAGGAAATAATCAGTTTTACTTGTGGGAATCAGGAGGGTTTTCATAGAGAAATATATTGATTAAAATCCCTTGCATATACCTTTTCTTTGGCTTATAGATTATTTTAGACACCAGTCCAGATTATTAAAATCTTGACCTCTTTCTCATCCAGGTCCATCCACTTGTCACTAAATATTCATGCCTAATCTATGTTTGGAATGAAAGTGTCGCAAGACACATATTTCACTATTTCCTGATTTACTAAACATGGAAATGTAGTTCAGGACCTGAGCATTTAGTGATCTCATGTGACCATGAGAACATTAAATAAGGAAGGAAATGCAGAAGTGAATATGATGATCTCTTTAACACCCCTATTTGGGTAGAGAAGTAGGGTTTTAATTAGCCAGGCAAGTGCCAAATCTATTCTACACATATCACAGCATATTAAATTTAGTATTGTTCCCTGGTCTCCTGAAAACCATCCCCAAAGATATATATGGATGAAGTCAGAGAACCTGGGGACTCTATAGGTGCCAGATTAGCCAAAACAAAATCAACATAATCTTCTGTAGGCTGTCCCAGGAATCAGGAAACCCAAGAGACAGTTGTCCCTATGTACTTTTTAGTAAATCATTTAACGCCTCTGTGTACTCATTTACCCATTTGAAGAAAGGGAGCTAGTATGTCTAGTCTTCATGTCTGCATATTGGGTGCTATAAAGTAATTAAGATGTAGCTCTGTTCTTTCAACATTGCAGCTACTTCATTTTCCTAAACCAGAAAGAAATATATATAAATCATTGAAAAAGGAATATGTATAAATCCTTAAGAGAGCATTAAGTGAAGTAATGCATTTAAATTGAGAATCAAGATGTACAAATCTATATAAATATATACAAATATTTGAAAGAGTAAAATGTGTAAATCTTTGAAAGATATATTAATGAATTTTAATGTATTTTTGTAAACTGGAAATTTTTGCACAACTGTTGTTGTCATCATCATACCCATATTCTATCCTGGCCAGGATAGACTATTCTAGACTAGCCAGGTCTATCCATATTCATCATTTCATATTCTAAATAGCTCAGGATTTTCTTTCTAAAAAGAGGATCAGGGACAGTTATATTGTGGGAAATTTTTCATTAAGCAACTCATATTTCATTAAAAGTCTTTTTTTACAAGCTATTTCAATTTTCAGGTCATCCTATTAAGGATAACTATTCTAAATACTTGCTAACTCATGATAAAAATGACATTTGTACCCTAAACATAATACTTTCCTATTTAAGAAAAGGTTTCACCTGTTCTAGGATACCAAAATACCACAAATAAATTTATTTTCCATATCAACACCCACCTTCTTGCCTTAGATAACTATCTGTGATTTTGCAAGACAGAATATTTTGTGAAAGTGGACACTCAGTAACTATATTTCTCTGTAGCCCAAGAAGTCCACAATTTCTTCATAAATTGAATAAATACTCAAATTAATTTAAAATTTCTGGTATTGCTGGTTCTACTTTTTTCCGGCATTAATATAATGGAATGAAGTACTCCTTCAGGTTTGTAATCTATATTGATTGGAAGAAAACATTTTTAAATTCTTTTTTTTTTTTTTTTTTTGAGACAGAGTCTCGCTTTGTTGCCCAGGCTAGAGTGAGTGCCGTGGCGTCAGCCTAGCTCACAGCAACCTCAAACTCCTGGGCTCAAGCGATCCTTCTGCCTCAGCCTCCCGAGTAGCTGGGACTACAGGCATACACCACCATGCCCGGCTAATTTTTTCTATATAGATTTTTAGGTGTCCAAATAATTTCTTTGTATTTTTAGTAGAGACGGGGTCTCGCTCTTGCTCAGGCTGGTCTCGAACTCCTGACCTTGAGCGATCCACCCGCCTCGGCCTCCCAGAGTGCTAGGATTATAGGCGTGAGCCACCGCGCCCGGCCTAACATTTGTAAATTCTTAAGTGAGTCAATCAATTGCTATATATTCCAGGCACCATGGCAGGTACTGGGCGATTGTAGAAATACAAGTCTACATTTCTGTATCTATGGTGCTCACAGTCTAGATAGACTGGCCACATTGTGGGAAATGCTTTCTAAAATGACACACGGGTGGTTTCTGGTAAAGGGTCATCTAGCTAGGTAGAGAGTGGTGATTGTAGGGCTCTCTGGGGGCTCCAGGGGTGTGGAACTCCTCCTGGAGGAAGAGATAGAACCTCAGCAGATCTCACCAATGGTTTCCAAAAGAAAATTAATTAGAAAACACCCAGATGTATAATTGCTGTTCCTAGAAAGTAGTTACAATTTATTTCTTTAAATGTTTAACAACATTTTCAAATATGTATTGTTTTGTTTAATTTTTGTTTTGTTTTGTTTTCGGACCTTCCTAGATTTTTGGTGGTTTGGGTTGGATTTGTGTTTTTCTCCTCTCTTGACTTATCTGAGAAATTCTGGCACTAGCCAGGTTCGGGATGTTTTTGTTCAGACATTCTTAAGTTGTTTGGTAAGAAGTAAAGTCTTTGTTGCATTTTTCTGCTGAGAAACTGCTTTTTCTTTTCTTTCTTTGTTTAAACACTGAACTTATGTTCTGCAAAACCATACTTCTGGAGGTAAGAGAATAGAGAACATTTTTTTTTAAACTGGAAGTAGCCATATTTTCAGAAAATAACTAATAAATTTAAGAGATATCAAAGACAACTTTACAAGAGAATACATGAACATGGGTACATGAAAAAGAACCTAGTGCTTTCGAGGGCCGTATCAGTAGGCCTTAAAATTGCTTACGAAGACTAGAAACCATGGCCGTCTGCCAGCCAGAGGCAGCATCACCACAATGGAATTCACAGTTACTTTGTTAAGACTTATAAATACAATGAAGGTCCAGGAGCCAGGACCTTCAGGCAAATGAGGCTTGTCTGGTCTGGTCTAGGCCGGCTGACTGAGCAAGGGAGCCCTCTCTTTGCACAAGGACTTCCTCAGTGTCAATGGCCAAATGTTAGCTAAAATTTTAGCCAAAGCTAAAATGTCCCAATGGCTAGGGGAACAACAGCCAACCCTTTTCTTGCCAGAAACTATACTGGTTGGGGCAGGAAGTCATCTTGAGAGTAAAGTCAGGGTGTACATGGTTGGTTTGGGGACAGTGTTTGGAAGTTGGTGAAGTGGAACCATTTTTGAGCGTGACGTCATTTCTCTTCTGGCCTACCTCTTCAGAGAAACTGTGTCATATCTGGAGAACTGGATGCTGTCATGAAGGAGAAAAGTGGTATAAATTAAAGAGCTATATCTCTAGGGAGTTACAGGAAACCAAGAATGAACCTGGTGATGGCTGAAGGGCAGAGTTGAAATTAGCTGATGCTGGAGGGAGTGAGCCAAGCAGCAAAGGTGACAGGAAACCAGATATGAGCAAGACTAATCTGTCCACAAACTTAGCAGAGATCGACTCAACGAGTCCTTTCTCCTCTACCTTCTTGAACAAGAAGAAAAAAATTGGAGAATTGAGTTTGCAATGATTTCATTTCATGGAGGCAAAGACATTAAAAACAACAACAACAACAACAGTGAACAATTACTCTATTTCTGGTATTAAGCTAAACACATTGTATGCATTTTCTCAATTTAAACTTATAAAGTTATGAGGAAACTATTATTATTCTCTCCATTTTACTCATGAGGAAACTGAGTCTTAGAGGGTAAAAAAATATGCCAAATGTTCCGTAAATGGATAGCGAGATTATGGTCTTTGTACCCAAATATGTTTAATTTCAGAGCTCACACTCTGAACACATACTATACTGTTCATTCATTGATTTATTCACATATGTGTTGTGCAGCTACAGTGTGCCAGCTGCTAGGCTAAAACAAGAGGATAAGAAAAGAGATCCACTCCCTGCACTCTTGGCATGAAACTTACAGTCTACTTGTGAGTTAGACCTATTTATGGAATAATCGCATAAATATTTAGCTGTGAATTATGAAAAGTAATAGTAAGGAAAAGTGATCGATACAGGAGAATACTTAGGTACTAGAGTAAGTATATAGTTGTTAGAAGGGAATTATGAAGTACGATAAGTAATATTAAGGAAAGATATATACAGTAAGAAAACTTGATATTATTTTGGGGAGTCAAGGAGAACTTTCTTGAGAAAAAGACATTTGCATTGAGATCTAAAGGATTAACACATTACAGTTAAGCACAGAGAACTTTCTGAGTAGGGGGAGGCTACCAGAGCCCTGAGGCTGGAGAGAGCTTGACATGTTATTGATTCTGTGAATACTTATTGATACGTAATATAATTACTGGCTTTCACTTTTATTGTGTTTCATATTCCTCAGTTGAACCTAAAATTTCTTACTGTTTAACAAATGAATTGATAGGATCACTATTCCCTTATACAGTTTTGATTTGTCTATTTTTTCCTACTAATTTTATATACTTGGATTTAAAGGTTTTAGGGGAGCAAAGACCACATCTGTCGTTGTTGTATTACAGTTTCTAAGATTACATGCAATTAGGTACTTAATAAGTACATTTTTATGATAAAGAAAAAGAAGGGTAGTAAATGTCAATTCAGAGAATAGTAGAATTTAGTTGCTTTTAACTGATATGCTCAATTAGGAATTGACATTGCCTATAAAAAGTCTTATCTTTATATATTATATGAGCTAGGAAATAGATTCATTTTTAATTTTTGCTAAGTGAGGCTTCTTAATATTCCTTGAAACTAAATGGAAAATTTTCCAAAGTAATACTCGGCAGTTTGGCATGTGGGGGAAAAAAAAATCTTTCCTCTCGAGCAGCTTTTCCAGGGAACAGATTAGAGTTAATTAGGGGATGCTTTACTAATGGAATATTTTTCTTTCCATTAATGTCACTGTCCTTCATCCCTGAGGATGGCGTTACTGACAGTGATTGCTCTTATGTGTGAGAGACTATAGCAGACAGACCATTGCACAAAATTCCATTTGTCACACAACCTGAGACCAGTCTTTAGTTTACAAGCCTGAAGCTGTTCGTCAGGTCTGACATTGTTTGGGACCTTACCCGTTAAAATGTAATTGGCCCAAAGCCTTTTCTTGAATTCCACCCGAATTCTTTCTCCATTACACAAAAATACTTCTTAAATAACTTTTCAGGCAGTGAGGGACCCTCATATTCAAGCCCCATGCTATCTGTGCTGGATATGATGGTGGGAAACACTGAATAGGAAGCCTTTGAAAACATACACTGTTCTTATTTGTATCTCCAAGATCTAGCACAGTGATTGGTGGACAGGAGACAATTTAATAAGTATTTGCTAAATATACAATTGACTGAATAAATGAAAGTCAACTGGAGGTGAATTCCGGATTACAATTTTTGGTAACAAGCTCAAATTTTCTTGCTGCTTTCAGAGATGAATGATTATAGATTCAAAACTATAAATAACTACCATGAGAATGCTCATAATATCACTATACTATCGGTATTGGTTATCTATTATGAATAATGAATTACCTCAAAATTTAGCAGCTTAAAACCATGAACATGTGTTATCTCATATAGTTTTCTGAGAATTAGGAATCTGGCAGCATCAAGCTGTCTGCTGGGGCTGCTATCACCTGACTGGAATCAGGCTGGAGGATCTGCCCCCAAGCTCACTCACAGGGCTGTTGGCAGGAGACCCCACCACAGGAGCGTTTCCATAGGGCAGCTTGACTGTCCTCCTGACACAGCAGCTTGCTTCCCCTCAGCAAGTGATCCAAGAGAGAAAGCACAGAGGAAGCCACAGTGTCTTTTATGACCTAGTTTCCCAAGTGGCATACCATCAGTTCCATTTATTCTTTTCCTTAGAAGCAGGTCAGTAAGTCACTATGCTCGGGAGAAAGGTAATTAGTTTTTTGAAGGTAGGAGTAGCAAAGAATTTGTAGACATTTGAAACCACTAAACTATCTAAATATTGAAATTCCTCCAACATATTTACATTAATTGCATTTTTTTTTAAGTATCACAATGTTCAATTTGTCTATAAGAAGTGCTTTTAAACAAAGTGCTTTTCCTGGAAATTGGCAAACTGTCTTAATTTATAAGTCATGTTATTTAAAAACCAAAACAAAACAAAACCTTATAATCAGAGAACAAGAATCACCAGTACTTGAAGAATCCAGATAATTTTGTTTTTATTTCTCTGAAGTAGATTCAACTAATTCTTTTTTTTTTTTTTTGCTCTTTCATCTGGGCTAGAGTGCAGTGCCATCATCAGAGCTCACTGCAACCTCAAACTCCTGGGCTACAGTGATCCTCCTGCCTCAGCCTCCTGAGTAGCTGGGACTACAGGAGTGTACCACCATACCTGGCCGATTTTTCTGTTTTTTGTAGAAGTGGGCGGTCTTCCTTTTGCTTAAACTGGTCTTGAACTCCTGGCCTCAGTCTCCCAAAGTGCTAGGATTACAGGTGTGAGCCACCACACCTGGCCACCTAATTCAAATTTTAAAAAAATTGTTTGAACTTACTTTGTACCAAGTACTATGTCATGTGCTGTGGGAAGGGGACAAACACATGGAAAGGCAAAGAAGACACAATGTATCCCAAAGAAGTTGACAGTGTAGCAGAGATGATGGACACATACACAAAACTTAATATAACACCAGGTTCATTTTGTAATAGAGCTACAGAGGAGGTGTTATGGGGGCACAGGAGAAGAAAGTTAATTAGAATAGAAGATGAGAAGACATCTTGGGAGATGTGCTGCTTGAACTAGGCCTTGGAAGAATAGCAGCCACTGGGATAGACGGAATTGTGGTAGTAAAGGCTTAGAGGAAGGAAAATGTAGGTCTCTTGGATCAGTGGTCACGAGACTGTAGGAATGTTGGAATTTAAGGTTGGAAGGATAAATTGGAGCATCTTGAATGCCATGATAAGGTAAACCCTGGGCAATAGAAAGTTATCAAAGTGTTTGAATGGGAGGTTATTGAATGAATGAATTCATTGATACTTTTGGAATTTTAAATGTGGACCATTGTAATACAAATAACTGTATTTACCAGATAGTGAAGATAGCTAAGTGCTTCACATGTATTATCTCATCCTCACTACAACCTTGTGGGTGCCATGTTTTTGTTGCCATTTTACTGATAAAGAAACTGAGGCTTAAATAGTTTAAATAAATCACTGTGTTAGTGAGTGACAAAATGACAGTTCAAATCTAGGGTTGTCTGACTCCAAAAATAATGTATCTCTCTTTTATATTACACATAAAATATGGGAACATATTCAAGAATACCCATAGGTTGTCAAAAAATACTTTGAGAAACATTACGAAATTGAAGAATTGAATGCTCTTGTCTCTTACTCTTTTATCCCAGCTGTAAACCAAACTACCTATTGAGAGAGTGCATTAGGTTGCTGGGGAAAAATCCAATCCTGTTGTACCTAAACTAATCATCATAAGGAAATAGTTCAGAAGAATAGTACTATTGTAAGCTTCAAAAAGAAGAAAATACCTGGGCAGGTCTGCCCTTTACATTTTCAGGGCTCAAAGCAAGACAAATGGAGGCCTATACACCACATGTCTCAATATTAAAAAGTTATAAATCAGGCTAACAAATGGTTAAGTAAAATATGTTTTGTCTTCCTGTCTTGACAGATACATTCAGCATGACAAAATTGAAAAATATATGAAAATCTATCATTCTTGAAGTCAATAAAATATCCATGATGACTAATTATGATTCTGTACATCTGGATATTCTGTTGTTGGGTTGGTGATGTTTCCATGAGTGATAAAATTAAGTTATACACAATTAATACATTATTAATTAATCCATAAAATTTATATTTTGCCTTCATTTCTGCAATATCTCTAATTATATTTTTATAAGGAAAATTTTCATAGTTCATCTTCTATTCGTAGTAATTGTCTAAACTTTAGATTCTAAAGTATCAAAAGTGAAATGTAATTTTTATTCAAAGTAGACACAATTTGAATATATTTTCATCAAAAGTGTAAATGAAACAAACATGAAGAAATAAAAATTATTTCTTGTGTTCTTAAAAGTTTTCTTCTAAAATCTTTAATTTTCTGGAAAATAAAAGGTAAAATCCAAAGTATTAATATAACTAATAAGTGATTGGTGGACAGGAGACAATTTAATAAGTATTTGCTAAATATACAATTGACTGAATAAATGAAAGTCAACTGGAGATGAATTCCGGATTACAATTTTTGGTAACAATCTCAAATTTTCTTGCTGCTTTCAGAGATGAATGATCTACATATATTTAACTTTAGGAGTCACAGAATTGTTTAATCTTACAAGATATTCTTCTGCCACAAAGTACGACTGTTGGGACTATCATGGTAATAGGTGAGTACTTCCGGAACTGTGAGTTAGAAACATGAAAAGGAGCAGCAGAATGGAAGTTTGGCACTACTGGGAAATGATACCTCATTATCTTTTGCATTTGTGCTGAGAGGAAAGACTTGACAAGTTAATTAATTTGTCTTTTTCTTACCTAAGTGCTTCTGCTGCTCAACTCCTCCCCACTCCCCAAAGAAGTGTCCTTCTCTGACATGGGCAGCATCACAATCCAGAAGAGACCTCCACAGCCTCAGGGGAAGCCCCCTGGGCTTCCAAGACACAAGCAAGAGATACAAGCTTCTGTGTTAGAGCCTGAATGGGGCTGCCCATAAGAGCAAATGTTTAGGGTGACTGGTCTTGCTGGGCAAGTGCCGACCACCACATTCCAAGTGACCACATGTCCTTCAGTACATTTATTTGGTGTGTGCTCATGAAACTCGTGGCCCCCTAAAGCACAAGGCCTATGCTCCAAGAACAGGGCTGTTCTTGAGCACCATTTGGAAGTCTTGAGTATGCAACAGCAGGATTACATACCAGGCCGAGCTGACGGATGTTGGGGAGGGGGGAGTTGTTGGAGGGGAGACTGCCAGCCTGAACACTTTACTTGTAAACAGTTTACTTGTAAATATTTTCTTATTGTGAAATAGTCTGGTTTTAATAAAGTCACCAGATTCTACCAGAAGAGAACCAAAGATTTCAAGGGTCCAAATGAATATATGAAAAAGTAGAGATCAAAACTGGGAGGAAATGAGGTGAAACACAGGGAATGATGTATTGAAAGTAGGGAATGAAAACCGATCAAGAATAGAAACACCTGATAGCAGTTCTGGAAACTCCACTCACTCTTGCTGTACAAGAGACCTGGTCCTACGTGTGCTGACCTTGTTCTTCTGCTCACACCTGCAAATGTGGCAAAATTTTGGCTTTTTTTCTATTAACACTGAAGTATTCTGAGACTTTAGAAATTTTCAATAGGAAAATCAGGACCAGAGAGCAGTAAAAATTAAACAAACAAATAAAAGATAGCTTGAGCTGCCTCTCAGATCTTCCCTATACTGTGCAGAAACAAAGAGCTCAATAGCGATTTTGGTTTTGTGGTTGAAAACGACTGCTATGCAGCTTAAGTGGTTCATAGTTGTCCACATTTTACCCTCATAATTGAAACAATATTTCCTGCTTTCCCCAGAGTAATAATTTTAAAGGTGGGGTCTCCAACCCTGGGAACAGCCTGGCCCCCACAGTGTTACTGTTCCCAAAATGACGGAAGATACAGAACAAATGGGTCACACTGAAGGCTGCAGGATTGGGATTTTGTTCATGAAGCCAACTGGAGCACTAAAGGAAAGGCCCGGCGCTGTGTCGGAGTCTTGATGCATTTGGAATGACTTTAAAGTTATTAATCAATAAAAAGTGGATAGGCGGAAACTTGGGAACATGTTTTTCTCTGTGGGTAACAATGGGAACAGCAAGACCAGTTGCTTTAAGTCTAAACGATCAGAAACTGTACTCTCTTACCCAAACTCCCATAGTTTATGTCACTGGCTTATTGGAGGCTGCATTACAAACGGTGTTGTGGTGAAATCATTTATTAATGGAGCATAGTGATACACTGTACTGCAAACTTATCTTAGGGTTACATACCTCTTCAGTGCTCATGAAATACTTGTTGAATAAATACTTGTTCATTGATTGGTTCAACAAATCCTCACTGAATACCTGTTATGAAGAAGGCACTGGGTACTGATACAAAAATGAATTTGTTGCAGCCAGAGCCTTCCAAGAGATTACAGTTTCACAGATGTTATGCTGATGAATGAATGACCCAGAAAGGCATACTCCTCTCAATTTGATGCTGCTTTGCTTTTTCTCCATTTTTTATATAAAGGATGTTGAATTTGATTTTTGGAAAAAATCCAGTAGAGGATTCGGAGGATGTACTTGAAACTTGTATTTTTTTTAATCCATATCCCAATATTAAGAAAATCATACTGTTCTCTAAGATACTTGATTGGTTATAATACCACTGGAAGTAAAATGTTAAAAGTCCAATCTCATGCATACTCCAGGAAGCCAAAAGCAATCATTTTTCATTTGTAAGAGCCCCTTCCATAGCATTTTTTAAAAAGTTACAATAAGGGCTGGGCGCGGTGGTTCGGTGGCTCACGTCTGTAATCCTAGCTCTCTGGGAGGCCGAGGTGGGTGGATTGTTTGAGCTCAGGAGTTCGAAACCAGCCTGAGCAAGAGTGAGACCCCGTCTCTACTAAAAAAATAGAAAGAAATTAATTGGACAACTAAAAATATATATAGAAAAAATTAGCCAGGCATGGTGGCACATGCCTGTAGTCCCAGCTACTCGGGAGGCTGAGGCAGGAGGATTGCTTCAGCCCAGGAGTTTGAGGTTGCTGTGAGCTAGACTGACTCCACGGCACTCTAGCCGGGGCAACACAGTGATACTCTGTCTCAAAAAATAAATAAATAAATAAATAAATAAAAAGTTACAATAAGGATAAATAATATGTGTGACTTCAGACTGCAGTAAAGAGACTCCCACTTAGCTAGGGTTTTAAGTTATGCAACTTCCTCACTGATGACTGAAAAAAAAAATTAAAGAGGCAGCAAATAGTCAATAAAGAGTAAAGCAGGAAGTGTGTGGTGACTCTGAGTCCCAGGAGGGCTCACCATGTCCGGTGCCACTAAGGAAACACATCTCTCTCAGGCCGTTGAAGTTTTCCTGCTTCTCACATAATCCCAAACAGAGCACAATGCAGTGGCTTCAATAGATAGGTTTAAAGGAGTGCAGAGAAATAGAAAACTAAGAAGTCTGTACTGTATCGCGTGAATGAGGGTCACTCCTTTGTCTATAGCCAATGCTTCACTCTACGTGGGCAGCTAGGAATTTGGAGCCTCCGTCAACACTCCAGCACAGATCCATCAGTCAATTCACGTGGGGCCTGACCAGCAATGGGCTGTGAGGCATTAAGAGAAAATAATGATATAATGATGACAATAATAATGACCCGCACCATGTGGTATCTTAGTCTTTCCTAGAGTTGACACTATACATGCATCATCTCATTTAATACAACACCACCATGAAATGTTATTAACCTCATTTTACTGACAGATAAAATAATAACTCTGAGACTCAGAGGAGGTATTTGTCCAAGGTTAAACAGCTCAGAAGGGGCATGGCAGCATTCGAAACCAAAATGGGTCTGACTCCTGCTCTAAATCACAGTGCTAGGCTGCTACTGTCTTCATTTTTCCTTGGGGAATTTGTAAATGAAAGGATTGCTAAGATAATGAGTAGAATACGTGAAATGTCAAATGAATGGTATAAATGATAAATGCTAGAGAGATGGAGTGGGAGAGGAATCATGTCTGAGGTGATCTGGGAGGGCCTCTTGAACAAGGTGGAATCACGGCTGATTTCTGCAGAATCAGACATGCTTAGCTTGAGAGGTAAGGAGGGTACAGGAATGGTTTTTAAGATGTTATATTTTATCTTCTTCCTCATTTTGACTGGCACTAATGAATATCAAAGATTTCTACATAAATACATTGAGTGCCCAGCATGCGAAAAGCCTTATTTTTTGTTTTTTTAAAGCTTTTTAACATACTTTCAAGGAGAGACTGGTTAATCTCCAGTGTCTAGATCCATTAGACCCGGAGCCAGATGGCTCCAAAGGGCCTTTGGGAATGGCCTGTGAGACAGTCTCCACTTTTACACATACCCCCAAAAATAATGGCCCCTTGGGAATGTTGCAGACGTACAATCTGGAGATAATGCACTTTTGATCATAATTCAAATGTCCCAAGATATATGGTTGCCAGATTTAGCAAATAAAAATATAAGAGGCTCAGTTAAATTTGAAGATAAACAACAAATAATATTTTAGTACAAGTATGTCCCAAATATTGCATGGGATATACTTATGACCTAAAAAATGTTGTTCGTTGTTTATCTGAAATTCAGTTTTAACCGAGCTCTTATATATTATCTGACAACTTTATCCAGATAGGAACTGGAGGGAAAATTCTGAGATTTGAATTTCTTTGGCGTCTATAAATACTATTCTGTTTGAAGATATCAAATCAACTAAAAACCAAAAGAAAAAGAAAAGAAAAAGAAAAAGTATCACTGGTGTTACACACTTCCATAAAATGTGTTCTATTTTGAAATGAGACCAATGGAGCAGGAAAATTTACATCACAAAATAATTCTAATATAAAATCTCTCTGTTTTTATACCTGAAATATTCATTCAAGAAATTCTGACCTTAAAATAAGTCACTTGACCTGAGCAAGTCAGTTGCATTGAATCAAGATAGAAATGCATTTCATGCCATGGACCCTGAGGGTAAAAATGGCATGCTGAAAACTGGATTTCCAAGTAATGCCCCTATTAAAGATGACAATTAAGTGGAGTTCACCGAGGAGGCATGGTGCCTTAGGATTGAATCGTAAGAATGATGATTGTTTTTGGAGTTGGAGTCAAGTATCAAATCAAAGCCAGCATTACAGCTGCCTTCTGTCACTGGCACTGCTGTGGAAAAATTCAAAAGGCACACTCAAACATTTTTTTCCAGGTGCATTTTTCAAAACAGCTCAGAATTAATATAAGCACCCCAAAAGCACAAAACAAATGTATTTACATATTTAATGTCTAGCTTGCCTGTAATCATGTAATAAGAAAAATTTTTATGAAGAGAAATGTACTTCGAGAGAATGCAAAGCCTGAAAGGTAAAATGGAGTCTTGAAGTGGGGGTGGGGCGGGGAGAGATTTTAAATCACATTTAGACATAAATCCTTTCAGGTCATAATTCTATAGATTACCAGCATCTGCTAAGCCTAGATAGTTTATAATCACTAAAATTGTTGTAATCTTCCTATGGAAGGTTTACCAAAGAAGTAGTGAATTACACTGGGTTACAACTTCTAAGAATGAATAGTCAAGACAATGATGCATAAATTAATGTAGTGTCTACATAGTAAAATCTAAAGTTTATAGCATATCTGAACCAGGCTGCGGTTACCAAAAGGTGTAGCACTCCATCAGGGTGACATATTCTCAACTATGTAATCACCTGGAAAGTTGCCAACCATTCTTTGTCTCCAGCTACTACTACAATCTTCTCTGGCCTGTCCTCTTCTTTCCTACTCCAAAAAAAGAGGAGGACTTGAAGGTTGAGTCTGTAAAATAGAGAGGAAACCATCAAGCAAAAGCACCGATCATACAATGAGGGAAGACACTAGAATACATTATCAGTGAATGGAGTTCTTTGGATCGCAGCGTGGAGTTTAAATATGGTGTCTCTCAGAGTCTGTCTACATACCATGCTGTGGATGGGAACAGTGTAGGGCAGCATTTAGTGCTGTGTGAAGTATATCATCAGCATGTTGGAGTGACAGTCACCATGTCTTATCATGTTTTTAGTTCTTTAGATGGACAATACATTTGCACTTGTACAATGCTTTTAGTAAATGCCTAGGAATGAGCATTCTTACTTCCTTCAGGGATCAAGGGAAATATTTCAATGACATGGAAGTATAAATTGGCCAATTATAAAATAACTAAGCAAATACTTATTATACTTTAATAGGAACGGCAATGTGACATGTAATAAGCCTTGAGTCAAGTGATTATTTTGGATGCGTTCTCACATCCATTTAATTAGAACGTATGGGTCTGGCTCTTCATCTCGCACTCCCTGGTCTCGAGTCATACTGCAGATTCTCTGAACACTTCACTTCATAGCTTCTTACATGCCTATTTGCTTTTGCACATCCTCCTGCCTCTGGTAGGATCCTCTCTGCCCTTTGTCTCCCTGATGAACTTACTTTCCTTTAAGATTCAATTCAAAAATCGCCCTCTGACCTTCACTCCTTAGTGCCCCACCCAGAGCTGGGTGTCCCTGCACTGTGTTGCTCCGGCCTTGTATTCATACCCATTCTGATCACTTGTTTCCCTGCTTTCCTCTCTCAGTGGGCTCCACACTTCCTGAGAACAGGGACTGTGTCTTTTTCTGCTTCTTATTTTTATTTTCAGAACAGCATGTGATAATGTGGCACACATAAATGATCCATCAGCGTTTGTTCAATGAATGAATAATCTGGAGTGTGCCACAGTCTGGACCCTCAGGCGGGGGAGGGTGCCCTATTGTACAAGGCAGATAGGACACCAGAGACCACACATACCCAGGTAAAACTCCCAAATTGCAAAGCTCTAAATTCAGCGGTACCGATGACAAAAATTGTAGCAGTCAAGAGAAGGGAGAATAAAATTCTGGGGGAAGGACTGGGAAAGGCTTCGAGGGAAAGGAGGAGTGTGAGTTGGGCTTTGACAGAGGCATTAAAATGGAAGAAGTCCGTGGCCTTCTCTTCCCAGGAGGTACAGCAGGGGCACAGACTTTAGGATGGAAGAGTCAAAACGCAGACTGTAAAGAGACGGCCAAGTCTGAGTGTAGGGTTTGGGTTGAACAGGTTAAAATCTTCCTGGTTTTCACACTGAACAATAGTGGGAATCTCCTTCCAGTGTCCAATTTTATATCTCCTTCCTCTGGTCCAGGCATGCCTAAAAGGCATTAAGCTCTCACTAACAACTTTTGTGGACACTGTTAGTGTAGTTCCCCTGGACTGGGGACGCGTGGATCTGTAAAGATGATGCTAAACACTGTATTTTTTTTTTCTTAGCAATTTGAGTATGTAACTCTGCCCCAAAATATGCAGTACTTGTCTTAGCCTTAAACTTGTTTTCCTGTCCTTTTTAAAAAATGATTTTATAAAATATATTTGGGGGTCTTTGGGGCCTAAGCCTACAAAACTTAACAGGCATTCATATTGCCTTTGTTGTCCCAAACCACAGCTCTTCAATTTCTGGACTTGGATCTGTCATTTCACCAAGGAGAATAGAAAGTCCAAGGGTGAGAAGACATGGGTTAAAGAGAGAGCAGCCAGCGGAAGCAGAAGCAGCTGAGGGTGATGCTGCGAAGCCGGGCTCTGTTCAGCTGCAGGGGTGGAGGGGGAAGTACAGGAACAAGCCGGGGTGCCCTTGCAGGGGGCAGCAGGGCTCAGTGGGCTCAGCCAGTGAACTGCTCATGGGCCTGGTCTGTCTCCACCTTTTTACACCCCACTGAACAAGCCAGTGACCATTTCCTGCCTCAGATTTCCTCATCCCAAAAGACAGGACAACAATGTGTATTCATCAGAGGAATTACTGACCAGTGTCTCATTCAGAAGCCGCTCACAGAAGTGGTAGGAAAGACCTTTGAAAACATGAAACAAAGCAGACAAGTAAAAATAACAGGAAGTGGAAGAGAGAGCACTCTATGACCCAAAATGTTCTGTGTCTTATGCTGGTGTCAGAGAGGTCATAAAACCTCAATAAAGATCTGTTACTTAGGAGGATGTTCATGCTGGAAACCCAGCCTCTGTGAACCCAGCAACCTGCTCCAGCATTTCAAGGAGCTCACAGTCCTCTCAGATCATTTATTTCTGTGTTGGAATCGCCCCATCCCCTTTTCAACTTTGTACAAACATAAGTGGCCAATTCACTTTAGTACACAAATGACTCATAATTTCATGAGCTGCAGGCAGCAGTTCCTTAAGCAGCTTTCCCTTGCTCCTAGCACAAGAAAAGGACACACAGAGTCAGCATCTCTTATGGGCTGGTTCTTTTCAGTTTGTGAGGCAAAGAAGATGAGGGAGCCACTAGACCCAAGCTCAAGCAGCCAAGATCAACTAGACAACGAGACACATAGCTAGCTTCAAAAGACACATGGCTCTTTCTTAATCCTCAGCCTATACTTCCTAGCTGGATCTGAGTTCGAAATCTCAGTTCCCACGAAAGGTCAAAGCATGTTCATTTTGGGCATTCTTGAACAAATGAATGTGATTAAGAATTTAAGGAAGAAAAGGTGACTTTTGACAGTTTTCAGCACATATCAACTATGTGACAACTTCTACTCAAATATAGCTGCCTTTAGAGGGTAGTGTAGGTAGCCAACCACTGCTATTTGAGATGAAAATTTTGGCCAAGGACCTAGAAGCAAGTGTATGGTGTGTTACACATGACTATGAACATTCTCATCTGGAAGATAAATGCATCAACAATTCCTGGAGTTTTCTTGGTTATTTAAACCTTCTGCTTTGGAATTGAGTTCATGGCTTTGCTCGCATCAGCAAATGTTTCCTATTTTGTTGTACATATTCACAGAAGGAATAGTGGGCAATAGAGGAAAATGGGATCTGATGATTGTGGAGAGTTTACATCCCTTATCACTTTATCTTTATAGGAACTCCAAAAAGTTAGTACTCTTTCTTCCATTTTATAGACTTTCTGAAAACTGAAGCTCAGAAAAGTTAAGTAAGTTGGGTCTAGAGAGTTATAAATGGAAGTGCTGAGATTTGAATCCAGAATTTCTTGACTCAAAAACGTGTTTTATCCATAATATCAGTTTACCAAAATAACTTGGGCATGGCCTCAAAAGACCTATATTGGAAATGCGCTTTTACCTAGATCTAAGGAAGTATTCACTCTTTATCATTCAGCTGTTCAGACTGCATGTGTATTACAGTCCATAGGAATTTTGAGCATCAATAATAACAGAAGGAAATACCTTTGCTATTTATATATGTGTGTATATATATGTATATGTATGTGTGTGTATATATATATATATATATATATACACACACATACAACGTATATTGTATATATTTTTTACAATTGTCTCTTTATTCCAAGACTGGGAATGAAAATAATTAGAATTTGCAGATTGGCATCTGCATTCACTTTAACCTTATCTATTTTGTCTGACACTTCTTTGCAAAGCTCTAGAATGCATTGTTAGCCTATCTGATCCTTTCGTCTGGAAACCACCAAGTATTTCACTTCTTACCCAAGGAACCGATCACTTTTAAGGAAAGGGGGAGGGCATTCTTTACTCACTTTTCCTAATTTAAACTCGTCGAACGTCGTTTCAACTGCCATTTTAAGGGCAAAGAAAAAGCAATGCATCTGTAAAGAGCTCTGTCACTTTTCTCCATGTGATGACTAATGGTGGGGAACTTAAAACCTTATCCTTGGTATCTTTTGGAGTCCAGACAATTCAGCGCTCTCTTGGGATGAGTAAATATCAGCCTGTTCCCAGGAAGATTAACTAGTAAGATGATGTAGGAAAAGCTGCTACTTTTTAGAGGGCTATACTTAAACTGCCATCTACACTTCTTAAGGCAGAATCTCAGATGATTTATTTCCATATGGGGTGCTATGATTTCTAGAAAGAAAAGATATTTTACACAGTTTTAAGAGTAACAGTAGTTTCTTTCCAAGACATTAATTTTGGTCTCAAAGTTAGTGTTTGCTAATGTGATATACTTACTGACCTTTAAAAGACCGTAAAATAGAGTGGAATTAGAAGACGTGAATTCTAGGGCTCCCCATTACTGAGTATATCCTTGCAGGCAAATCCTCAATTTCTTCACCTGTTGTGAAGGTAGCAATACCTATCCAGCTTTCCTCACAACCTCACATCAAGAAAAAAGATAGGACGAATACTTACGTACTTTAAAAATTTTAGGAGCCCCACATGAGGCTCTGTAGCATGGACTTTGCAGTCAGAAAGCCCCACATTTGAAATAGCTTTGCTGCTTTATCACCTATGTGGGTCAGTTTCCTAAACTCTTGGTATCTTGGTTATCTCATCTGTAAAATGGGCTAAAAATAGTTTCTATCTCATAGGATACTTGTGAGGATCGAATAGGCTCCTGGTATGCTTGGGTGGGAAAGCCTCATAGAATTTATGTCAAATACTCCCCCTGATTATAAGATGAAGAAACTGAGGCCCCAGCTGGTAAACTATCTTACCTAAATTCATTCATCAACAAATGCTTTTGAGTTATACCAAGCAGTCTGCCTGCAGGTGGGCTTCAAACTATGTTGCTTAAATTACCACGCTGCCTCAATTCTTAGGAAGCCTTTTTTTTTTTATTTTTATTTGAGAGCTCTTTTTGCTCCTTTATGTCAGAAGGAATGGTCATATTGCGACTTTTTCTTGTTTATGGGCTGATGACTCATTTATGAGTTATCAAAATGTCTTGTTCCTTCTTTCTTTCTGTCTTCTGCCATCTCTTCCGCGGGACCATTTTCTTTCTGCTAGCACTTCTACCAGAGATTGTGAGAGGGTGGTGACAGTGAATTAACTCCTTGTTAGCAGTCCTGTCTCTTGGGAGAAGGCTCACTCCAGTGCTGCTGACTGATGAGACGATGACAATCTCTGCTTCCTAAAAAGGCTCCTCTACTACTTTCCCTTCCAGATTTTCACTTGCCTTGTTCAGCTCTAATTGCTCCCTCTTTGCTGGATCCTCTTCGCAAATTATGTTAAGTTCTCTAAGGACCTGTCCTGTCTTTCCTGTTGATTCTGCTTGCTGTCCTCAGGTGATCGCATACGCTCTTGTGCCCTCAGTTACCGTCTGACGCTGACTCCTACATCCATTATCTTTAACTTGAGTTTCTCAGCTTAACCTCCAGATCAAATGCCTCTTGGACATACCTGCCAGTGTCCTACAGGCACATCAAACATTTTGTATCCACAAGTGAGCTTACCTGTCCCCCTTCTTTAAAGCCACACACATATTGTTTTCCTCCTTCTGTAGGCTAACTAATCAGGCATTCTCAGCTCCTTGCCCGAGTTCTGTGCCTATCCAGTTTTCAAATCATTTTCATTTTACCTTGAAATATCTCTTGAATCTGGCATCCCTTTCCCATTACTGATAGAGTTGCCTCAATTCAACACCCATCTTGTGTCCTCCTGTATGTCGTAACATTCCTAACTTTTCTCTGTGGCCTCTCTTTTCTTTCTAATCTGCTGTCTGCATTCTGCCACAGATAATTTTGAAAACAGAATTTTATCTTTGTTAATGTTCTATTACAAAAATGTTGTTAGATCCTCAACTAGTGCCTATAGAAGACTCCAAACTACTGTTCTCCATTAGCAAAATATCCGGGATTAAAGCTCCAACTTCTTTTCACCATCTCGGCTAGGTACCAGGTAGGCCATTGTGTTCCATTTACAATAAACTTGCCACCTTTCCCCAAGTACTTGCCTGACATGAGGTGTGCATTCTCCTCTTCCAAGGCTCTGCCCATACCTCTTACCTTCCCTTCCCTTACAGCTCTCCTTGGGCCCCTGCAAGTCAGCACTTCATTCTTAATTTTATATTATGATATCTTTTTACATCTGACTCTCCCCAACAAGGCTTATCAAAGTGAATAACAGGATTATTTTTGTTGGTTTTTTTTTTTAAATCTCAAAGACCCCATCACAGTGGACAATGCTTTACACCGAGAAGGAATTCAATAAATATTTTTTAAAGAATGCATTTATGGTAGTTATTAAGACCAGAGGAGTATTAATTGTTTATCATTCTATTTTCATGGTTAAATATTTGATTTTTGATAATCACTTACTAAATAATTCACCTAATACTCCATAAACTCGTTAACAAAATGTGTCTTCATAAATGGCCTTGATATCACACTGGGATGCTATACAGGTTTAGAGTTAGGATTTTAAAGAGATTTGTGTACCCTTATGGCTTTTGATGACTTTCAGGTTTCTCTAAAGTTTTTTTAACTTTAATTCACTTAAAAAGATGTGGAAACAACCCAAGTGTCCATCAATACATGAGTGGATTAATAAACTGTGGTATATGTATACCATGGAGTACTATTCAGCTTTAAGAAACAATGGTGATATAGCACCGCTTGTATACTCCTGGATAGAGCTGGAACACATTCTACTAAGTGAGGTATCCCAAGAATGGAAAAACAAGCACCACATGTACTCACCATCAAACTGGTATTAGCTGATCAACATTTAAGTGCACATATAAGAATAACATGTATTGGATGTTGGGCAGGGGGAGGGGGGAGGAGGGGACGGGCATATGCACAAACAATGAGTGCGATGCGCACCTCCGGGGGAATGGACACACTTGAAGCTCGGACTTGGGGGGGAGGGAGGGTAAGGGCATCATACGTAACCTAATCATCTGTACCCCCATAACATGCTGAAATAAAAAAAAAAAAAAGGTAACCCTTATGCTTAAGCTGCTCTGACCCCAAATTTCTGATTATTATATAAGTTTCAAAGGTAGGTAAGGATATAAATCTAAATGTATTCCAATAAATGGATAGAAGTCAGTTTCACATATAGCTTAAGGAAATAGTGCATATATGAAGCTATAGAAAAGGAAGAGACAAAAGAATGTCAAATTTTGGAATTTATAATTAAACTAATTATATTTAAATATGCTGTAATGTAAAATAGTGTTAGAAATTGAACAATGTAGCCATACATTAGTTTTATAAAAGTATGTAGTCTCTTGTTTAACACTGTGCCTCAAGATAAGAAAACAACAATAATAATCATAATTACTAACATTTATTGGGCACTTATTCTATGCTAGGTGCTGCGCTAAGTACTTTATATGCATCATTTAATCCTCCCCAAATTTGTGACACAGTTCCTATTATTACTCCTGTTTTATAGATGAGTAAATGAGGCATAGAAAGGCTGAATGACTTATCAGAGGATGTATCTGACAAGTTTCAGAGATATTTGAACACAGGTCTGATTGGTTGTTCTGTGTTAAACAAACACATGCCTTTTAATCATCTCAATGCTATACTGATTAGTAAGTAATTCATAAAACATTTGATAAATTTGTATAAACTGTGTTTTGGACACATCTAAAATGATAAGGCATACACTGTCGCCGTTATTAAGAACAAAAAAAATTCATTGAGAATCATCAAAGTTAGGTATTGTTGACTATTGGTTGTCTTAATCCACCCTTTTAGTTTGTTTTAAAGTCTACTTTTCTATCAAAATCTTAAACATTTACTGTAAAGTATGTCAGTTTGTGTTTTCTGGATCTAGAATTCTTTCTTGGGTAGAAAGGTAAGAAAAACTATTTCTTTAAAAACTGGACAATTACCAGGAATGACCACTACTAATATGTTATTAAACTATTCTTAATTATTCACTGCATAGTGGAAGATTTGGGGGTCTGTTGCTTGATATGAGAAATGCAGTTTCCTGCTGGAGGATAATTTAAAAAAATAAATAATCGATAGTGAATTTTGTGGCACTGTTCAAGAGTAAATGTACTCAAAATAATCACAATTAAAAGAACCTGCAGATTTTATAATGCCTTTTTCCATGTTAATGATCTTTAGAATATCTGCATGTTACAGTATGTTACAAGATACCAATAAAGAATACAGTATTTTTTTCTTGATACTTGATCCCCAGAGTTCAATTCATAAGGAGTAGATGAAGATGGAACTGCCTTCATTATTAAATTTGAGGGACATGGAAAAGGTCCCCTTGTCCCAAAAGACTTTGCCCCTTAAAAAAAAAAAAAGTTACAAGTTTCAAAGGTTTTCAAGTCTTTGGTTGGCCTCTGTTAAGTAAATATCCCTGGAAGCAGGAACTCCTTTTGTCTTTACTATACTCTTAAATAATCAAACTGGGCAGCTGCCAAAAGTGCAGATTCTCAGGACTGCTCTATTGGATTCTAATTTGCTTGGTCTGGGAGGGGACCGAGGACTTTGCATTTTAACAAGCACCTTGATGATTCTGACATCGGTGGTCTTCTGGATTGCTTTGAAAAACCTTGACTTAATGGATAATTGACACACCAAGTTGTTAACAAGTTGGTAAGTTACCAAACTCAAAATTCATCGCATTTAAAATATCATCTAGGACTAGGTCTATAGCCCTGCCTTGATCCTCAAGTTTATCTGAACTTTATTACTTCAGGTATCTCCAGGTGAAATAAATGAAACAAGACCTGTCGATTGACTGTAAAAACTCAGGAAAAGACTTCTGTTTGTTTCCAAATGGTTCTTTTTAATAGTCCTAGAAATCAGTGCTGAAATGCTAAAATGTTAGAGCAGAATGTACAAAACGTTCTTGAATAATATTTCATTTTTGGGCGCCAGGCACATTGGGTTTGTACCACAAAACACTGAAATAATAAAAAGCAGGTGCCCTGTCAAGTTTCTTTCATAATTGGGAAACTAAGAGTTGGTGTATTTTGCTAAGACTTTTGACAGAATAACCCCAGGGGATTCTTCCATTGCCCTTACTATACATTGAATTACATAGAGATTGGGAGGGAGACATAGGACTTAAGAATATAGTAGATGAAAAATTAGACTAATGATAGTTTTTATGACTTATGGAAAATAAATCTTTTTTTTAATCACTGCAATAAAAAATATGATCAGTCACTAAGAAGAGCTTGTTCCATATGATGGAGACTCTGAGTTGGGAACTTAGAAAAAACCTCACAAGCGTGTTAGTATGGAGAAAACAGGAAGACAACTTCCTTTCTGAATATACACCATTTCCTGGGGAGGAAATGAGGGCTTTTTTTTTACTGTTTTTTTGTTGGCTCTGTAACAGAGAGGCCTCTATTTAGTGATGACCATATATGTTTATACAAGCCAGGACATCAACCTTTAGAAACAATAAAAACCCCAAAGTACTTTCTATTCGATAATGATAAGATGCAGAGCCTTTGGATTAGTTGGTGTGGTATTTGTTATATTTGTAATCGTTATTGATTTACTACTCAGAGCCATGCACGTACTACTGCCTGGATAGTTTTTAAGGGACAGCAGTTAAACCTCATACTGGAAAGCGGATTGCAGCTCTGCTCTTCTTTTGAACACATTGGCATGTCCCGAGGCAACCGCGCTACCTACTAGACAGAGTGGCAGAGGGCCTGCGTATTGCCCAGCATGTCAGAACGCATTCTCACCCAAGCTGTGCTTAGGCAAAAAGAGGGCCACCCCAGGCAGTGGTGTAGATGGGTGTAATCTGTGATTAGTTTGGCTGCTGGCTGCAACTTGTTTATAACCAACTTCATTTTAGGATGAAGCAATATCATTAAAGTGACCACAATTTACCAACCAATTTGGGGAATTGTGAGCATAAACCAAGAACCACTAGAACCAAAAGAGTCTCTCAGTCTAAGATGATATCATACCTAGACTTTTAAATAGTAACTTTGGCATTATATTGAGTGTTTGGACAGAATTTGCTCTGTAACCTTTCAGGGGTTTAAAAGATGGGCCATCGGATAATTGAAATGACATCCTTTGCAGAACAGTGTTACACGGCAGAAAGAACACACAACAAAAAGCTATGCTTGGAGTACCCCAAAGCCGTAGATTTCCAGATTACAACAGAGAAATCTAATTGGTGCAGTTACAAGAAAACAACTCCTTTTAAAGATGGCAGAGTAAATCTCTTTTATGAAAACAAAAAGGGAAGCGGACTTAACCTGTTTCCTTAAGTTACCTTGAAAGAATGTTATGGTTTAAATTTGCTGTGTTTTTTTTGGGAGGTTGGATGACATCTTTTCCTCCTCCCTTTTGTTAATTGTTGAAACACTTCATGATCTATATAATTTTTATCTTTTATTTATGAAACTTAGTATTTTTAAAAATAGGTTCTTCTAAAACCATTTGTTTTCCCAGTGTTCCCTTTTTATACCCCTATTTTCCCAGAAATTTCCAAAGTTTTTGATAAATAATACTATGGAATTGCAAAGTTTCCCCCAAATCCACTCCCAAGGCAGCTTTTATTTTCTCACATAGCTGACTTTATTTATGTATCGAATTTACAGAAAAGAATAAAAGAATAAAGCATCTGCACTCTTTGACTTTAGATCTAAGAAGCACAAAATGAAATGGGTTACTTGATGACGCTTGGCCTTCTGACAACAGTCTAGCAATTTCAGTATCTCTGAGATAATAAAAACTTATCAGTAGAACTATTAACTTTCTCTTGCATTACTGCTAATCAGTCACCACAATTATCTGTTTTGCCTGAAATAAGCTCATTTTTAATGACATATAAACTAAACATATTTTCCATATTCAGAAACCATTTTGAAAAGATTAAGGAACTATTTCTAGAAAATAGATAAAAGACTTCTATTGCTTACTCTGCTCAATAAAGAAAATTAATTCCAACACAAATTTGGAAGGGGTTTAGAACCAGAAAGCTCATATAAGGTATTATTATTGCCAAAGATAATCAATTTTTCTTTAGGCACAAAAGCAATCCTTGTTTCTTCTTAAATGTGTAAAAATTGACATGGACATTGTGAACAAAACACCTGAAAGTTTGAAAACAAAATGCAGTTTGTATTCTTTTAAGGAACAAAAGTCAATGCTCAACTGTTTTAGCTCTAAGCCAGAAATTGAGAAATCTTTTGAAAGGAGTAACAAAGAAGGTGGGGATGGATGCAGGAAGGCACATCTTTGACCTTTGAGGGGAAACAGAAGAAAGAAGTTCAGATAGCAAGGCAACCTCCAGCCATCAGCCCCATCAGTTAGGAGAAGAGCAGAAGGCTGCCCCTCAGAAGCAGTGACATTTGGGCTGTTGCAAGAGTAATTATCCTGCTTGCCAAGTAAATTCAGCCTGTGAGCCACATAGGCTCTAGTCTAAGCAACATGAATCATACAGCTGCACTCATTATCATGTTTGAAGGAGTCTCTTCACCAGCCTGGTGCTTTGGCACATAGTATTGGTCCCAAAAATTTATTAAATTGAAATAAACTTAGCCTGAGCCTCTAGAAGGGAGTGACCATGTCTTATTTATACTTGTATCCCAAATGCAGTGCCTGAAATATATGAGACCCTAGACACTAAATGTATGTTGGATAATTAAACAAGTGTGATGGATCTGCAGTATACTAGGCATCATGTTAAGAAAGGTCCAAGGATGGTCCCTGAGAGTTCACTCACAGTCTTGTAGAAATGATTAAATGGGATATATTGGTAAGTCTGCTGCATTACAGTACTCTGATAATGATTACTAACAAAACAATAAATGACAACAATTAGGTCACTACAGTAATTGCTCAAAGAACAATTCACAGATTGGAGCATTCCATTATGTGGTAACCATATGGTTATGCATTTCACCATATTGACATCATACTGTAAAATTCACACATTATATGAAAAGAAATTACACCAGGCTACCACAAATACAGGCTACCACAAATAGTACAGTGAAAAATGCACTACTGAAGTTTACTGATAAGCAAAAGATATAGGGATCCAAGCTTCTGATTCTTAAGGATTTCATTGATGCCAATTTCAAGAGGCCCTCTAATCAGTGTAAGAATGAAGGATAAAGAGAAATGAAATGTAGCAGAGCAATGATGAGAGGAGAAAGGTAACTAATTTAATTTAGGTGCAGCTAAAATTACCTCTAAAACATGTAAAACCACTAAGACCCACCTTGGCGGGAAGCCAAGAGACCTGAGTCCTTGTTCTTTCTCTCTCTGCTACTAAGTGGTTATATGAACTTAAGCAGATTTTCTCGTTATAACTTGAAGGCACTGAACTATTTCTGATATGAATTGCTGTTTAAAACAAACAAGCAAACATTTGGGGTCTTTGGTGAGACCTTTTAATGCATATGCTTTTGTCTGTATAAACATATCAATAGAATTATAGGCCCATAATTCAGTGACCTCTTTATTATCTTGAATACAATTAAGTTGATATTTACTGGCAAGGCTGTGTCAGCAATTCCTTAATAATGTCTCTTTCTAAAGGATAGCTCCTCCTCAATCCTCTTTGTTTTCATAACACTTTTGCTATTTCTGATATAGAACTTGCCTAGAATAATGCATATTACTTAGTCTGTTTGTGTGTCTGTCTTCCACACTAGACTTTGAGTTTCTTGAGAGCAGATACCATGACCTACTCAAAGAATCCTTGCACAGTATAGGAATTAGCACATAAAGGGTGCTCAATAATACTGAAAGACTATTTGATGAACTTGGATGGCAACAGCATATTTGACATATGTGATCTCTCTTCCATTTGCCCCTCCAAGTGCATCTCCACCCTATTTTACACTGCTCTGGCCAGAAGGTCCTTGCTCCTTTCAAGGCAGCCTGCTACAGCAGCGGTTGCCAACCTTGTTGGCACCAGGGACGGGTTTCATGGAAGATAATTTCTCCACATACGTGGGATGGGGTGGGGGATGGGAGCGGGGAGGACAGTTTCAGGATGATTCACGAGCATTACAGTTATTGTGCAGTGAAACCTCTCTGCTAATGATAATCTGTATTTACAGCTGCTCCCCAGCGCTAGCATCACCGCCTCAGCTCCACCTCAGATCATGAAGCATTAGTTTCTCATAAGGAGTGCACAACCTAGATCCCTCACAGGTGCAGTTGACAGTAGGGTTCGAGCTCCTAGGAGAATCTAATGCCACTGCTGATCTGGCAGGAGGCAGAGCTTATGCAATGATGGAGCGATGGGGAGCAGCTGTAAATATAGATGAAGCTTCGCTTGCTCACCAGCTAGTCACCGCCTGTTGTGCGGCCCAGTTCCTCACAGGCCACAGACCAATACCGGTCTGAGGCCTGGGGGCTGGAGACCACAGTGCTACAGGACTGCCTCTTTCTCAATTCCAGACACCTCTCCCTCCCTCAGTCCTTCAGGGCTAGGAATGATGACAGCATCTCTATTGTTAGCCTCAGGTTCCTGCTCTATCCCTTGTGATTCCCCTACACTCTACTTCAACCTGGTTAGTCCTTAACCCCTTCACAAATTTTCCTAATTCGAGTGTACCATCTATTTCCCATCAGAACATTCACTAATACAGTATATAAGAAAGGAGAAAGATTTTAGTTTAAAATGTGTTTTTGCATTCACCTTATTGAGAATAACTACACTGAATATTTTTATAAACATTTCAACAAATAGACCCTTGTGTAGGCTAAGTATTTTTATGCATGGCTGAACCTCGCTGATTCACTCATTCCAAGGTATGATGTTATAGATTCATTTCAGAGTCTATACCACATATGCATTTTGCATTTCAATTAGTATCTATGTTTGCATTTGGTCATTTGTGTTTAAGGGTATTTCTCTGACTTGTGACTTCTTGCATTGGAATATAAGTGTCTCGAGAAAGGATGCCATCTTTTTCTTTCTTTCTTTCTTTTTTTTTTTTTTTTTGTAATGCCGTGCTCTGAGCACTTTGCTGGATGACCAATATCTAAAGAAAAATCTAGCCTAGTAAATGTAGAGCCTAATGAATGTGGAGCCAGATCTGACAACAAACATTTTGCACATTTTTTAGGCCTAATCTGATAGGACTTGTTACATTCTTTTCCAGAGGCAATTAGTATATTCATGGCGAATTCGTTTGAATAATCATTAAAATGCCCATTTAGAAAGTGTTAAACCTATTAATACAGGCAATTGCCCAGATATGCCATGCCTTTTTCACTGACGTGTAAGCACCATGAAGTCAGAGACTTTCTCTGTTTTGCATGCTGCTGAATCCTCAGTGCCTAAAACACAGCCTGGCATCTATTAAGTGTTCAATAAGTATTTGTTGATTAAGTGAATATATTGGGATTTGGTTATATTATTATTGTCATGTTTAAATTTGCAATTGCTATGCTGTCATTCATAGGTGATTAAAAGGCAATGTAGGTCCATTTTTTCCAACCAATATTTATCGTATGATTATTCTGTTCAAAACACTCTATTAGGTGTTTCTTTTGGGAGCTTACATTCTACAGGTGAAAAATATCCTTTGGAATACAGCATGGTCTCTTCTCAGTGGATGTCACCTCAGTGGCTTTTTTTTCACATCACAACACCTTTGTCCAAAGCAAGCCCTGTCTTCATCCTCCCAATCTCTGATTTTTGCATGCTCTGAAGAAATATATTGAAGCAATTAGCACTTTCCTAAAGCGTGCCTGATCCTTTCTGGGATTCTATGCCTGGTGACCATGCTGTTCCTTTTCGTGTAGATTTGATTACTCCAATAAAACTACCCCAGTAAAACTGCTGAAAAGCTATCCCTTCTTGCATGATTTTTTTCTACCTCATCCACAATGGTAGAAAAGAGAAACTTCCTAACTTTTCCTCCTGTGTGTGATTAGTGTGAGACTTTCATGGTGCTGTGCTTCCAGAGACTTTTCCAAGTCCTTTTATTAGGTCTTCATGTGACTCCACTTCAACTATACAAGCTTTTTATACTTAGAGCATTTTGATTTATTCATAAATACTTTTAATTGTTCTACTACAAATAGGTCCTTGATATAAGTCATTTTTATGGAGTAGCCTTAGTGGTCTTAGAACTTGAAACATACTGAAGAAAACTCCAAACTTAAGAGTGATTAGTTATTCATTAATCTAAATAGAATTCTAGAGGATCCAGAGCTTATGAGGGAATTATACATGGCAAGATGCTGTTATAATTGGGGAGGGAACATTCTCTTTAGTCAATTAAGCATCCTCCTCTTCCTCTTCTCCCCTTCCTCTCTTCTACTCTTTCTCCTTTTTTCGTTGAGTACCCAGAGATCCGCTTACCTTTGTGAAGATTTGAGTTTACATGGTAGAGAGAAATGCCTTAATAGATTCATCAAGTAGGTTTAAGTAATTGTGGTAAGTAGTTATGTGCAAGTAAGTATCTGTTGCTCTGAAGAATTGGTCCATGAAAATCCTTTTCAATGTATTTAAGATTTCATGCCATTTATGAGTGAGACTTTTATTTTCTTTTTTATTAAAAAATACAAAAGTGATGAGGCACAGTGGCTCATGCCTGTAATCCTAGCACTCTGGGAGGCCAAGGCAGGGGATCACTTGATGTCAGGAGTTTGAGACCAGCCTGAGCAAGAGCAAGACCCCATCTCTATAAAAAAAATAGAAAAATCAACCAGACATGGTGGCATAGGCCTGTAGTCCCAGCTACTCATGAGGCCAAGGCAGGTGGATTCCTTGAGCCCAGAATTTTGAGGTTGCAGTGAGCTATGATGATGCCACTGCACTCTAGCCTGGGCGACAGAGCAAGATTGTCTCAAAAAAAAAAAAAAAAAAAAAAGAAAAAGAAAAGAAAAGAAAAAGAATTCTTTTCAAAAAAGTTAAAAGTCATTGTAATGTTATGAAATACTGCATCCAAATCGTAAAACTAAAGAAGCTCAGAAGTAAAGCCTTGGTTGTTTTTGTTACATGAAATTGTCGGTTCTATTTTTTCCCCTCCATTGCCTCCTCTTGATTCATGTTATGTGAGTAAGGGACGGTACCATTGCATCTGATTGCTTTGTACTCTGGTGCTTTCCCTCCTGAAATGGCCTTTTTCAGTCAGACTCTTAAAGCTATTCAACACTTTCCTATCCGTACCCCCCACCACCAAACACTCACTCTTTGTCCTACTGTAGAGGTTAACTTGTCAGAGTCCAGAAGTTCCTAAGATGTCAGCAGGAAGAAATGGTGGTGTGAGGCATAGCCACGACCTGAAGGAAATAATTCAACGGCAGGAGTATTGCGGTGAGGAACATACTAACTTAGGACATCTTTCTCTGATGAAATCTGTCAGGCTCTTAGTTTTCCAAATGTGGGAACTTTTGTACTTGTTTTGCTCTTAGGCACAGGATACGTCCCAAGAGAGATTCCATTCATTCCTCATAGAGTAACAGAAGAAAAAGAATGAAGTCGTACTAGTAGCTTAGCTTGTTAGAAGGAGGATTGTATTTATTCTGAGATCTGATTCAAGAAAGGGATGTAGCATCTCAGCAAATCCAAGCTACAGATTATATCTATTTTGCAGTTGAGCCACGTAGAATTTAGCCATGGAATCTCCCAGCCAGGGGCATGTTAGTTACAGTTATCTAGAACATTCAGTGTGTTAATGAGCATATACTGAGAGACTAATTGTGAGCAAAGTCATTACTTAGGGTCATGTTTACATTTTAATTGTGACTAATCTTTCATTTGTTTGAACTAAGATTCTTAGTATCTTCCAGAAAGCAATAATAATATAACTGAATTCCTCAGATACTGAAGTACTCACACTTTTATTTCTTAATTTACCCAAGTAGATTCCTGGCCACCCTTCCCCTCCTTATCACTCAAGAGATAATTTTCAGTAATGTTTTCTTTATGCCAATAAGTGATTCCCTTCCGGTTGGAATTAGAAGGTGAACCCTACTTAATGAAATGATTGGTCTTCATTTTGGCATTAGTTCAAATTAATAAAATATAGAGGGACTTTTTGCATTCATTATATTATTCATCTTGTGGAGACTGCTGGGTGGGTTTGGCTTTCTGCCAATTAATGTCGCCACTGTTTTCCTCTGATGCATATTTACATGACTCAACAGAATCCTTTTTGACTAAGCAGAGTTAGATTTAGCAAGACTGTGAGCATCAGGTTATTGGATGGGGGCGGGGGACCTAGAATAACAGGGGCAGTGGGACCTCAGACAGAAGTACTGGCAAATAGGTTCCCAGAACAATGGAATCACCACAGCCACATGCCACTTCACATCTCCCCAAAACAAATTCTACATAGCGGACAAAGAAGTGCTCAGCTTTGTCACCACTTGCTCATAGCCCCATAGCCACAGAAGAATCTGGCACCTGGATCTTAGAGAAGAATCAGCCTGTTTGAGGAAGGGGCCCCCGGCCTCATGCCTCAGGTCTCACTGCTTCCATCCTCGACGCCAGCCCTTCCCAGGAAGATTTTCAGCATGTTATTCCAGAGAATAGTATATCACCTAATAGCAGCTCAAAGGGAAAAGGCTAATCCTTAGGCTGCATGAATAGAAATAAACTATCTGAAACAGGGAAAATTGTATCTGTCAGACTTATATTTGGCCATGAGTGACAGAAAACACAAAATAAGAGAAAGTTAAATAACAATGTTTATTTCTCTTTCCTGTAAAAGAAGTCCCAAGGTAGGTGATCCAGGAGAGGGAGACACTTGATAGCATCCATACTCCTCTCTTGCTATTCTGCCAGCCTTTGCCTGTGGCTTCCATGGCATAGACAAGATGGTGCAGAAGTCCAGGCAGGAAGGAAGAGGAAGTAGCAACCACGGGGACTGCTCTCTCTGGAAGGACCCTCCCCAGAGGTCACACATAACACTTCCTAGTAAATCTTAAGTCACATCGTCACCTCTAGCTACAAGAGTGGCTGGAAAATGTAGCCTTTACTCTGGGTAGTTATGTGACCAGGCAAAAATCAGGGATGGTATGACCCATGAGGAAGGGAAGGATGCTATTTTTCTCTCCATGGGGAGTGACAGACTTTCTCTACGCTGTGCACAGCACACCTTGGGTAGGTTTTTCAGTTCCGGGAGCCACACTACAAAAGAGATACATATGAACCAATAAATTCAGGGGTAAATTACCAGGATAGTGTGAGGACAGGGACCCTCTATTTACCCCAGTGTTGGTTAAAGGGATTGAATGCACCATGTCATCTGAGGAGCAAGTGAGGGGGCTGGTGATGTTTAGCTGGGAATTTACTTCTTTTCCAGAAAAGACATAGAAAAGACATGATGTCTGACTTAGAATGTTTGAAGAGCTATTCTGTATGTTCCCAGCTGGTAGAATTATAACATGTCCCAAATCAGTGAGCCTAACTTGGTACATTACACAAAGGAGCATTTTCTGATTCTCAGAGCAGTCCCAAGGTCCGGTAAGCCATCCCTGGATAGAGTGAACTTGCTGTCATCGAAGGGATTTTGAAGCAGCTGTAGGGTCAGTCAACAGCCTTATAACATGTTTTCCTGGCTCTTGTCTTACCACCCTCCAGTCCAATCTCCACACCATTATTGGTGATCTTTTAAAATGCAAAATAGACTACATAACTTCCCAGATTATTAGCTTCCCTTTGCCTGTATAGTCCCCAGTTCCTCTTGGCCTTGTGTTTGCTTACTCACTCCAAGTCTCCAGACAAAATTCCCACTTCCTCAAATGTGTCAAATTTCTCTCTCTACTGGAACTTTGCCCATGTTATTCCCTCTTCCAGAACACTCTCCTCCATCCTCACTCTTCCACTTCCCCTGGGTAATTCCTACGTATCCTGAATCGTCACTTCCTCTCTGAAGTCTCCACATCCCCTAGTGGAGGGACTGCCACAACTTCTGACACTTCCCTTGGCACAGCACTTAGTACAACTACTGCAGTTGCTTATTTAATGGTCTGCCTGTCCATCTAAATCCTAAGCTCCCTTTGGGCAGGGTCTGGTGTCCTCAGACTTAGCACACTGCCTGGGACATGGTAGGTGACTGATAACAGTGTTGAACATTGTAGAAGTTATCCAAGCATTAGCTGAGGAGAGATACAGGTTAAGGATGAGGGAGAAGCACTAGAGGTAAAATAAATGGAGAATGGAAAACAAATAAAAGATTACTTTTTGCCCTAGTTCCCCTTATATTTTTTCCAGAGTGGTGGGACCGATGCATGTGAAAGAATTGCTTCTCTGATTACTTGGGTAGCCTCCCAGTCCCCAAAGAGTCAGAGCAACTGTTACAGTGGAATTTGAAATACTAGCTATGTCAATGGAGGTCAGGATTACTGAGACTGGATTTACAGCTACAAAAATTCACCCAGATTTATTTTCTATTATTCAAAATTAGTTATGTTGAAGGAAGAGCAAGGGGCTTCTTGGTCTACAGACCAGTGCTAATGTGTCCTTGTACTTCAATCTTGTTTGGGTTTTGTTATCTATCCTGAAGAACGTGATGGTGAGTGCCAGTGAGCAGGGCAGCATTTCAGGTCTTTACCACTCCAAGAGCAGCATCTGTGTGTGAGCACCTTTGGCCTCCCAGACCTTAGGGCCCTGGGCTGGCCACCCATCTCTGCCTTTCCTTGGAGTGATTTTTGTAGGCACTGAGTAAACTCCTGCCCTCTAATACCTACTGCCATTTGCTTCCTGATGCCTAACATTCCACGTTTATAGGAGAGGCTTCAAATACAAGGACCACAAGAATAACACATGATTTAAGTTCACACAGAGATGTATTGGATCCTATTGAAAAGAGGGGACCATTGGGCTATAGAAGGTATGGAGGGGTAGAACAAAAAGGGGAGGGTTTCGAGACAGGAAAGACTAGGAATTCTAAGTAGACTGAGCAGGCAGAAAATAGCCTGCATTTAATTTATAATTTCATTTGGCCTTATTTTTATCCCAGACATTACAGAAAAGAGTGATTTCTTATTTGGGGATTAGGGGGCAGCCAAGGGGTAATTCAGACCTAGGAGTGGACTTCCTGTTACGCACAGAGATGGGGCATCCTCTATTATTCACTAGTGCTACTATGGGCTTCTCCAACCTGGTATTTGTGAATAGGCAAGACACACAGCCTGTATTTGCGTGACGACTGGTTGACTTCCACGATCAATCCCTGAATGCTAGTCTGTTGCACAAGTCTCCTTTTGTTGGTATCCGTGGACCATCAGAGAGTCGGCATCCAGGAAAACAAGACAGCATTTCCCTAAGAGGAGAGGTTATGTGTTCATGAATACTCAACAGTGGTCACCCTGAAAAATATTTTTAAAGTAAGTCCTTTTCTGAAGCTGCCTGAAAATGATGAACCTTTTCTAGAATGAAAATCACCCAAGCAACTGGGATGAACTGTTTATTTCCCTGATTGCTGCAAAAAACCCCACATGAACAGTGATCTCATTGTCTCCCCCATCTTTGTTTTAAAAGGCATGCAGTCACTAATAATGTTGTGTGTGCAAAGCATTAGTGAACAATTGTCACTTTTAACTTACATTTACTCTCTAAAAATGTAATTGTTAATTGATTTTTTAAAAAATGCTCAATTCGTTCATCTTTGTTGATGTTTTCTATGCTGTGAAATTATACATTTTAAAATGTTTAGATGATCAGAGAGGTTTAATTCTCTTGACATATACAATGACAGTGTTTCATTTCTATAAACAAAACCCGCTGGTACAATTAATCATTAACCTACTTGCTTTAGGGATTAAAGGAGAGAGAGAGAGAATATTAACTCTTTTGCAACTTATTGTAAATCAGCAAGAGAGGAAAAATGTTAGAACGTGTAGTTTTTGGTACATGACAGCAGTTTGGTAATCAGAGTATAATTTTCAAATAAGCTCCTACTAGCCCATTTTCAAGTATCAGATCCAGCCCTTGACTTTTGACTGAGTCATTTGGTTTTTTTTGATTGTTTGTTTGTTTGTTGGGATAGTCTCACTCTGTTGCCTGGTAAAGTGCTGTGGTGTCAGCATGGCTCACTGCCACCTCAAACTCCTAGGCTCAAGCAGTCCTCCTGCCTCAGCCTCCGGAGTAACCATGACTACAGGCGTGCACCAGGCTAATTTTTCTATTTTTAGTAGAGACAGGGTCTTATTCTTGCTCTGGCTGGTCTCGAACTCCTGACCTCAAGCAATCGCCCACCTTGGCCTCCCAGAATGCTAGGATTACAGGCGTGAGCCACTGCGCTTGGCCTGACTGAATCATTTGTAATTGGACACATTGTTGGTTGTCCAAACTACAAGATGTACACGTCCTGGTTGGTTTCTTGGTGCAAGTTTTGCCTCACTTATTTTGGATCCTAGTAAATCACGCCTCACTCTTTTACTACTTTCTGCCTCTGTGCTTGGTACCAGAGATTTAGGCAGTATTTTCTTGGTGAAGCAGACACCCAGAAGGCACAAAGAATTCATATTTAGTTTTCTGAATTTGTGGGCTGATGAAAGAATCACATTTATCTTCCTCTGCACTGTACTATAGGAGGAGATGGAGAACTCTGCCATCCTTGGGTGTTTTCTGTAAGCTCTTCCTCTGAACTGTCCTCCTTTGCCACCTATGCTCTTTGGGTGCTCTTGCGAAAATATTCTTACCCCTGCACTGTCAAGCAGGAAATTGAGGTGTTTCTGTAAACATAGGTAAAATCTAAGAGAGCACTGCAGCATAATATGTAGATTCACAGGGCTTTGCTGAGAGGGACACTGTTTTGTTTTTTGGTTTTTTTTATTTGTATTCAGAAGGATCAGTAGCATGACTTGTGGTTCTATCAGAGGTCAGGTCAATAGGGAAAAAAGCCTATAATTGAAGGAAAACATGAAGTGGAAAGATTTGGTTTATATAGCTTAGATATCTACACTGTTCAGAATACTTAGGTCTTCTAATTTCATTTTGCCCACGTAGAAACAATCAGAAAAAAAAAAAAAAGATGCTGGGTCTGAATATTTTTTCCAAGTATATATATCACAGAATTATACCTACTGTCATTAGCAATTTTTCGGCCCTTTCATTCCAGATATATAACCTCACCTATTTGACAGTGTTCCTTTAAATGTCAGAGAAACTGGAGGGGTGGAGGGATGGGGAGGGATCAGGAATTGAACCTCAGAAGGATTTTAATGCTTTCCCTTTGGTGGTGTCTTTTCTTCCTGAGAATAAAGGAAGGGAAAGAAGCCAATGGACTCAGCCCTATAGCAACATTTTTCCCCAAGGAATTGTGTATTTAGTTCTTGTGCCTTTAGCTAATAAAGAAGAGACACACTTAGCTCCTGTGAACAAAAGAAAGCAACATTTTAAAATGTGGTTCTTTTACTTGTAGATTTTCTAGATTTTATTTCCTCCAACTCAGGTTGTAAACTAAAGAGAACAAATTATTTAATCCAACAAATTTATTCTCTGCTTGCAGTAAACTGCTTTGCATTAAGGAGGCTTGTTTGTTGCTCAGACAAAACAGAGGAAATTATCTAGTGGATTCAAATAGGGGAGAGAGCTGAACTATAGAATTTGAGCCCCCAGCTGCTCCCTTTCCCAAATTATCTAGAGAATTTCTTAAACTCTCACCTTCACTTTGACTATTCGGATGTAGCTTCAACTATGTGTACAGAGTATTACCAGTTCAAACACTGGGACTGAATTGACCCATTAATAAAATAGCTCAACTGGTCCTGTTAATGGCCACCTCCTACTCCCCAGCCTGCCACCCCAGCCTCTAGTTCAATTGACCATTTGTTTGCATGAATTTATTGAACTGACCACCTGGCCTGCTATTACAGAACCTTGGCCTTTCCTTTATTTCTGCAACTGCCATTTTTTGCTTTTTATTTTGAGGCCAGTTCTAGATTGTTTACTATTTGATGTATAGACCTATCCTTTGTGTCATGGGATTCCACTTAGATAAACAGTAGGAAGGAGGTAAAAAGGATGCTTGGGTGGGACTTGGATCCTCTCCCCTCTGGGGAGTCTCCCCTCTCCCCTCTACAGACACTGCTACAGTGAGAATCAGAAAGGAACAAAGAAAGGAGGAAAAGACCACATGGTGGAATTTGTCAGCTGCTTTTGTTATGTTTCTTAAAATGCAGGTCAAAGTAGTATACACAGACATTTAAAATGAGGAGACTGGTTAAAGGAAATAGATAAGTCAAATACATGTTTCTTGCATTTCATAATAAAAAGGAGAAAGACGAAAGAAAAATAAAGCATCTTGATCTTCAAAGACAAATTTCCATTTCGTTACGAGAGAGGGCTTCATTTGAAATTGGTAAATACATTGCTGTTTTGCATATGTTCCAGAAAATACAATTTGTCTTTTTGAACCTCACAGGATTAGCTGTTTTATTACTGTTTCTTCTAATTTCTGGAGCTAAAGATGTTATACAAATAGGATAGCTCACAAAAATCTATCACCATATCTTTAACATGGTGTTCTGCCAAGTGAATATTGCAGTGTGATCAAAGTGACAGTGCCTTTCTAGCTGGAAAAACACAATGCCACACAGTTTCCATTCCCCCAACATCATATTTTAATCACTGGAAGATGGCAAGAGCCACAGAATGAATAAAATGGTTCCTGAAACACTTACTTGGGTTTTAATGGTGCACCCAAGATGTGATTCCGGGAGTTCACAGTCTTATAAATTACCTTAAGGCATATGCTCCACCAGAATTTTGATTTTAAAATAATTCAATTCGGATGCACACAAAGGCAGAGTCAGCCTGAATGAAGCAAGCCAGGTAAATGGCCAAGATTCATGGTCACTAGGCAATGTTTAGTTGCAGTTGATCATTGATGCTGGTGTATGTCCCAAGGATAGGTCATCCCAAGTATGAATAACCTGCCTGTCCTTAGTAAGACTAGAGAGTAGTCATCTGCTTCCAGGTAATTCGAGGGCTGAGAGTAGCTAGAGGGATCATTGCAAGAAATGCAAGCTTAGAGACAAAATTCTTCCTGATCTTTTGAAAGCCAGTTATCTTTAAACAGTTTGGCTGTGCTAGCAAGATTTAGGATGGAAGACGGGATTATGATTATAATATCACAAAATTCCTCATCATAGATAACTTCCATTTTTCTTAGAATCCTAGATTCTTATGATTGGAAGGATACTTAGAGTTCCTTGCACCTTTAGGAAATCTGTGTCCCAGTGACATTAACTCCCGATCTAGGGCTCTTTACTTGATGATCTCCTTCTTCCTTGGACCCAGTGTAGAAATAGATCTGTCACAATGACATACCTTGTTATGAAGGACCACAGAGGAGGATTCTAAGGACCTGGTTTTGGAGAGCTGACAAGTATTTCAGGTACCTTTTCTCAAAAGTCAGAGCAAATCCCATCCTTTCCAGAAACCATGTGGTTCCCTAATTGCCCATCCAACCAGCTCGTGTTTTAGTGCCCCAGGTTCCCAGCCCTGTTTTCCAGCCAGCCTTGAAACCCTTGGCTTTGCAGAAGGCTCAGCTTCATTTGACTTTAAAGCCTCTACTTTCCTTCTTTAGACTCTGGTTACTCCAGGGATGGGCAACTGCAGAAGTCTAACCTTCACATGGTTAGTGGAATTTGTGGGAAAATACTTTATATACCACCCAGTTGGATATCATTCCATGCAGAGATCCCTGCCAGAACAGCCCCATCCCATCCGGTGGCCTTCCAGCTGGACTTTAACACTGTCACTGGCAGAACTCACATACCCCCAAGGTAGTTCATTTCATGAGTCTGTTCTCTTGCAACTTCATGAGTTTGTCCCACACAAGAACTTGGGTCTACACTCAGTTAGTTGAATCCTTTTGTCAATAGTAGAACTTCAACTAATTTATCCCCTAAGATGACTCTTCAACTGCCTAAATATCTTCAGTCCTTTTAATCTTTCTTGTATAATGGTAGTTCAGGCTCTCTCTTCATCTAGCCTGTCCTGCCCTCTGAAAAGATATCACTTTGGTTTTCCCCTTCTAACAGGGGGTACACAAAACTGAAGTATGAAAAAAACAGAATAGAGGAAGACTAACCTTATAAATACCACCTCAGATAACATTAGTTGCTTTGACAGCTACATTGACTGTCAACTAAAATTCCCTGTACCCCACTGTTTCTTTCAGAATTGCCCCTCAGTAAAATTTTGATGACTTGAATTAAATTAAATCGTTTTACAGATGAGCCCCTGCTAGATTGCTTCTCTCCAATCCTGTTCATTTTGTACAATTGATATTTTATGTCCAAGTACAGGGGTTTACATTTATCCCTGTTAAATGTCATCTTTTTAGGGCTGTTTCATGGTTCTAGGTTGTTAAGATCAGTTTGATCCTGATTCTATTACCCCCAATTTTTTTTACTGGCCCTAATTCCATGTCATTGATGAATTTCCTCAGCATGCTTTTACAAATTTCACCAAGTCACCAATACAAATTATTAAATAAGACAGGGAAGAGGTCAACACTATAGTATACCATAAGACAGGGAGGAGGTCAACTCTATAGTGTACCATAAGAGCCTCATGGGTTGGTGGGTTATCATTCTTCCATGAATTGGCTCTAGATATGGATGTGTAACTCATTACAAATCCATCTAAAAGAGGTGGCCTATAAGATCATAGATTCTGTGGTCCGGTGGACCTTGAATTCAAGATTCAACCCATCCCCTCACTGATGGTGTGGCCTCGAATAAGTTTATTAAAGTTTGTCATGAACAGATCCCTCGTCTGCAACAATACTTCTTTCTGCTGGCTGGATTAAATGAGGTAATGCCTATGAAGTATGGATGAGTGCCTGGCACACATGTCTGCCACTGATCCCTCCCCAGGCTCCTCCCTCACATAACATGTCCACATTTTGTATACAAGGATATTGCAGACAGCAGGTTCATCGCTGAAAGTAAAAATTCAGTGCTTTATTGAAATAGCTTCATCCATGCTGGCTTTTTTACTTCCTCTTAACAAATTTTCAGTGTGAAATCATTTCCTTGAAAAAGGGAGTGAGAAGAATAGGGATTAAGATTTTTTTCTTTCTTTATGTCATTTAGTAACACCGCACACTTAACCCAGTCATATATAGTCCTAAAGTTCAGCTTTGGCTCTGAACTTTAGAAGAAAAATTCTTTTAGTCATCTTTAATATTTTATGATAATTAAGCCAACTGAATAAAAATATAAATATCCTAGTTCCAGTTTTTAAAGCTGTTTCCTCCTGTGATGGATTCTTTTCTGAATGAAGAATTCACTTCCCATAGATGTTCCTCAATATTTCAACAAAGATACCTATAATCAGATCTAAATAACCAAACAAAACAAAATGGCCAAGAAACAAGGTAGCAAGTAGATTTGAGTTCTAACAGCTTACACTGTATGTCTACAGAATGGATATGATGAAACACGACATGAATTAGTAAATATGTCAGAAGAAAAACATATTTGCTGTCACAAATTAACCAGTTGTGCTGCAATTTCAAAGCTGCAGATTTTCAATTATCTGAAATTAGTCATAGTGGCAGGAGACTACTTTTCTTTCTAGTCCATCCCACAATAATGTTTAAGCTTGTTTCAGATATTTCAAATGAAGAATTTTAAATATTTTTTAAAACGGGTTAGTTTTAAAAGTCTATGTTCTCCTAGGAGTAACTTTTGGTAATTAAAAACTCCAAGTTAATATGTAAAGATTTCCTAAATTAGAAGCACAAAACTTGTACTATACAAAATGGCTGCTCGTTTAAAAAAAAAAAAAACTACTTCAATAAGAAGTCTAGATTAGGTCCTATTGGCTTTAATCGGATAATGGAAATCCATTTTGTATGCATTACCAAACTCTCATCAAATCATACCTCAGGGCACCAAGAGGTAAATCCCCTCTTGTAATAAACTAGATATGGCAGGAGAATAATGGGTATAGAGATGGTCATTTCCGTGAGTGGAACCAGATGTAGAAAAAATCCAGTCCCTAGCACTGAACTGGAATCTTCTCTTTGCTAATAAGATGTGACTGAATTCCAGGAATGTTTGTTCAGTTAAAAGAGTAATGGTTTCTCATCAGTGGCTCTTTGGGCATTTGAAATTTTTTGCTTTTTTGTTTAGTCGGATTTTTTTTTTTTAACGTTGAACAAATGCACAGCAATTTTGATGCTGTTCTGATCTGCCCCGTAGAATGCTGCCTCATAAGTTTTTCCTGTGACACTTCCTTTTCAGGGATGTTTCACATGTGTTTTTTCCTTCTGCCCACACTCTGTGTTCACCACCAAATTTCCATTGTCAGTCCCCTCCCACACACAATTTCACTCGCTCAAATACTCCCCGAATCTTACAGCAGTTCAAACTACTACTCACGTTTTCATTACACATTATGGAGGGACAAAAAATTGACTTCCTTAAAAAGGGCATAAAGTTCACGTAAAGGACTTAATATTTTTGAGAACATTTTCTTCTGTGAGGTCTCTTTTTCCTATCGTGTTTGCCAGAATAAGGATATATGTTGTCTCTTTGCTTGTGGGACCCCCAAGCAATTTTTCTCTGTTGACTGGTTTTCCCATCAGAAGTTCTTAATTATGAGTCAATAAAATAATACTCTACAGTCACACCCTCAGGGAAGGGAAGGATTGCTTAAGTATCTAGATTATTCGGGGAAAGATGGGGGTAGGGAGAGATTTGTTGGCTTTCCAGTTTCTATCCAAACAAAAGCAGAATTTAAAATCTGAATTAGGAAGGTTATAGGAACTGCTTAAATCAGACTTTCATATCTGTGTTATAAGCTTCCAACTTGGGAAAGCTTGAGAAAAAGAAAACTAAGGTTTCAAACATGTGCTTGTTTCTAAGCACAAACTTGGCAACTTCTCACATTGCTTTCACTAAACCTAAGAGTTCTCATACAAGTGAGGTCTGTTTTCATCACTTTCCAGCTAAGATTAAATAGCAGGGTGCTGTAGTGATGACTCTGGTTACTAAGATTTCATTGCCAAGTCAGAAACATCAGAGGGACAACTCCATTTAACCAGAGGCTGAGGACACCTCTGCCACATGAAGGCTAGGCCAAATGCCAGCCGAATGAATCAGTATGCACAGTGCTGGAGTCAGGAGCAGACATCTCTTCTGGAGCGCTTAGTCCGTAGACTAGAGTGAAAAATATCAGAGCAGAGGAAGACAGTAATAGGTGGGACATTCCTAGACACAAACACTACCATTTAAAAATTCTAAGTCACTTAGGATAAATGATGCTGGGAATTCAAGCATCTACTTCCGAGGCAACCTGAGATCACATCAGCAGCGATTCCCTAAGTGAAGTTCAGTTTATACTCTCATGTTTTTCTTTATTCATTTATCCATTTAAAATAAAATATTTCTAGGGCACCTATTATAATAAATGTCAAGGAAGTACCAATATATCTCTTTTGACATAGGTAATGGGTTAATTTGAAAGTCTGAGAAAAATAGAACCCAGAATCTATATTTGATTAGTAATAACTAATAAATAACTAAAAACCACTAAATAACAGTGGCTTCTATTAACTGTCTACTATGTGCCACATTTTATATATTATCTCATTTAGATTTCACACTTCTAAGAAAGATGTGGAGAAGGCAATTACATGAGTGCACAGGAACAACTTGGTTCACAGAGGTGAGAAAGGCCCTTCCAAGGACCACTGAAGATACTGATAGTTTGGAAGAAGGTTAAAGGAATATAACTCTGGGCCCCAGGAATGTCCAAGGAATAGACTACAGTTCAGTAGCAAGGAAGTGTCTAGGCACTATTCACATTTATTTGTTTGAACCACGATTTCAAAACCAGTGAAACCTTCTTTGAATCCAGTAGCACGTATCAAATCATGTTGTGCTTGTGATGTTTGTGTTTGTGCTAGCCTCTGTGTAAAAAGCCTCTCTCTATGAGGGACAGTGACCTATAGTTGTTAAGGGGTTGGACTCCAAAGCCAGGTACTTTTGGGTTCAAATTGCCACTCTGACACTCACTGATTATGTAGCTTTGAGCAAGTGATTTCAAACTCTCTGCATCAGTTTCTCATCTGTAAAATGAGGATAATGATAGTTCCTACATAGTGGTGCTCTTGTGAAAATATGATGCATGTGAGTTAATTAACATGGTAGCCAACATTCACAAAATAATTATTCCATCAGTGCCTCTTGCTATCCCCTTTCCACGTTTATAGTACACTTTTGTGCATCTATTCTTTCCAGGGACTCCAAAAAGCAGTCTGATTCTCCTGTGATTTGATAGGCAATTTGTAAAAGCTAATATGTAATTCATTTAGGAGCAAAACCTAATTATGCTGTATTGCTGTATATTTTCCTCTAGTGTGCAGGTATCTGATGCAGCTTATTAAAGTAAGAAGGTAAACTATGCCACTCTGCCATCTATTAGAAAGGAGAAATTTATGGGTTCTCTATACTTCCGGGTTTCTCTAACTGTAATGTGCGTATGAATCACAGGTCTTGTTAAAATGCAGATTCTGATCCAGCAGGTCTGGGGAGGGGCTGGAGAGTCTGTATCACTCAGGTGCCTATCATTTCTAAGTGACGCCTGTGCTGCAGATTTGTGCCCCATGCTTTGGTGCTATACATATTACTCTTAAACTCTGCCCTATCTGGATTGTAGCACAAGATAAAACAGATGCAAGCTATCAAGGCTGAGCAAAACATTAAAAAAAAAAAACCAGAGGAATTGACTGCAGGGCCCAGAAAGCAGCGAAGCATACACAAGGTTCTCAAGCCCAAGTCCAGCCCTCAGATGCACGTTCAAGTTTGAGGAACCCTGAGCACTAGCATGCAAATCACCTGAGAATCTTGTTAGATCAGCTTCTCATTCAGCAGGTCTGGAGCAGAGCCTGAGAGTCTGAATTTCTCACAAGCTCCCAATGAAACCAGGGCTGCTGGTCTGCGGCCCACACGTTGATCTAGACCCCAGACTCATAGCAGTGACTATATGGACAAGGCTGGGTAACCACGCAAACATTCCTCCAGTCGTGAGGAATTTCCTTGACAGCAGTTTTTCCTGTGAAAGACCCAGTGCTCAGCCACCATCAACATGGTCGAGCCTCCCTGAAAGACACCACCCTCCTATGCTAGCACCTGTGAAAACATATGGGAAACAGGCTCTAAAGAGAGAAAAACCTACAGTGTGACACCTGGTCAGCCCACAGCTGTTGGACTGAGAGAAAGCAGCCTAGTTTTAACACTTTGCTGCTCCTTTTCTAGAAGACCTGTTCCTCCTTAGTCCCATTATTTCTGACAGCTGCATGTAACCAACAGCCCCTGAGGTTGCTGGACCACAGGATGGAGAATTGGAAGCCTCGCCTGAGCGCTGTCACTACAGCGAGGAGTGGCTTCCCCAAGAGCAGCCCAGTCTCTGTGGATCATTTCTCACTCACATACCTCATAGATTGCTTTAAATTAGAGCACTAAAAGTCTTTATATAGTGAATTTGGGGCGCCAGTTGGACCAATAAAACACAAAGAGTATCCGGAATGGACTCTAAGTCTCTGCGGTTCTTCCTATGACAGTTCCTGTGGGGAGAAAAAAAGAAAATCACAAACCCTCCCCAAATGATTTAATGCCCAAGATCCTGGAAAAACTTTTTTTTAATTTAATTTTTAAAAGTCCTAGAAATATTGAACAAATACAGAAGTAATGATTATACTCAGATTCCCTTGGAGTCCACTTGGAATTTTTTTTTCTTTTGTTTTTTTTGAAGACAGGGCCTCACTCTGTCACCCATTGCCTTGATTAGAGTGCAGTGGCATCACCATAGCTCACTGCAACTGCAAACTCCTGGGCTCAAGTGATCCTCCTGCCTCAGCCTCCCAACTAGCTGGGACTACAGGCCTGTGCCACCATGTCTGGCTGATTTTTCTATTTTTTATAAAGACGGGGTCTCACTCTTGCTCAGGCTGGTCTCAAACTCCTGACCTCAAGCGATCCTCCCGTCATTGCCTCCCAGAGTGCTAGGATTACAGGTGTGAGCCACCATGCCCGGCCTCCACTTGGAATTTGAGTTTTAACACAGGCTCTGAATTATGAAATGTTTGAATTGTCTCCTTTACCATTGTTCATGCTTTTTGCTTCCTAATGTTGCTCCTTACTTGGCCTGGCTCGATGACAAGAGATGTGCTTCCCTGCATCATCATCCAAGGATAGAACCGGGTGCATAATCTCTCCCTCCTCAGCAGAGTGCAAATGCAAACTTTTGCCTCCACATATTCAATTAGCTTTTCCATAGTTGATCCAAAAAGCAAACCTACAGGTTTATTTCTAAGTCCCACATCCAATTCTAGGAAGTGTACTGGGTATGCTAATTTTAATTAGATAATATAATAGTAAAAGATATAAGAATTCATGAAAAGCATGCTTATTGGGTTATAGAAATAGAGAAAAATAATCCTGCAAAAAATTCAAAATTGTGGAGAGGAGTATGAGGAACTCTGTAATTTTTGTGCAATTTTACTGTAAACCTAAAACTGTTCTAAAATATAAAGTCTATTAATAAAAGAAATGCAAAGTTCATGACTTTGGAAAATATAAACAAATATGCTGAATATAAAATATCTTTAGAAAGGATGTTCAAGAAGAAAGAGCTTCCAGTTTCCTGTTACTACACCATAATTAACTGGTATGATTTAAAAAAAACAAAAACACAGAAAACTGTTCCTCTGGTGGAAGGTAAGGAGATCCCCACCTCATTTCTTCTCCAACAAGAGAAAACATCCAAAATGGGAGCATGCTGAAATGAAAAGAACAGCTTGCTTAAAGTAAGACCTGGGTTTGAATCCCATGCCTGCCCTCTTACTAGCTGTGTGGCTTCGAACCAACTACTTTGACCTTAAACTTTCTAATCTATAAAATAATAATAATGACATGTGCATAAAAGTGTTCTTTTCCAAATAGTTTTACTCTGTTTCTTTCAGTTTGGGATTTTATGGCCACTGATGGCCATCAGCATGCATTGCCCAGTGCATGAGGCTACTGTGAATGGGTTTTCGGTTTTAATGACCATTCTCCTGTATAGTGTCAGCTCTGCCTTGACATTTAGCTAAAAGCTATATTTTTGGCTTCTTAGGCTTATTCTCAAATAACATGTTGTAAAGACCTGATGGCAGGTGGCAGGGCAAGGAGAGATGAAAGTAAAGGAAGGTTTTCCTTCTGATGGATGCTTTTCTTGGTTATTGCATTAGTTGCACAAAGTATACCAGCTGCTGTTTGTATAGGTCCAATAGCAATGCAGAAAGTTTATGTTGTTATAAAGGAAGAAATATAGTCTTTATCTGGAAGGTGGTCATCTCCCAATTATCCCCTAATAGAAGGGGCATTGACAGGGATGGGACAACTAGTAGCTAAGCTGCTTTATTAGGACCCCAGTATTCCACCACTAGTAGTGGTGGAACTTGTAGTTTTTCTTGAGGTACGTCTTCCCTCTTCTTAAGCAAAATTTTAACATGGACAGTGGAAGCACCAGTTACTATAACCACATAACAAATTACCCTAAAACGTAGTGGCTTCAAACAATGACAACATTTATTTTGCCCTGAGCCCAGGTTAGGTCCATTTGGCTTCTGCTCGAGCGATTTGCAGGCTGAAGGGCTAGAACCATATAAAGGCTCACTCACTTATGTTTGGTGGTTGACACTGGCCGTTGACTTAGCTGGAGCCATCAGCGAGAATACCTGCATGTGACCTCTCTCTGTGACCTGGGCTTCTTTACAACATAAATGCTGGGTGGCAGGCATGAGCATCCCAAAAGAGAGAGCCAAGTGGGGGGAGCTGTATAACTTTTTTATAACGTAGCTTTGGAAGTCACATAGCCTCATTTCCACTCTACTCTATTGGTCAGAGAAGTCACACATTCTGGCTCTGATTTGACACGAGAGAACATAGACCCACCTCTCAGGAGGAGGAGTGTCAAAATCACATTGTCAGAAGAGCATATAAAATGGACATATTGCTGCAGTTCTTAGAAAAATAGCAGCAGTCCATATCTGCAGCAGCCTTCCTCTTCCTGCTGGAAAGCAGTGCCAGGCTCTTAGTTGTCCAGGGTGGCCACTGACTGAACCATGGGTTGGCATCTGACCCAGTGTGGCTATTCTCTGGGAAAACAGATGAACTGGAGGTGAGTGGAGAATAAGGCAGACACAGCATGTGAAACAAAGTTGTCCTGAGAGACCATGAGACATTGAAGAGAGAGAGAGAGAACATGCAGCATCTCAGATCCTGGTGGCTTCTTTAGTCCCTCCGAGGCCACATTTACTGCAATGGCCTGGGGTAGGGTCGATGGTTGCTGGCTTATTGGTTTACTTTTTATTTTTGTTTTGCAGCCAAAAACGTGTGATATCATCTAACCCCCAGTGAGCTGGAACCAGGACATGACTTGTCCAGAGTCACAAACTGGTTACTGAAGGAGCCTGGACTTGAGTCCTGGCCATCTGATCCCATTTTCAGATTCTTTCCTGGATGTAGGTTAGAGTATGGCAAGAAGCAGAAATCTTGAGGTTATTAAGATTTGAGGGGGAGAGGGTTAAAGAAATAAGGAAGGGGACTGGAAGGTAAAGAGCAAAAAAGAGAAGACTGAGGACCCTGAAGTCACGTTTTTCTCTTTAAGACTGAACTGATCCCAGGTATTTTCTGCATTCTCTGGCTGCTGTAACATCTATTCATATCCTTCCTTTTGGACATCTGAACTATTTCCCTCTCTTTAGATTGAAGGATAACAGTTGGCATATCTAGTTATAATGAGCCCGGGTGAACCAGACATTTTGTTTGAAAGGTGTTTGGAAGGTAAGGTCATTGTCACAACATGTAGCACTATGTTGCCGGGCAGAAATCTAATGTCAGGCAGAATAATTCAGACTTGACAGACACTCACACAGACTTAAGCACTCAGGAACAAAAGCAGATGAACCCTTTCTCGGGATGCTGTCTAATCAAATTCACGCATGTGTACAGCCCACAGCACTGCGAGGATGACCATTTCATTGGGCAATGATTATTAAAATTGGATTCCTTTTTCAGAAGAGGGTCAAAATTAGAATTCTGCAGGGCATTATCTTCTTCTCCCAATAGCCATGTCATTTTGTAAGAGATTGTGTTGCCTAGAAATCCTCCCAATCCTTTTGTTCTTCCTCACATCTAATCCGTGTTCAAGTTAACAGCAAAACCAGAGACCAGACATAGCCACAGAAGCACAAGAGACAATTAACACCTACCTCTTGGAACACTGGTGACGATTAATAAGATATTGTGCTGCAGCTGCGTATGTTTTTATGTTTTCCACAATCAAGCTTGATTAAAGCTGGCTTTTGTGACATCCTCTGATTCCTTGCAGTGTTGGGAGTTTTAGGCGATTGGTTGCTTAGCTCCCGTTTTCCCCTCACAGGGATTCACTCCTGCAGCCATTTCCTGACATATGCCAGGGATGAACTGATGTCTCTCTGTGGCTGGTGACATATAGCATAGTAAGGTCATCCCTAAAAGCTGGCTGAGGGAGAATTTAATTCTTCAGATCAAATATATTTGTCCCACCCCTGGCTCTGCCTCCTGATCAAAGTCAGGGGTGATTTCAGAGAGGTGGCCCTTCACTCTGTCACAGGCTGTGCGCCTGCTCTCTCTCCACGGGCATTAAAAACAAGGCACTGACGGGAAACCGTGTCCTCATCATGGCAGCCGACCTTGGTTTAGCACAGAATCGAGGCCCACATCTTTGATCCTCCCTATAAAACTGTCTGAGAGAGTTGCACAGACCCACGGATGCCTTTTATTGTTTTTCTAATCACTTTCAACGTGTTTTCCCACAGTTTTTGTGTTGATGGCTCAGGGTGGCCATGTCAGCAAAAAGAAAAAAAAAGGAAAGAAAAACTCTCATAAAGCAATGCTATTTTAGTGGTGAAATTTATTATTTTTGAAATTCAGAGAATACAAAAACTGTAGATCTCATCAGGATTTAAATTGTGCCCCAGGTGCAGGATCTTGTTTAAACACACGCGCACAACCAGGGTCTCAGGATATTCCATTTTTCTCACTTCCCTCAAAAATTCCCTCAAAACGCCATTGTCCGTGTATTCTAACATGAAGAAATTAATTATTCCCAAGCTATATTTCTTCTCTTCAATGTTCATTTCTCTCCCATTCTGTCTTTTATGAAGATCCTTTTGATGAAATATAGGCTTGGAGTTGCTCATAATTTCAGGATAAATGTTTAGATCAGATACAGAGGTATTTGAAAATAATGGAAACAGATTCAATGTCCTCGCAGCTTCTCTAGGAAGAAGGGTGTATTTCTAGGTGTATTTTATGGCCTAGAAAAACTCAGGCCCAAATAAAAACCCATCCCCCCCAACATTGTCAGATTTTTAATATTAAACATCAACATACCTTGTAATTTTGGCAGTGGCCTGTCACCGCATGGTTGTCTGCAAATGCTACTAATGCTATTTTGGATAAAAACTGCCTCATTACCATGTAAGTTGTGAAAAGAAACGAACGCACATATCACCTGCACGCCTGCCTCTCTTCCGATGTCATCCCCGTCCTCTTGTGATGCAGTTGAGTTCCCAAGGGACTGTAATGCCCCTGAAAATTGACAGTCACATTCTATTAGAACATATTTTTCCCATTTAATAACATGGTATAGGTAATGATTCATAATCCTCAAAGGGCCTCCTGCCAGTGACAACTGAACTCAAGTAATTGAGAACACCGTGCAATTTGGTGGAGAGTACACTTTTATGGTTCAATCAAGAGTTAAAGCAACAGTATATCTGGAGAGACTTTCAGTAAAATGACATTCTCCTGATACATTTCCATGTCTGTTGTAGATGTGTAACACTGGCTTCTGCAGGCCATAGTGGCCTGAAATAGGCCCAGGAGTGGTGTATTTATTACCCATTAGACTCCAAGTCTACAACAAAGGCAGGGACATTTCCTTCTTTTCACCTCTGTATTTTTCGTGCCTAGAATAGTGCTTGGCATAGAGCGTGCTCAATCGTGATTTCCCCTGCCTGGCTTGGCTTGCCAATCAGAGAAACAGTCTTTGATTTTGAGCTCCCATCCATCAGCATCACTACATCCAAGCTCCCCCAAACCCCTTTAAACCCTGGAAGGATTAAAGTGACTGACATTATTCATCCAGCCCTCAACTACCACCAGAGCTACTTCCTTCCCACTACCTGGTGGCCTTAATTAGGAGCCCTTGATGCCATTTCCATAACTGCCAACATCCATCTTCTTCATCGGATACAGTTCAATTATAACTAGATTGGGTTTCCAAAAGGTGGTCCTACTTTTTCCAGTTTCTCATAGGACCAGAGCAGGTCCGAAGCTTTCTGGGTGTCAAGAAGTGTTTGTGTCCCACCCAAAAGGATTCCTCCCTACTAACCATCAACAGCACCCCAGAAAAGATCCTGGGCACTTTCGCTCTCTCCTACCTCAAGATGGGCACCCCCGCTTTAGTCCTGAAGACACTAATTTTTTTCTCAGCATCTTTTTAAGATTAAGCGTAATAATATATGTAAATTACATAGTATAACATCCAGCATATTAGAGTAGGCATTCAATAATTGATTATTCATTTTTCTGAGGTAAACATTGAAATATATATTTCCATAAATATCCATAAATGTGAATTATAACAGATATTAAGTTCCTAATATCATCTATATGGAGACAAGATTATTAAACATCAACATGGGGTTAAATAAGTGTGGACTTGCCAGAGAATTTAACCTTGCTTCAAGTACTGGCTTTGACATTGACTTCTTCTATGATTTTGAGTTAATGAGTAAACATCTCTGAAACTCATCTTTATCTGTAAAATTTAAATCACTACACTTACCTCAAAAGGTAGGTATAAGGATTAAAGGAGATAATCCCTATGATTGCATATCCTAAACAATAAAGCACCATACAAATTGAGGCATCTTTTTTCTCCTATGCTTTTATTTTCCTAGGTATGTTATGTGAATTGGGGGCAGCCTATACTTTGCATTCACAATAGGTGAGTTATAGAACTGAGATTTCAGAGAGCATTGGCACATGCATAAGGAAACAGACTTTCCATTTCCTTGGTGTGTTAAGGATATTTAGTAAAGCCCAGGTTTTCTCTTGATTCTTTGGAGTGTTTGACAACGTCTGTCAGACCTCTCTTGGTTTTTGCAGCCAGGGGCTACTACAGTGGTTTGCTTTGCACATCATAAAAAACCAATGCACTATAGCCAGGGAAATTTTTGTTGGCTTGCATTTGAGATATGTTTTCAAAATTGCAGAACAAAGTTTAATTTGGCTTCCATTTCCCCTCATGAGGAATAGCATTGCTACTGCAAGAAAACCTGACATTCCTTTATTCTTGCAAGGATGGTAAAATTTTCTGGGTCACAAAACAAGCAGTATAGGATGAAATGAAGGTGCATGCAAGGCTCCTAAAATAAATATTCCTCTGTGGTAATTATTAGAAGGCTTGGATTAAGAAGTTGTCAGCCCTAGGAGTTAGGGCCATCCTTCCCTTTAGTTTTTCCCTTGTTGCTCTGTTCAATGTTACTTGTGTAACTTGCTAGGAAGGAGCTGCTTTGCACCACGTTTTCCAAAGTGCTTGGAAATGCTGAATGGCAAATATAAAACAATGCCTTAGGGTTTTTATGCTCTAAGAATATTACTCTAGCCAAAGGCCAAATCAAGGAGGTGTTCCTTAAAACAAATCCACTGTCAGAGGGAAATAGTAGTAAGAGATTTGGGTGCCAGGAGAGGCATTTAATTCAGGTTAACAATTGAATGTGTTTTAGGCTTTGTGGGTATCCTACAGGTGTATGACACAGTCCTTCTTCTCAAGGAGATTGCTGTTTCACTTAGGAGATCAGACGAGTAGGGTGCTTAAATAATAAAGTGAAATAGGTAATGTCTAAATGTTGACTATAAAATTTCAGATGAGGGAAATTACCATAGAAAGGAGTATCCCAGGGAAGTCTTCAGGTAGGATAGGCAAGTGGTATGAGCCTTCCAGGAAAGAAGAGGCAGACATGCCCCTAAGCGTGCTTTCCATTCCTTTTAGATTCTACATGACCTCTTGACAAGTGGGTGAACTTGGCAGGGTTTCCATTCTAGGGAATGAAGGAATGGAAAGGTGAATGTGACCTGCCCACTGTGCTATGTGGAAGGACTGGGATGGGAGGGCAGGCCATCTGCTCCTAAGGTCAATGCCTCTGCCTTGACAATTCTGTAGCTGCCTTTCCCTAAATCATTGCTGTTTATATGCTTGCATCACCATTTTACACCACTTAGTGCTTAGCACATGGGGGATACACCACAAATGTTTCCTTCTGTCCCCTTGTCTTAAAAAGAAGCAAGTGACAAAATGGCCACATTTCTTAAAAAAAAAAAAGAGCCCAAAACAATAATACGTGTCTTCTGCCTCTCTCAGAAAGAGCTCTTCTAATTAGAATGTTACTGGAGCGAGGCAGGAGCTGGAGAAAGCAAGGAGTACATAATGATATTGGAGGAGAGGAGAGAAGAAAAGAAGGCAAGGCAGCCCTCATCCTTACCTTCTGACACCTCCGTGGCCTCTGCCACTGTTGCTGGTCTGCTGTCTTGCTTCCTGAAATTCTCTCTCCTGTGGCTTATGTGGCAATCATGCAGCCTGTGTACTTCCTCTTCATCTTACAAATCCTTCTGCCTGCTTCACCGAGCTCTTCTTTCTGTCTCCTCGTAAATGTAGACATCCCATAAAGTTTAGTCTCAGCTCTTAGCCTCATACCCTTTCCTCCCCCAGAGCTGCCATCTCTCTGTAGATGGCTCTAAAAATCTTAGCCTTTCCAGGCCAGACCTGATTTTTGCCCTGAACCCCAGTCTTTTATCTCCAGGGCTTCCCAGTCTCCTCAAACACAACCTGTTAAAGATCAAACTCTATCACACTGGAAATGAGCTCCTCGCTCTAGTTTCTTACCTACAAGACCATTTTCTTTGGAATGCTTTTTCTTCTTTCTTGCTTCCCGAGTGTCACAGTAGAAACAGAAAAGTAATTCTCTATGTTTGAGCCTCTTCCTTGGGTGGTGAAACATTTCCTACCCGTTCCATGTGATATGAAAACATATCAGATGTTTGTGGCTGATAGCTGTAGTCTGAGCCCACGTGCTCTGGGACACATCTCCCCAACAGCCCCCTGGGTCCCAGAGCCCCTCTGCAAAAGGGTTTGCATGGTAGAGAACCTGACAAAAGATAGCTTGTAAATGCCAAAAGTTATCATGCTGGGGTGAAAGAAGGAGAAAGATGTTAGGAAGGAAGTAGAATCTTACCGTGTCCATGGCAATTGGCAAAAAGGATGCCCATTAGAAAGGCACTTTGGCTGTGATTCAGTGTGTGGTGTTCTACACATCAAGAGGCTGGAAAACATATGAGAGGTCATTACTCTTTTTCCGTCTGTACACATGTGCTCTGCTGGTGTTAAATTCTTGTTGTAAGAGTCTCTCATTCCATAATGTACACATAGAAAAATATTCCCACCAGTTTTCTAAAAAATATATTATTAAAACCAGCTGAGTAAATTCATAAAGTGTTGTAGCAGGACAAGGGAAATGTAAACCCACATTATCTGGGATTATAAATGCCTTTAACACGTACACTACTTTATGTGAAATTTATTCCACTACCAGTATTGTGTTTTTTATGTCATTGTTTTCAAGGGTGACATTTCAGGACAAAAAGTGCATGGCTGGAAAGGATGAACCTTGCTGTAAATTTTGAAATGTTGCAACAGGCATGGAGCTCTCTTTCTCATGTAAGAGGACACAAACAAAGACCAGTTTGAGGAAAGAAGCTGTCCTCTGGCTCTTATAACGTATGCATATCTTGAAAAGGGAGCTGGCTTACATTGCTTCAGAAATAAGCAAAGAAGTTCCCCAAGTAGGAGGTTCTCTGAACACCACCAATCTGACCTCTGATGCACTTCATCAAATGACAACTGTACCTGGATTAAGGTTTATTATGCACTTTTGCTTTGCTAAGGAGCCACGAGCTACCTTGGTGAGGGTTAATCAAAAACACTACTCAAAGCACTACCCAACTCTGGCCGCAGAGAGAATGGCCTGCTATGAGGTTTCTAACATTCACTTATTCATTCAACAAATATTTATTGAGTACCAATTATGTGACAAGCACAGGTCTAGACTTTTGGGACACATTGGTATATCAAGAAACTAAAAATCCTAGCCGTGTTTATCAGAATATATTTGTGTTTTGTGTTTTAGTCAAATCAGTGCTTATTGCCCAAGTGTCTGTCTGTCCAAGGCACTGTGGGAGTAACTGTTAGAATATCAAAGACATGGAAGGCATGGTCCCTGACATCAAAGTCGCAATCTAGCTGGAGTTATCAGATTTAGTGGTTCACATCCCAGTCCTCTATATACCTATTTTCTGTTTTATTAGTCCCCTGCCTGCATTGGCAACCAGAAGGGACCCTGTCCTTTATATGACATTTATTTACACAAATATTCATTCGTTCATTTTAAGAAAGCATTTATTGAACACCACTTACGCGGGCATGTTGCTGAGGCACTGGGGCTAGAGATGGCCGCATGGACTGTGGAGTGGAAGGGTTGGAAAAATGAGCCAATAATTAAATATAGTGACTTAAACACAGAGGAGGGGCACCTACCCTGACTGGAATTTGGAAGAAAACTCTTCCACCACATGATACGGGCAGAGGAGGGAGAAATAACCAAAGGCTGGGATTCCCTTGTCTGTAAAAAGGCTAGAAAACACTGGCCAAGTAGACATGGCCGTGTGGAACTTGGGTGCAGTGCTGGCCAGTTGAAACATGAGGACGAATTAGGCAGGCAAGGCAGCGCAAGCTGAATCACAGTGGAGATATAAACACATGTGTGGCAAGGCGACATATCACCATTAGACAGATAATCAGAGCAGGCAGGGAAGATTGTGTCATCATCCTCAGCTCGCACACAGTCTGATAGCCCAGTTGACTCTCCCCCCCGGTGGGCTTTCCCTCCTTCCTCTTCTGCTCCCACCATCAATTCCCCTGGGGACAATAGGAGAGGGGAAGAGAAGAGGTAGAGGTGAGGCAGAGGATAGACCAGGGGGAGCACAGGGCTAAACTAGTAGTTTTAAAAAGTAGAAACTATAGACAGAAGTCATGCTCCTCCTTCATCCTTTCTCTCCACGGCTTTCAGCCCCATCCTTCAGCCAAGAAATCCTTCTGTTCCTCACCACCTGGTAATCCACACAACCTAGCCCTTCTCTGCAAGTACAGGGAACCTGTGCTCACCTCGCTTAGCTTCCTGTCACAATGTAGAGTTCAAGACATAACAGGGGTTCTTGAGCTAACGTCAGTTTTCCAAAAAGCTTTATCAGAAAGTAAACCGTGTCTGTGATAAGACTGAATAAACTCACTGAGAAGCCAATTTTCTGTGCTTTTCGCTGGAGTGATAACAACGATTACGCTGGCACTCTGGTGCAGATGGGCAGCGTTGATTAGCCGTTATCTGTGTCTTTGATTCATTTTTAAATGGAGAAACGTTAATTATTACTTAATTAATGGAATTTGGAAGAAAAATTTCTTCTACCACATAATATGGGCAGAGGAGGGAGAAATAATCAAAGGCTGGGATTCCCTCGTTTGTGAGAAAGCTGGGAAACACTGGCCAAGTAGATGCTGTAGTGGAGAACTTGGGCGCAGCTCTGGACAGTGCACTCTAGGACATGATGTGCCCTGGCCCAGTAGAAAGGGACTGTGTGATGCTGAAGTTCCTATGCATTCTCTGCAAACCAGCCATGAACTCACTGTTGCTGGCACCTTTCAATTTGCTCCCAAGGGCGTGACCGGGTGATTTCCTACAGGTGGCCTCAGCAAGACTCTACTACAGCTACTTACTCTTAGGAAAGAGTAAGTAGCTCAAGCACCCGCCTCGACCTCCTGGGTTGCCCATCCCTAGGGCCTGGGAGCGGGAAAATGCAGCCTTTGGGGAAAATGCTGGATGGAGCAGGTCTGCTGCAGGCAGAGCAGGAGGGAGGAGAATGGCTCTTTGTTTCAGGTGTGCTTTTTCGTTCCTGTTGCAGCTGAGTGCTGGCTCGGGATGCACAGTGGAGCTGGCACTCTCTCTTCACCTTTAAAAATCCAGGTGTGTAGCTATTGATTGACATTTGGAAACTGACCCTGAAGTTAAGACAGAGTAAACTGCTCTCTCTTAGAAAGGGCTTTAACCCTTTCAGGCCTTCAGTCAGAAGTGCATGGGAGTCAGAACAACAGGGTTGGAAGGAATCTTAGGGAAAGTTTAACTTAACCCACCCATCGTATAAAGAAGAGGCCAGAAAGGCAAAGACACCTGCAGAATATCACATAAGTAATTTATGACAGATGAATAATAGATTAACCCAACATGAAACTTATGGTGAAACTCAAATCTGAATACCAACACCTAGGCACCCCTAAATACCATTGTTTGTTGCCAATTCTTGCAAAATAGCCCAAGTAGATTACTCAGGAGTTTTTCACATCCCCACACCAGCAAGGAGCAAGTTTCTGAGTGGAGGCATGGTATTTGGCACCATGAGCATTAGCATGGGAGTTGAAGCCATGGGAGCAGAAGACATCCCTCAGGAAGAGTGTATAAAGGGAGAAGAAAAGACAACTGAGAAATTTTCATAAAATGTGGCTTTTAGGAGATGAGCAGTCAGTAGGGCAGAACAAGATAATATAAATTCTAACCATGCTGATCTAATGGTCACTTGCTTTTATTCAGAAGAATTTTAGGAAAGTAAAACTCTTCTTTAAAATTCTAGACAGTTTTCACTGTATCTCAGGCTGAAACCTAGAACAGACAGTGCCTTTGTATTAGATTCTGCGGGCACCACCTCTCCTTTACCTGTGAAATATATATGACATCCCCTCCCCCCCGAGCAAATGCCAAAGACGCAAGAACACAGAATTCTTCACCAAAGTTTTAGCTGTTGACGTTCCACTTTAAGGCTTCTGTGGTGGCAAGTTAGGAAACTTCAAAGTTGAGCAGTTACAGCTCTCTCCTTGGGTTCTTTTTCCTCCAGCTCCCACTGTGCAAGGGGAACCTCCACCAGACTGAATCTGCATACCCCCAGAGCAGCATAGAAAACAGGATGAAAAACTATTTAAGTAAAATAACCACTTTCTTTTAAAATTAACTAAGCAAACATGATCACACTTATCTTTTAACTAAATTCAATGGGCTGTTAGCAGTAAAACTGACTCACTCAAGTCAATTGGGAGTTTTTAAGCTAGTGTCTTTTCACAAGCCTTAGTGGGAGTTTCCCTGGGGTTCCCCATGGTCTGAAAGTCCTTCACCATTGAGAGAGAGAGAGAGAGAGAGAGAGAGAGAGAGAGAATGGAGAGAGAGAATTAAGAGAGAAATGCTAGCATTCCATGAGAATTGTAGGGAAATGATATTTTACATAGGATTTTCTCTGTGTCCATTAGCCCATCATTAAGATGACTTGTGTCCTTATGGTCTGGTGCTATGCATGATGCCTGCGCAAATATCCTGCCTAAGGCAGAGCAACTTACAAAATAATAAATACTAATGCCAAATAAATATAGGGGGGGAAATGTTCAACCTCAATTGATGTCAAAGAAATATAATAAAAGCAACAATATACTATTTTTCTCCTTTTAAATTGGCAAAGCTTTCTTTAAAATTATATTCTGGGTTGCCCCAGGAAATCAGAAAATGAGACTCTCATACTCTGCTGTGTGAGTGTAATTATGTACAACCTCAGAGGATAGTTTGTCAATAGGTATCAAAAACCTTAAAAATGTTCATAATCTTTGACCAAGAAATTTCTCTTTTTAGAATTTATCCTAAAGAAACAATCAAAGAATTGTACTTAAAATAGGTGTATTTTTATGGCATAGGGACAGAGTCTCGCTATGTAGCGCAGGCTAGTCTCGAACTGCTGGCCTCAAGCTATCCTCCTGCCTCAGCTTCCCAAAGTGTGGGGATTACAGGAGTGAGCCACCTTGCCCAGCCCATAAAGCTCTTTTTTAAAAAGAAACAGAGATATGCAAAAATATAAATTTTTTTTTTGAGACAGAGTCTCGCTTTGTTGCTCGGGCTAGAGTGAGTGCCGTGGCGTCAGCCTAGCTCACAGCAACCTCAAACTCCTGGGCTGAAGCAATCCTTCTGCCTCAGCCTCCTGAGTAGCTGGGACTATAGGCATGCGCCACCATGCCCGGCTAATTTTTTCTATATATATATATATTTTTTTAGTTGTCCAGATGATTTCTTTCTATTTTTTAGTAGAGACGGGGTCTCGCTCTTGCTCAGGCTGGTCTCGAACAGCTGACCTTGAGCGATCCACCTGCCTCGGCCTCCCAGAGTGCTAGGATTACAGATGTGAGCCACCATGCCCGGCCCAAAAATATAAATATTTATTATAGTATTATTTATAAGGATGAAAAATTGGAAAAAGCCATAATATCTATTGTATGCCACATCTACGTAATAGAATATAGCCATTAAAAAAAAGTTACAGTACAACCGTGGTTCTCAATGTGTGTTCCTCAAACCAGCAGCATCAATAATATCTTCTGGAAACTTGTGAGAAATGTAAATTATGGATCTCTACTCTAGAGCTAGTGCATCAGAAACAATTGAGCTTCAGCACTTTGTGTTTTAACAAGACTTCCAGGTTATTCTGTTGCTCACTAAAGTGTAAGAACTACTTGCAGAAAAGAAATATTCTGATAAATTGCAATGTGGGGAGGAAGGGCAGAAGCAGACTACAAAACAATATGTAATAATGTTGGGCCAACTTATTTGGAAAATATCTGTGTATATGCATGCCTAGAAGATACACTGGTAAGATACATTTGAAAAATTAACAGAATTTATCTACAGATGGTAGATACATAGATCTGTTTTGTTTCTTTCTGTATAATGTTCTATATTTTCCAAATTTTTCCATAATGTTTATGTATTATTTTTTAAATAAAAACATTTTAAAGTCTTGTTCTTGAAACTTCTGGGCACTCAGACATTTAGGAAAATATATTACACAAGTTTTGTGAGGAGGAAAATAGGAAGGATGGGCGGGTTTCTCCCCTAATCAGTTCTGTGGGAAGCCTCATTGCCCTTGAAGTAGAACTTGACATTGTTTGTACTTGATATAGTTATGAAAGTGACACACTGTCTCAAGCATGATACATGAAAGGGTATATGGTGAACGGTGGCCATCAGATTTTTGACCTAACTTCTTTTGAGACCCTGATAGGGGGTTTTCTTCTCGTTTCTGTGTTGTATCCAGGGATTTGTTATACATTGGTTCGTGCTTCCTGCTGAAGAAGGGGTTAGTTCGAGGCTTTGTCGCTATCTGTATCACTCTAAAAAGAAATCAAGAGCGTCTTCTGCTTTCTTCGGAATCTCTTACATGGAGTTAAATAGCAAGAGTATTGTTGGTAAAATACTGGGATGGAAAGACTGCTGGATATATCAGGTGCCATAGGCACACAGGACAGTGTGACAGGGGAAACAGGTCCAGGTTCCTTGTAACTAGTTCTATAGCCTTGGGCAAGTCCCTAGTATTCTCTGAGTCTTGCTTTCTTCACCTTTAAACTGAAGGAGTTGACAAGATGATCTCTGAAGTCCCTTTCAGCTCTGAATTTCTATGCTTTCATGACTAAATTCACAGAGATAGAGTGACCCATAACCAGAGGCAATATAATGCTCTTTGATCTGTTTCGTGCAGCTTGGATTTCTGAAAGCCCAGTGTTTTTTCAGAAGCTAGAACAGCCTCTAATGGGTTTCTGTCCTGCCCCAGCAATGAAAATCTATTTTAAAGATACTACCTGAGCAATATTATCACTAAGAAATAGTGGTTGGTATTCAGGACACTTTTCATAACAGCACCAAAGAGTTGGACAACCCACAGATACAAAATGGTCATTTCTGAAAATGCAGAGAGCAATGGTGGCTATACGACACAGGGCACTGAAATAGGAACTGTTTGATTAAAGAGTACGTGGTGGCTCTGTAGATCAGTTCTAATCCTGGCTGCAGCCTTGTATAAGCACCTCATCTCTCTCAGCTTCAGTTTCCTCATTTGAAATATTTCTTGTTGAACTCCAGGACTGTTTTTTTTCTGAAAAAATCAGAGTTTATGATTGAAAGAATGACATTGTAGGCATAAGACAGTTGTCATACCTAAGGGAGTCTCCCAGGAAGTAGCCATTCTAGACAAATAGAAAATTGGAAGAGCTTGTACAGTTGGAAAGAGCCTCATCGATCCTTCTGAGGGCCTGAATCATTTCTATAATATCCAGCTTTTTCTTGACAGGGAATGGGAGAAGGACACATACCTTGTCTGGGGCTGGCAATTGCCAGTTTTTGCTTGGAGGCAGGGAAATGTATACTTAAACTGCCAAGACAGCCCCAGGTTTGGGGAAGAGATTTCTGTTCATTCCTTTAAACTACGGAACGTTTATAGTGTGCACTCTCTACTGTAAAGGAAGCCCGTGAAGTTTGCTTGGCATAGGAGTAATGTGAGTAATGAAGTCTTGGCTTCAGCCAGCATTCTAAAGCTGGGTTTTGAAAAAGTTGCAAATCCCCAGAGGAAATGCTGGAGCACAGAAGGCCTGCATATCATGGATTACACTAATCCAGGCAGGAAATGATAATGACATAGCTATACAAGCAATGTTTTTCATGGCTAATTGGGAAGGATGGTCATTTAATTAAACTATGCCAGACTTTGGGCTTTTCATGTCTAGGGCAGCCTAGGAAAGAGCCCTTCCCAGACCTTCTTGCTCAGGGTAGTTAAGCCCAACTGTAAGTTCTGTGAGGACAAACTCTTTATCTTTTTATTAATGTCTTATACCTGAAACCTAGTACAGTTCTTCAAATATAGCAGGTGCTAGAACTGGACTGGAAGATCTCTGAGTATCTTATTAGCCTTTTCATAAAATGTTTTGTTTTGTACCAAGTGGAGGTGCCAGGACGTTTTTTTATGAGCCTCTTACAAATGCAAAAGAAAATGCAAGAGGCATGCCTGTAATCCCAGTGCCTGGGGAAGCTGAGGTGGGAGGATCACTTGGGGCCATGACTTTGAGACTAGCCTGAGCAACATAGTGAGACCTCTGACTCTACAAGAAAAAAAAAAATTAGCTCGTGGTGGTGGTGTGCACCTATAGTCCCAGCTACTTGGGAGGCTGAAGCAGGAGGATCGCTCGAGCCCAGGAGTTCGAGGTTGCAGTGAGCTATGATTGAGCCACTGCACTCCAGCCTGGGCAACAGAGTGAGACCTTGTCTCAAAAGAACGAAAAAAAAAAAAAAAAGATCAAACCTGATTCTGCATGTAAAGACCAGATACATGATTGACAAAAAAAGTTAGATAAAAACAGAGTTAAGAGAATGCTTGTATTTGTGGGGTTGCAGATATACCATTTGACTTTATTTTTCTTCTCTCTAACCAGACAGAAGCTAGGATCTGGCATGTCTTGTCAGCATTTAAATGCTTCTTTAATTAAAAAAGAATGTTTTAAGAACTGAAAATATGATGGCTGCATAGTATAGAAGGGAGTAATGGGGTAGGGGTCAGAAGAGCTAGGTATCAGCCCTCTGGTACTGACACTTCCCTGTTGTAGGATCCAGCTTTCTTCATCTGCAAAACGAAGGTTATATATTGCCTTGATTCTATTTCCCAAAGTAAAACTCATCATCCAGTTTCTTATGATTTGGGGGACAGAAGGCAAACTGGGAGATATAATTCAGAAGCTAAAATGTGGGAAGTTCCTGGACATGTTGGTGCTATGCGAAGTGGAATAGAATATGAACACCACGCTTTTTGAGCAAAATTCAGGGCATATGAATGCTTAACGTGAAACAACACAATCTTAAATAAGATGTAGAATAGACCCTGTGATCATATTTTTATTGCCTCAAATTCTTCCTTTGGCCCAGAAGGAAACAATTCCAGTAGCTTCGGTACTTGGAGAGTCAGCTTCACATCCCCCATTCTCAGTCTGAAGGGACCCAACTGTCAGTCCCCTAACAGGCTCTTTTCTCCATGTGCTGGATTCTAAGGTTCCTCTATCCAGTTTACAGAGTAAAAAATGAACCTATTAAGAGACTGAAAAAGATCCGGGCTGTTCTGCTCAAGGAATCACACTAGTAGGGAATGAGATTTATGAGATGAGGTAATAGAAATACAAATAGAAAAATACATTCTGAAGGAACTTTTCCCTCAAATGCTTATTTCCTTTGTGATTGATTTGTGTGGGGGAGGCCAATGAAATTTAATTCCCTTGCCTTCCTCACCACATTCCTACTGTTTCAGGGTCTAAATGTTCCCAATTGCAGTACACAGGCATCTTCTCAGAGACTGGTCCTCAGGGACGCTCCCCACTCTCCTCAGCTCTGCAGTTTCTAGAGGCTTCCTTCAGTGACATTCTTACTTTCTGTTGACTCTTGAGAAATTATATTAGAATAGAAGATTTATCCTCTTGGCAGAAATTGGGGTCACTGGTACTCGGGGAAAGGCGCTGTGCCTCTCAGGTTATCCTGCAACTGTTTGTCAAACCTTGTAAAGTGATTAATAGGCAGGTGTTCACAAGGGTCACTCCTGGGGGTGTGGACTCTGGGCCAAACCACACTATGTGCTCTCGCCCAAATTTTCATTTATAATAATACTGAAGAAGACCTATTGTGTGGCAAGCACAGGGCTACACAGATTCTGTCCATTATTTTATTGAATCCTCAAAAACAGAATCTGTAAATTAGGGAGTATTAGTCCCTACGTTAGAAATGGGAAAACTGAGACTTAGGTCAACCTACTTGCTAAAGGCCATGGAATTTGTAAGTATTGCAGTTGGGTTTAAATCCAGGGCTTTCTGACTCGGAAGTCCATACTGTCAACCAGCTTCAAGAGACAATTCCGAATACTTTTAAAGAGAAGAGAAGAGGTAGAAGGCAACCTGAAGGCTGCATTGAAGAATAAAGGAACAGGGACTCTTCCCCTAAGCCTTGATGTAAATAGCTGTGCAGGATGCTACAAACACAAGCACTCCAGGGCTTTTTGTAGACTTAGAAGACAGTCATCCCTTCTGCCTGGTTTCCTGCTGCTTTAACATAGAAATGTTTATTGATCTCTTTCTATGGGGGAAAAGCACCATGGCAGGCAAGAGAGATACAAAGTTTATTAAAACATATACTCTTTCCTAATTGAAGGCAATAAACACTACAGGGCATGCAATTAACTATAATAAATTCAGAATATGATTTTATCTTAAATAAAGTGGATAGAGTATACAGCGTAGAGACAGCAGGACAGGGGTTTTTAAATTGTGGTCTTCAGACCAGCAGCATCTGCATCACCTCACCTGGGAACTTATTAGCAATGCAAATTTCCAGGCCCTACTCTGGAGATAGAGCTGGTCCAGTGATGTGTGCTTTAACAAGCCCTCCAGGTGACTCAGGTGCTCCCTGGAGCTTGAGAAACACTGGTTTAGGGGCATGGCTAATAATTGAACTGTCGCTTCAGAGGAAATGGGGTAAGGGACTGACAACATATTAGCCTGGGAAGGTAATTTAGGGCTGATGATTTAAAGACATTGAACTTACTGCTATAAAGACTTCACCCAACAGTTGATGGCAAGCCATTTGATAAAGTTTACATTTTAGAAAGATCACTGCCTGGCAGTGAGTTTCAAAGGGCCACGCAATCTAAGTAAAAACTGACCACAGATTTCTCATCTTTTTCATGTTTCTGCTGTTCTTTCCACTCAAGTTTCTATGACAACTGTTCTGATACAATTTGTGTTTATGAAAATCATATTAATTTCACTAAAACCTCAGGGATTCCTTACAAATCAATATTTTCCAAATCTGTGGATCATAAGAAACAGCGGCAGCCCTTTACCTACTGGTTAATAGGAAACAGAAGGCTGAGCCATATTCTGCTGTTAATTAGAAAGGCTCAAAGGCATACCTTTTGGGATTTTCACACTTTCTCCTCTACCGTTTACCATTTCTCCCAAAGAAGATTTTATTCTCCTAACACAGCAGATGTTATTTCCTTTCCCAAAAGGTAAGGCTGGGAAAATAAAGCCTTATTCACATCCTCTTACCAAACTCTATCTTTACCTAGGCATTTGGATAATGCTTGCTCTAAATAGGAATTTTAATAAGACCTGGGGAGTTACCAGGCAGCAATGCCCCAGCTAATTCTCCACATGGTAGTCTCACTCCTGACTATGCTCTCTAGAACTTGATGACAGCTTCTCTGTGAAATTAAACATAGCCTTCATATATAAATTGGGAGCCTTAGGTCAAGCCAAGAAATCTGCTCTGGTTTCAGAAAGAGCCTTATGTATCTCTTGTCAGAGTTGTCAGAGGCATTAGGAGTGGAGATCCATGCCACTTCTGAACGCCCCCTTGCAGTTCTTCGTAAGCTGACCTTTGAGAGCCACTCTGGACTTCTCCTATGCCACACAGGAAAACCTGGACAGATGGTCAACCTGGCCAGCATCTTGCTTGCAGAGCCTATCTCCGTGTGTGGGCCTGGTCACCCCAGGACCAACAAAACAAAGCTAGAGAAGAAAAACTGGGTGGTCCACTGTGTTAGGGAAACCAACATGTATCAACAGACTATGAAAATTAGGACCCTTTCCTCTGTAAATAAACTGTGACTTTTCACCAAATCTTGGAGTATATGGGACGCTGTAGCACCTACTATCCATGTAATTCATTTTAGCAATAACCATGTTCTCTCAAACACTTTTTCTGGGTAGCCTTCCCTTCCCCACAGGACTTGGAATACCTTGAAAACAGGAAACATGATTTATATATTTTTTTTAATACTAAAACCAGAGCCCTGGAAACACAATAGATAATTCTCCTTGAACTGAATTAAAATGGAATGGGATACAAGAATTAGGGACCACCCCTTGAAACTCGAAATAGGTAATTTTAGGACAAAAATTAAAAGTAAAAAAATCAAAATGTAAATTATCAGGTAGTGAGTGGGTTTATAGAAGTTACTACCCACAGAGGTGATGTAAACAGCAAATATATAGTTTCTAAATTTTCTCTTTATTTGGATTCTTTCTGGCCGTGGAAATCTTTTGTGACCTACACAAACAGCTTTATCTATATCTATTTATTTATCTAATCTATGTAGAGATTAGATACATCTAATATTGATGTAGAGATGAATGAGTAGCTCATAGATACTTATAGATTGTAAAATACCCTGTTACCTGCAAAAGTCAAATTTTATATAACAGGAAGTACTTCAAAGTAGTTATTTCTAATGATTTTCATGCATGTTATTCTTGCTGGTCAGCTGACAAGAACACTGGTGGAGAAAGGTAACATTTAGGTTATCAGAAGGCTGATGTTATTTTGCCAAAGTGCCACTAAAGTTCATGATGAAAATTATTCTCCTACAGTAGCACTTGCTGTTCATCCGTGGCCTACAAGTGGTTAGACACAGGCTGAGAAGCAATGCCTTATATACTTTGTGTGATTCCATGGGCAAAGCTCAGAGATGTGGTGTCAGGATGTTTGAAGAAGTCCTCAACTTTGGCCATTAGAATATCAAGTAGGACAGCCCCTAATTCCTACCAAGTGTCATTTCCTGTTAGAAATGAAGTTAATTCATCAAGATCTGTCCCATTCCTACATGCATGTTTACTTCCGGAGTTTTGAAACTTCACTGCATTCTCCAAATGCCAGCATCAAGAGACCTACAAAACACAGAATGTTTACCAATCTCTTCTTGTAGTGTCTGCCTTTCTGGCACTTTCTTCCACTGTTGAATCATGACAACACTGCCAGGGAAACAATTTGAACCCTCTCCCTAACTGACTGCTGAGTCTGCCTTGACTGCCCGATTGAGACATGGCTGGGGACTTTTACAACCACAGTAATTACAGAGTCAGTCCACCCACCACTGCAAGCACGACACAGGGCCAAAAGAACATCAAGTTTAGGATTCTGTTGTGTTTTGTTTTTATTGCCTCATAATACTAAAGTTCCAGCTCAGACATGAAACATTACATAAAGAGACCTAGGTTTGCTTTCACTGGTAATTTGCTTTTCAGCACCAACAAAATAGGTAGAGGTGTTGTTGTTTTTGTTGTTTTTAATCTGAGTACTTCTGGATGAACGGTGACTATTCATTACCTCCTTTGGTCGAAGTCTTAAGGTGGTTCTCAGAAACTGGTTAATATGTCCTCGGATCACCCCTGTGAGGAAGTAAACTATCCTTGTTTTTCTAGTTGGAAAAAATGAAGCATAAAAAGCTTAGGCAATTGCCTTATCCTGTCAGGGGTTGAAGCATGAGTTGTCACTGGGGAACTGACTTCCTCCTTAGTGTCTTGGAGGGGGCTCTTGCCTCCTAGCGGGAGGGCAGTGCTCGGTGCTATCCAGGGGCAGCCGTCCAGGCGGCGAGACCTAGCCTCCCTCTCGAGGAGACCATGGCCCTGAAACTACCCGCAGAGATGCCTCTTCCCTGGCTGACAGTTGAAGCAAGTGACCTTCAGCTAAACCATGGAAAGTCCAAGTGACTAATTTCATGAACCTTTGGTGTGTGAGGGGTGGAGGAGGAGGAGGCTGCCTGGGCAAAGGGCCAGTGTGAGCCATCTCCAATCCATGCAGGGGGCTGAGGGGGAGATGAGAGCAGAAGGGGCCAGAGGAGAACAGGCTCCTCTGTGTGGTGATGGAAGAGAGCCTGACCATGTGGACAGATGGAAGCCCTGGGTTACGGAGGCGAAGCATGTCAGCAAACCAGAAGCATTTCCTGTCTGCAGACAGGCAGAGGGCCAATTCTTCGAGGAGCTGGAAATAGGAACCGGTGGGGGGCAGTCAGCACAGCCCTTTTCCTCTGTGGGCTTTACGTCGTGAAGTGAAGGAGCTTGTTATGTTAGTGATCCTGGGAGCTTGTTTATGTGCTGTGTTTTCTTTTATGTTTCCTCTTGTAATACTTGATGGTTCTCAATCCACAGAGGCCACATTGCAGTTACGTCCCAGACATTCATCAGACAAGAGCCATTGTTCAGGCTGCAATCATTTTGCCCAGCAGTGTGGCTAGAAATGCTTAGGCCATGAGTTAGTTCTCTGGACCTCTGCTTCTGGAATGTACACGTTCAAGGAGAGCGGGAGGGGGAGGGGCAGAGATGCTTCTTTCTCTTTCCTTCACTCTGAAGAAGTGATGACGCTTCCAGTAAGCATTCATTACTGAGCAGCTTAATGTGTACAAAGCACTGTCCTTTGCAACATGGAGGATGACAACTAAACATGGAACCGGGGCTTTCTAGTGAGCCAGAGATTTTCCTCATATTAATACATTTTTCTTATTGATTGTTACAGCCCTGTGATGTGGGTGGTATTGTTTAGAGGAAATGAGGCTCAGAGAAATGCAGAGCCCTATAATAGAAAACCTGACCCTGCTTTAAAGGACCAGTGCAAGAAGTATGACCAGCATGAAGGCAGGGTGACACTAAAGATTGCTCTGGGCCTTGCCAGCATCCCCAGGACTGCTTCCTCAGTAGGAATCTGGTGGCCATCTGACTGCCTTCTCTTCCCCCTGTCTGACTCTGCTTCAATACCAACGTTTGTTGGAGTTTTGAAGGGAGCCTCATATAGAGCATCTCTCTTTCCCACTTAGATTCCAAATGAATTAAGAAACATCACTGTTATTAATAAAAAGGGACTAAGGTAGAAGATGTAGCCTGGCAACCGAAGTCCCAAATTAGGCAGACATTATCTACCCAATCATAGGTATACAGGAGAGCCTGCTCAGTGAGACTCACCCCGTGGAGAGGCAGAGAACTGCTCCCTGCCAGTGGGCCTCCCAGGGAGAAAGGGGAGATCAACACCCAGCACACCTGGCAGAGTGAATCGAGGGACCAAGAGGCCAGAGTGTTACAGCTCTTGGGGCTTCACAGAGTCCTAGATGTCCCTCAGGAGTGGAGAACAGTCAGTTCACCTAATGCTTTCACCAGGACGTCTGACCTAGAACCTGAAGAATAGGTTAATGTGCCCTCTCTGCTCCGCCATGGCACTTTCTGCAAGTTACTATATTGTCAAATGTAGTCGTGAATTAGAACTTCAGGTTCATGTGTCTCTGTTCCCAAAAGGACTGTGCACTCAGAGTGGATGTCCTGGGCCCTTCCATCCTTTTATCCACTGTGCCTGGCACCTGGCAGGTATTGGTGAGAGTTTGTTGAACTAAAGTGAACTGAGATGCTAAACCTCTTTACCAACGAAAACTGAAAATACTTTGTTGTTGGGTGGTCTTAGAAACTACTGCAATGTTATTCTAAGTATTCATTTACAGAGTCAGGATAAGTACTGATAAGACAGTGCTACAAGTTCTAAAGGAAAAACTATGATATGCAGATAAAAGCTGCCGAGGCAGTTGGCAGCTGATTCTGTTTCTCAAAATGAACATGTGCAGTGGAGTCTGCGAGGAGAGCTGTGTGAGTGGCTGTGTTCGAGTTAAGTGTGTGTGCTGGTGACGAATTACAAATGTGGTGCTGCTGATGGACCAATCCAAGATTTGATAGGGAGCCCTCCAGTTGCAGTCCCTGTGGTGCAGACTACTCAAAGTTTGGTCCCCAGAGCAGCTGCAGCACTTAAAAGCTTGTTAGAAATGAAAATTCTCGTACTCCACCCCAAACCCACAGAATCAGGATTTCTGGGGATGGAGTCCAGGAATCTGTTTTTTAGGAAGCCCTTCAGGTGATTCTTAGTTAAAGTTCGAGAAGCTTTGTTCTAGTTTGCCTTTTTCTCTAGTGTAGGAAAAACAGATTTGCAGAGTCAAAAAAAATAATTCTAAGAGCTCACATATTTTGTAAGGTGTTGTTCTAAACACCTGTAAGTGTATTATCTCCTTTATGCCTTGTGACAATCCAATGAAGTGGTTACTGTTTTCTTTTTTTTCTTTTTTGTGAAACAGAGTCTCACTCTGTCACCTGGGCTAGGGTGCCATGGCATCAGCCTAGCTCACAGCAACCTCAAACTCCTAGGCTCAAGTGATCCTCCTGCCTCAGCCTCCTGAGTAGCTGGGACTACAGGCATGCACCACCATGCCTGGCTAATTTTTTCTATTTTTAGTAGAGATGGAGTGTTGCTTTTGCTCAGGCTGGTCTCGAACTCCTGATCTCAAGTGATCCTCCCGCCTCAGCCTCCCAGAATGCTAGGATTACCTGCGTGAGCCACTGTGCCGGGCCTATTTTTAACTTTCTTTTATAAATGAGGAAACTGAGACACAAAGCCAGTACCTCACTTGGCTCAGGTGAGAAATGTGAGAGGGTGCCAAAAAACTCAGTAATCAAGATTAATATTTTAATGTAATACTTTTAAAATTCAAAATTAATGCTAACAAATTCATGATGATCAAAATATCAAAATATGAAGGAAAGGCAAGATCCAACAGGCAGAATGGCTACAGTAACTTGCCAGGATGATACAGTTAGAGAGAGATGGAGTAAGGACTTAAACCCAGATAGATTGTCCCCAGAGGCCACATGCTCAACAGCCATGCTGTGCGTGGACCTCCTAACAACTAATACCACTACAGGTCTTGATGGGACAAGGAAAGGTACAGGTCTAGGAGCAAGCATCATTTGGGACTAAGGGATGCCCCATTGTTTTGAATGCATTGGGACCCCATGCAAAAAAACAAAAAACAAACAAAAAAAAAACATTAAAACAATCTAAAACCAGAAGCAGAAAATCTAGATGGGGCCTAAATTTCATAGCTTGGCCATCCATGAACGTAAGTATGAAAAAGGAAGATTTCCAAAGCTTCCTCCCAATTTTTCTTCTGGCTGGCTCCTGCTGGGAGAATCAGTGGGTAAAACCACCCTGCATTCTGGCTGTAGGAATGTGATAATTAGAATCACTTAATATAACTGCAGTGCCCTCCTTGTTTCCTCCACCTTGGGAGAGATAGATGGAGCATTTCCCTTGCTTGCATTCAATCTGTGAGATTCTGGCAGGCAGGCAGGCAAGCTGCTTGTCTTGAGGGCTTGTCATTGAGAGCTGGTCACCTAGAATGCCCTGACATGTTTGAGCTGCATTGTTAAATTACATTGGTATTCTCCCAGCAAAACTCCTCTCTTTCTTTTACCAAATCAGCATTCCGTGAACACAATATTTCCTTGCCTGAAAACATTGCAAGTGTCTGCAGCACCCACCATGATTCTTCCTTGCATTATACAAATTAATGCTAAAGAATATTTCTGGTAAATGTGTTCATGAGTCAGGAGACTGAAACAAATTTCACATGATATATTGCAGAAGAGGATCAAAAGGTTTCCCCCCACGTTCCCTCCCTTTAGTTGGGAGAGAGAAGAGAATGGGCTTTATACACCTAGAATTCTTGCTGGCCGTGTGCTATATGATACTTAAGGTAAGTGGAAACTGCAAAGTTTAATACTTAGACATTTGGACAGAACTTCAGCTGGCTGTTTGGTCTTCTCTGTCCATTACATTTTCCGGTAGCTGTAGTATTTGGGAGTAAGTTGTTTCTTGATTTGTCATGTAAATCCAGTGCAGGTCATTTCTTGGATGTTACCAAGTGAGTGCTGAATGAATTTACATTTCTTTTGCTATTGATAGCAATATGTGCTTCCTCGTTTTCACCTTTTGAGTACAAATTTTTTTGCTAATAATTTATTCTATAAATATGTATTGAGCACCTATGAACTAAAATCATAAGGGACAATTATATGGGTTAGATATCGATAGTCTTTGCCCTTTGGGAGCTTTCCGATTAATAGCAGTCAGGAAATGTAACTGATAACTGTACTGCAATATATGACAGACCAAGAAAAAATAGTGGAAGTACTTTGGATACTCAAAGATGGGAGAGACACACCTTGGAGGAATTAAGGAAGAGGTGCACATTGGCTCAGCCCAGTGGATCAGAAGGCTAAAGAGAGGTGAAAGACTGTCCCAGGCGAGGGCAAAGGCAGGAGGGTCGAGGAAGGGTGGATGGAACATGTTCTGAAAAAGGAAAATGTCCTGTTAGGGTGGAAAGAAGTGGAAATTAAATGAGGGAGTTTGGATTATATTCAGCAGGCACCAGTGAGCCACTGAAGGATTTATGTTTCAGCAGTGACAGGAGGTAAGTAGAGCTGTGCTTTAAAGCAGTGCTTTTCCAATTGTAACGTGCATTCAGATCACCAAGGGTGTTTGTTAAAATGCAGATTCCAATTCAGTAGGTCCAGGTAGGGGCCTGAGGCTCTGCATTTCTGAGAAGCTCCCAGGTGACGCCAATGCTGCTGGACTGCAGAACATGCTTTAAGCAGGGAGGCTTTAGAACTATGTTGTAATGGGAGGCAAAATAAATCAGAGTGAGAGGAGGCCTGGAGACTGTGAGACAGGGGTTAGTACAGAAGCCCAGAAAGTGTAAAGCAAGTCTGAGCTAGGTAGTGGCCATAGAGACAGAAGAGGAACATGTGGCAGGAGTCAGATTTTAAGGGCTTGACAGCTGTCTTTTGTAAGGTGAGGGGGAATAGGGTCCATCATGAATGACTCTAAGACCCCAAAGCTGTGGGTGTGGGTGCTATGAGTATGCCCCCTCCCTAATACTCTGCTCTCATCATCCTGAACTACTCAGATTTACTCCAAGTTACCAGGCTGTCTGCATGGGCTTGTGTCCTGTTGCTGATTCTGCAAGAAATGCTAATGTGTCTCTCCATCTCCTTATCTCCTACACAACACTTAGGACTCAAGTGTTACCTCTTCCCAGAAGTCTTTCCTGGTGCCTTCATCCACCCCCTGCCACTGCCTCCAGGCTGGGTTAGGTTTCCCTCCAGTGTGTCCCCATGACATCTTGTAAGGTCTCATATCAAAGCACTGTGTAGTCCGATTACATACCCATCATTGACGCTGAACTTCTTGAGAGCAGGGATTACCTTTTTCACCTTTGTGACCTCATCGTCCCCACGTAGTAGAGAATAAATGTTTGATGAATGAATAGATCAATCAGGAAGAAGAGCAAAGCTTTTCTTGCTGTGATGGCAATGCTTTTGTTGTCATTGGTGGTGAGATAGCGAAGTAAGTCACATAGACATTGAACTTAATTTCATTTGGTATATGCTAATTTTGAGGTGCTGAATATCCAGGTGACTATCCAACAAGTAGTTAGAAGTTTTGGACAATTTAGGACTGGCTACAATGACTTGGAGGCTATATGCATAGAGGTGACAGTTAAGAAAATAGCACAGGATCAAATAAAGACAGAGACAAGGATAGAAAGACAGGGAGAGCCAGGGAGAGACAAACGGAGAGAGGCAGATCAGCAGGGAAATTGAGATGCAAAGAGAATGAGACAGCGGACAGGGGCAAACAGAGGCCGATTGAGGACAACAACTTCATCCTTCAATTTTGAAGACCTTCTGTGATGCCAAACAGGAGGCACGTCATTGGGCTGTGTGTCACAGTGTAAGGGTAGTATCGGTGACAGAGGGCTACTTCAGCCTCCAAGAGGAAGATGCGCAAGTGAAGACGGCTGATGTGCCCAGCACTGCAAGTCAGGCCCATGTTTCCAAGCCTTTTTAATCCTGCCTGGACAGAATCCCATTCATCAAAATGTAGATGGATTTAAAATTTGGCCCTAGCTTTTGTGCCTTCGGTTTTCAACCCATTTGATGAGGTAATCTAATCAACATTCACACACATAACCACACGCACACACATTACCACTTTCTGTCTTCTTCTATTAGGTAGCCTGTGTGTTTGTGTAGTTCTGAATGTTAAGATTTCTCAGGCTAGAAGGATATTTCCCCACTTCAAATCTGACCCCCAACATTTCATAAAGAACAGTGCATTAAACAGAAAGAAATATCCAACTGCAGGCAGGTAGGCACCCCTCAAATCACAGTATGAATCAGCACCTACCAGGCCGTCAGAGAGAATGACCACATCTAGGCTTCTTTTTCTTTCTTCGTTCCCCAAAGCAGCATTTTAACAGACTTCTATTGTGTTTTCTCCATTCATTTCACTTGGAGGGTGACATTTTGCCCTCAAATTCATATGCATAGTTGCTCTTAGAGACTTTCAGAGCTACATTCCTGACAAAATCAGACCTTCTGTTTTATCTGAAACAACCCCCCAAAGAAAATCGTCAGATCTGAATGAACAGAACAATTCTTTATGTCCATGGGAGACAGGCAGACAAAACCCAATAAAACTGAAGAAAGAAAGAGACATGGCAATGATTTGTTTTTCATAATTACTTATTCAGAGTAGAAAGGAACGGGGGAAGAAGGTTCCTTTTAACATGTCTGGACGTGACAGATGAGGTGTGCTCATCATGTATATGCAGAAGAAATGAATGCACCGCAGTCTTGTTAAAGGAGATGCTTCTATCTGGGACGCTGGAGATAAACACCCAGCATTTTACTCCTTATTTTCATTATGCTTAAAGCCCCTCACTGTTCTTTCAGAGTGGCAGGTGATGTGACTAGCATGCATCAGACTGTTCTTTTCTATGTCCTGTGGCAAAAACAATCCCCCTTTCAAGACACAAGACCAGGGATACCCCGAATGCATGTTTTCCTTTTAACAATGCCCCCAAAACATGTATGTGACAGATTTGGAAATCATACTGGAATGGAAAAACATTATCTCCAAGTTCTTGTTCCTTTGCTTGTAACCAAACAGTTTACTTTGGTGCAAAACTTACTCAAGGATAGTTTGAGCCAGAAATCAAGGGAGAGAAAGAAAAAAGGAAAGTTTTAGCTAAATTGGCTTTGTTTCTTCACTTATGTGGAAAGAATAAACAAACTTTCTCTACCTAAAACACACAGCCTTTGCTCATGGAAGAATTGAAGCCAAAAGATTGTGACTTGAGCTATAGAAGCAATACATCAGATCTGCGATTAAGAAAATCATAAACTAACAATATAATTGTTCACATATCTGATGAAGGGAGGGTTTAATACATTCACACATCATTTCCTAAGGTTATTATGAATTCAAGGATAAAGGATGAAAAAATGGTAAGTGCAGGAAATGTAAAAATAAGGGTTATGCCATAAACTTTTATGCCTTCATGTTACAGGCATGTGAGGACCTAGCTTGTATTCAAAATCATATAAATATATAAGTTAAAATTTGGCAATTTGAGGGTACCTGGGAGATTATAGTCCGTATCACTCATTTTATAGGAAAGGAAGTATTGACAAAAATGTTTAGCTATATAGCATAGGTAGTATTAGTTCTTCAGTTGTGCATGCAATTAATTATTACAATTTATTTTGGCATCTACAATGAGCCAGACACTACACTACACTGCCATAACTTTGGCACTAACTCATAAGTGGGTGTTATTTAAATGGTTTTTGAATAAAGAAAGAATGGATAGGACATGATCTTACCCTGGAGTAACTCAAAGGTTGAACTCAAGTCTCATGACCCCCAGGAGACTACATGGCATTTTGTTTTGAGTAAAGCATATGCCAAAACAGGTTAATCTGGCATCATTTTTCTTAGAGCTTCTACATTAAAAAGGGCTGCCAACTGCTTCTTGTAACCTTTAAAGAATCTTAAGAAAAGTAACCAACAGCATTTCAAACATGGAACCATTTCTCTCTTACAAAGAGAGAACAATTGTTGATAAATGAGAACCTTCAAGTTTGGATGACACAATCTTACATCATTGCAGTGTTTAAGGGGTCTCTGTGGTATGATGAGGTGTGTGTAAAATCCTGATACTATCATTTACTGAGTACCTACCTCGTGACAAGTATTTGTTCAAGGTTCTTTACACAAGTATCTCATCTAATTCTCAGAATAATGCTGTGATGTGCTATCTGCTCACACACTTGAAGACATTGAGGGTCAAAAAAGGTTAGATGACAGAATCACTTAGCTGGCAGGTTATACATCTTAGATGTGGACTCAGAACTATCTGACTCCCAATCCCACAGGTTGTCCCTTGTCCTACCTCCTAGATCACTGCCAGTGGCAATATTGTGTACAATTCTTCAAAGTCGTTTTAACTGTGGGCAAGTAGTAAGTTCATCTAGCCAGACTAGCCTTAAGCAACATTTCCCATTGTCTCTCATCAATACCTACCAGATCCCATAGCCAGCCCCAGGATCCCAACAGATGGAATTCCATGTAAAAAACCGTCTGGCTACCTTCAAATATTAAGCTCCTGCTACCAATAATTTATAAACAGTATATCCTGATGGTGCTTCTGTGTAAGGCAGCTCCCTAGCATAATGATTTGAACTTGCAAATCTTTTCTCTCACCTTGGGGTTATGGGAGTAGATTGAAAATCATCCATATTTTATATGATCATACTGCATGTCCCCATGTTTATGTGTGGCAAACTGTTCTAATTGCAATCCTTCCCATTTATTTATACGTATACAATTTTTAAAAGCTCTTACACATCATGATTTTATAGACTAGGAGACTGAATATTAGAGAGTTTAAAAAAAAAAAACAAATGACAGGTTATACAGCTAATAAATGGAGGAGATGGACCAGAACCCACATGTCTGAACTCCTAGACAAGTATGCCTTCCACTATGCCAGGCAGATGAAAATTCCCAGGTTTATCACGTGCGTCTCATCTTTTCCCAAAAAATCACAAGGCAGCATGATATTATTTGGCCTATCACTGTAAATATTTAAGCATTTACATGAGGAGGAGGAGTAAAGAGAAAAATGTTTCTGGAGAGATTTTTGCAGAGATAGAGAGTTCTTGGGCTCCATCCAAAGATCTTGAGCATTTAATGAGACTATTGTCCACAAGTTAGTGCAGGGTTTAGCAATAACATGGTAGCTGTTTGGCTACTCTCAATCTTTCTCAAGGTCTCCAGGGGGAAAACACAGGAAGCAGGGCTTAGTTCTGACAGAAGCCAGATTCTGGTCTTGGCCCTGAATAAAGCATGTCACCTCTCTGCTCCTCAGTTTTACCATCTTTAAAATGAGAATAATGATTCCTGTTTGCCCAGTTCCCAGATTTGTTTTTGAGTTGAATCCAGTGAGGTAATAGATGTGAAATTGCCCTGAAACCCGTTTATATTAAATGCCATACAAATGTAAGTGATTATTATTATTACTATTATTAATGGATCACAGAGATTCCACAGCACTGAGACAATGATGGAATGAAAAGAATGCAATGCACTGGAGGTTGACTAGGGCAGCCTTCACTCTAAATTACATCTGACTTTTCCCCTGGCATTCCCTAGAATCTAATAATTTCTATTCCATAGGACTTGTGTAAGAGTCAAATGAAATGTCTGTGAAGCACCTAGAGGAGTACTGGGTATATATCTGGCCCTTTTCCCAAAACTTCCAGGGATGAGATCCTACCTCTCAGCAGATAGCCTGTCAGATGGTCCCAAATAGGATCGAAATTATTCTTAGTATTGGTTACTATTTCTGTAATTATCAGTTTGCACCATTTCCTATAATTCCACAATAAAAATAGAGTTATTCATCAGATAATAAGCCCAGTACTCCCTTTCTTCGAAGGTCAGCCACATGGGGGATGTGGCAGAAATATCTGGGGAATTATGTAGTGATTTAGGGCCCTAAATCTGTGGAATGAAGCTGATTAATTCCTCCGCATTCTGTTGAACAGAACCCACTGCCACCACTTACTCTACTGGTCCCAGCCTCCCTCCTCACCCCCCTCATTCTGGGCTTACTAGAAGACTGTGCATAACTAAGCATGCCAGCCAGCACTGGATTATAGACACTGATTCTTTTTTTCTCAGCAAGCATTCTTCCTAACCATAATATGAGACTTCTTCTCTAGATGGATATATTTGTTTAAAATCCTTTGAGGCCCTCGTTAATGTTACTTAGCATCCACCCAGCAGATGATCCCAGTTGCTAATTGCCTTACCTGGTTAGCAAAGGCTTATCAGTGAGGCTGAAAAATTGAGAGGAGAACTCCCATCTCCAAATGGAAAGCCCATTGCTCATGAAATGAGACTCTTACAAACCCATCATTTCACTTGCTGTCCCATTCCTTCATTGTCTACCAGCCCTCCGCAACAAGAACTCCAGGATGATACTTAGTACAATTGTGCTAACCTCTTCAAACACTGCAGTTAGGTGTTTGAAATAAAATGTGTAATTATGGTAGTGGAAAGCTACATCTGATTCCAAACAAACCTCATGTTCCCCCAGCTATAATTAGAGAGCAAGGTTCGCAGCATAGATTTTCCCATGAAATCCAGTTCAAGTGAGGCTTCTGTCCTTTCAGAGGGTCTCCTGGAGGTGGAGATTGTGATTCAAGGATTTGACATTGGTCCCCCTTCCCAATTCTAAAGAGATGGTCTGTTATCATTCTTGAAGTCTAAAAGCTCAAAATGTGTGCAAGGAATTAATGGTTTGGAGTTTTGAATAATATTCTTCCAATTTATTTGTCTCTGAACAGGGACAAATTAGAACAGGGAAGGAAAGTTACAGATACCCACAGAAACCCATAGACCACAGTGTGCAGAAGTAAAAACAGCCTCTTAAATGTCTTCAGAGAAATTTATGGAAATGGGAAATCCCTACAGCTTTAGATAAAACTAGACATTGCTTTGAATAATCTCACAGGTCCCTGCAACTTAAAATCCGTAATAATAAGAGTAGGAGCGAGATGACTAAGGGCTCAAAGGTTTTCCTGTTTCCTATTTGAGAACTGTCCATCTGAATCTTCTCAAAACCAGAGATTTCTTGACTGCCCTTGGAGGGCTTTCGTAATTAGGCATATTTAGCTGTACCATGTTATACTGCTACAGGAAGAATCCCATTTGTCAGCAGTTTTAACTTTGCCAAATAAAGGCTTATTGGCAAACGGCAGTGAACACTCTGATAATGACCCAACTTTAGAAAACACACACCCTGCTGTGTTGTATTCAAGCCACAGTTCTATTGAAATAAAAAAGAGAGACAATGCCTGCTTTCAGACACTAGAGATCCTTTGTATTCCAATAAAAGTCTAAATTAATGTTTTAAAAGGTTATTGCTATTTTTTCCCATTTAGCTGGCATCATTTATAAGTCTTATTTAGACAGAGTCCTACGTTATTTTACTACTTCTTTTTGCACAAAAGCTAGTATTTGATTGCGTTAGATCATCAGCTTCTGGTTTTCATTAGACAAACCTGAAATACCCTATTATTAAGATTAAACAAAAAAATAGTTGTTTTCTTATTCTGAAACCTATTATTTTGAGGCTACTCTTGACCAAAGGAAGAGAAATCAGCTTTGCAAAACCTGAAAGAGAGATGCTTCAAGAGGAGCAGCAATAACCTTGTCAATGCTGCATTTAGGTTGCTTTTGTAGATGAGGTCCCTTCCTGGATCTGGGAAAGAAGGATAATTTAATTCTTCTACATTTTCAATCCTTTCTTTAGTATGAAAGGGCTTTCAAAGTGTAAAATATGTGGCAAAATACACTGTCTGACTATGTGTTGTCAGCAACCTGGTGAGGTGCTCCAGAGAATCTGCAATGAAATGGCACTGGGACCTAATGGTTATAAGGTCTTAGCTCTCCGTGTCATTTACACTTAGACTTCCGTTTTCTCAATGTAAGTCTCAGACTGAGCCATTGGAAAACGGTGGGTTTTCTCCAGCCACACCAGCCTAACAGGGAGTCAAGGCAACATTCACAAACTAGGACTTCTGTAATTCTCCCACCATTCACATGGGAACTTTAGCCCTCTCAGATTTCTCCCAAACAGATCTGAAATTCTCTAGGGGATCTCATGGGGACGTTTCCTCCACACTTACTCTTACCGGTCCTTTGGACCTCAACTTAGAAGTCATCTCTCCAGGAGACCTACCCCAGTGAACCAAAGAAGAGTTAGGTACCCCTCCCATATGCTTACAAATTATTCTAACACTAATCACACCATTTTGCGATTGTTTGGACTTGTTGGTTTCCCACAACCAGACTGTGAGCACATGATGTTAGGGACCATAGCTTTTCACCGTAGTATTAGCTGCACCTAGCACACTGCGTACCATGTAGTAGGTGTTTAATAAACGTTAATTAAATGGATATTCCCTCAGACTAGCTTTCTTGATTGCCCCATCACCTTGGCCAGTTTCCTCTCATCCTGCCGCAGACTGCTGCAGTGATGTCTCCTGTCAGCACCCACAGAGCCAGCCCTAATGGCGATGACGACCAAAGTGCCAGCACTGCTCCAGTGCCCACTGATGTCAACATCGAGGCTGCCCCCTTGTTATGTTGATGGTTCTTCCCCGTTGATGCAGAAACTCCTGATTCCAATGCTGCGTTATTTTGTTTGTTTATTTTATTCCCTGTGTCTTTGTGTCACCACCCCCATTTCTGAGACTTGGGCATGGTCCTTATGTGTTGGGAAGGCAGGCAGTCTGAGCGCCGGAGGTCTGCTATGCTCAGAATCACCCCTTTCGCTATAACCGTGCCGCAAACTCATGTACCTTGACTTTGATCCTTGAAAATGAGTTTTTTTTCAGGATACTCTTGGCTCCTTATTTAAATGGACCTTGTTGGGATTTCCCTTCCCTATCCGATCTACCTAAATATGCCCTATTCTGAGAGTAAGCTCAGTTAAGCTAGCAGGAGCCTATTCTATGATATAAAGGTACAGAACTGTTTGTCCATAGGCCATCTTTTGCTCCCTTGCATTTCAGGAGAGATCCCAAGGGTCCCGACAGGGTTGCCAGATAAAATACAAGATACTCGATTAAATTTGAATATCTGGTAAATAACAAATAATGAGTGTGTTTGTTTTTTAGTATGTTCCAAGTATTGCATGGGACATACTTGTACTAAAAAAAAGTGCTACACTTCAACCTAAAACTAAGCACCTTGCCAGAAGAATGTCATGTCATCCTTTATCCCCACATACCTTAAGCTTTTGAGAATTGAATAACTGACAGTAAAGATAGAAGTTGTCAACAGTATGGTGAAATCAGGCCAAATGTTGCATGAGACATACTTATGCTAAAAAATAACTTGTTGTTCTGAAATTCATATTTAACTGGAGCATCCTATATTTTTATTTGCTACAACTGGCTACCCTAGTCCTGAGTCAAAAGCAGCATGCAGAGCCATTTGAAAGGAAGGGACAATGATGTTTCCAGTGTGTTCTTAAAAATGACAGCCCCAAGGGTGGCCCCTGATGGAACAGATGGAGCCACTCAAGTATATTTGACCTTCTTAGTCCATAGGCTTAGCCCAATCCAGACTTGCTTCTGGTGTCTAGAAGGAGGACAAGCCACATGATCCCCAAGTTCTGGACTCTAGATATGTCCATCATGTATAGCTTGAGTAGTTAAAGGTCCTTTGGGGCAGTACCAAACCACTGCCCCAAAGAGGGCCAAAGAGAAGTTGAAGTCTTGGGGCTACCTCTGGCAGCACTACTCTAGGCCGTACCAACTGGAACTAAGAAGTGCTTCTGCACAAGAGCTCTGGTATAAAGTCAGAAAAATTCAAAGAGTAGCTTCTAATGCATTGGTCAAGGAAAATCCAAGATCTTGTCTTGTGCTAGTCATTCTGTCATTGGAATTGACTCGGATTCATCTTAGCCTGATCATGTTGGACGTAAGTGCCATGCTTTAGCCCAAAACCAAATCCCTCACCAGAGGTGTCAACATTGTTTTCATGCTATCTTTTATTCCTCATCTACCTGGGCTGATTTTAAGATTTTTGAGGAGTAAATAACTAAACAAGAAAAATATAATTTGTCAATAGTATGGTGAAGTCAGGCGAAGGCAAGCAGGTGAAAATGAATTGACATTAACAGGGTAGGCTCTTAATTTTCTTCCTTTGGTCCTGGCTCGTGTGCTTGTCACGAGTCTAATGGAGTCCCAGATAAGCCATGCCAATGCCTGGGCACTCGTAACAAAACAAGAGGAATAAAGAGGGATGAAATCATCCACGGAGGCAGGAAGCAATTAACCACATAAAGAAAGTGAGACATCATCAATGATGAGCCTCAGCAGCAATTTACTCAGGTTTGAGAACTTTTTGTTCTGATGGTTTTCAGTAAGTTTTCCTAGTTTTCTGCAGCTTCCTTAATTCAATAGATTTTTTTTTTAAAGACAGAATTATGCAGTCATTACTGCCCACATATCCACGTCTATATTGCATCACAGAGTGTAGACATGGGCGGAAAGAGTGGGAATAGGCAACAGAGATGAAAATTTCAAAGGTCTTTAATGTTTGCCTTTGCTTGAGCATTTCGTGTTATTTTGGTCTTTGCTATCATCTGGTATTACCCTGAGAAACTGAGCTTCTGTGCTTTCTGAAAATCAACAGTTGCTGCTCACCGAAATGATTATGAGCAGGTAAAGGGAGAGGTAGCCCCAGAGGTCAGATTCTGGGCTGTCAAATCACCTTTCTCTAAGAATCAAAAGATTCTTGTGATTCTTGATAAAGAATTTAACATGGTTGGAGCTTTCTTATTCTCTCTTACATATCAAGAAAAAGGAACTGCTGCGTATCCATATTTGGTATAATAACTGTTGGGTACTGCTGTCTTTTAACATAGGAGGTGGGTGATAGGCCTAATATATCTGACCTTTGTGCGGAGTTGTGTTAATTTGGTCCGTGGTATATTACAAATATCTATGGAAAAACGTTTTATTAGCACATAGTTCTGGCATATTTTCCTCGTAAGGGACTATAAGCATCAAATGACAATGTAGGCAACAAAAGTTGCAGAATAATTAGGTAACTATTTTCAAGAGTTCTAAAACTTACTACGTGAAAAAGTGTAACCAACTCTTTTCACATTTTTCAAAGACTAAAGAAAAATGAATTTAAATTTTAGAATGGGTTGCAAAATCTCTTTCTTGGCAACATATTATGGTAGAGGATAGAAATCTGCCCCAAAGTTTTAGAGAACAGGTCTGTGTAAAGATAGGGGACTCGGCCAGATCAATCAAACACCCTAGGACAATGTAAAGTTGTCAGGGGGATTCACAAGTTCTGGGGGATCATAGCAACTCTCTGGTCTCTAACTGGAAAGTTTCTTGGGGTCTCCTGGACTATGGTTTGGAGGTTCTTCCAACTCAGGCATTTCCAAGCAAAGATGCATTATCAAACCCAGCCCCTGGTGGTTTACACAGCAATCATTATTCACCAACTCCCCCATCTTTCTCACCCTCTCCTGATCTCTAGCTGACCACTCCCGGTAAGGAAAACAGGAAGACCACAATGAGATCGCCCATTAGCAGCCATTAGGAGCTCAGCGTTCATAGCTCAGCAGCCACTGAAATAGATTTTTCATAAATTTCCTGAGCACCCTTGTGGAACACAAGATTAAAAGCAGTCATTCTGCTCCCTCTTTTACAGATGGCATAAATAATTTTCTTTGGCCACAAACCTTTAGAGTTTGAAACAGAACAAAGATCTCCTAGGCCAGGAACAGTAATATGAGCTCAGGTGCCTTCCTGAGAATTAGCTCTTGAAGACGGTGACAAAGGAATAGATTTTTGGGATTCAGTGAACAAATATAGGTATCAGCATGGAATACAGGAAAGTGTATTTTTCTTCATTCTTTGGCATTTCATTTCACATCACTGTTTTTGGGCATTCCATCTTTGATTACAAAAGGAAGATCTTCAGTTACACAAAAAGAATTCTGTGTTTTCATTAGCCTAGGTATATTAAGACTTTTTTTTGGCCCTAATAACTCCAAATTGGGTACCATTTGCCATAGCAATTTCCTAATCATTCAGTCCAAAGTACAAATGACAGAGGCCAAAAAGCCTACCAGCTATAAAGACACTGCGCTTGATGAATATAGGAATAATGTGGGGAAAAAAGTGGAAAGGAGGAACTATTTCATGGAAAGAGACTTCCTTTTGATATGATTAGCATGTAAAAATGATTGTTAAAAAATAAGTCAAAAAAAATAACATTCTTAGAAACCAAGTATTAAAGACTAATATATTTAATAATTTTCAGGTTTAACCCAATTCTAATTTTCTAATTTGCTCATAATAATATTCATTATCCAGGTGATTAATATTAACCATTAGCATCCACAGTTTCTTCTTTCCGTTTCTCTCTCTCTCTTTCCCCCTATCTTTCAGACACATGCACACAGTGTATATGTAGTATATTAAAATGGTAACTGAATGGTCAAAGAGTTTGTGGACAATACAATACTTGTTATTCTTCTTCCATCTGAGAGGCAAGAAACAAAGGAATTCCAAAGCTTAGATCATGTGAGGAAACTCTCTCTGGCTCCCATTAAATGTGTCGGCCAGTTCTCAAAACGCACAGGCTAAAGTAAACTTAGACTCTTATTCAAAGTCTTTGCTGAGAAGACAAAGGAATTAGGTTTTCCCTAAAGATTTTCCTACACCAGTCAGATTTGCTTCTTTTGATCCAGGCGTGTACAAGACAGTAAAGAGAAATTTAGTCTTGGAAATTACTATTTTAAATAAAGGCCAAAAACAGTGGTGTCTATTTTTAAAGCCTCCTCATTTCTCTCCAGTAACCAAGTGCAAGGTAATTTGCATTTTGTTTCCAGTGAATACGGCTAACTTGACTTCACTCTACAATTTAGTACTCTGTCCTTTATACTGGATTTCTATGATATTAAGTATATACAACATTTCCTTTCCTTTTAACCTGGTTTTCACTTACAATTTTCTGTGTATTTGAGATCTGTATGGTGGCCTGCCTGAACTCATGGAAAACTGACAACACTGAAAGAGAATTGTTGTAGTTAAGCTTCCCTGATGGCATTTTTGAAAAACAGCAATGGAAAAAAATAACAGGGCACTAGTCAGATGTGATTTTTGGCAGATACTTCACTTAAGCTGCTCAGAGCATCCCCAGAAATTATAAACCCTCAAAGGTGTTCAGGGTACAGTAAATAAAGCAAGATACAATTATTTTAATGTTCATCCTATTGATTCAGTTCTCTTCTCTGCAAGTTTTTAGTAACATGGATTTTGATCTAAGTGAAAGGTCAGCTTTGAAGTAAGTGTAAAGTTATTTACAGGAAATGAGGCAGAAAGTGGGCTTTCATGCATTCTGAAATGCCTCTGTTATTCAGGAGAAAATGAACTGTGTCATCAGTTGAAAGAAAAACAGATGCCCACCTTCATATATTAAAGTTGAATAAATACCTACCACTCCAGAAGTATGCTATTAACTCTGAAATTTGAAATTCACTAAGGTCTATTTTCCCCAACTTTGGATGTGAAAGCAGGAAATAAACAACTGGAAATTAAGGCTCTAAGTAAATATGTAGCAGTTGTAGTTTGAGGGGTAGGGGGAAGACTGCCAAGATGAGATAATCATGGTGGGGTTTTCTTTCCAATATGGGATGCTAACTAGACATTTGTGATAACTACATAATCAACAACATCTTTAAATATTTAATTTCTTGTCAGTTGTTATCTAAATTGACTTCAACTCATGTTTATGTATGTGTGTATGTATTACACACATACATACAACTACATCTGTCAGAGGGAAGTGGAAAATTGAAGCAATTATGTGGCTCATTCTGCAAGGGAAAAAAAGGAAGAGGAGAAACCTGATGGTAAGGAAAAAAGAGAATTTAGAAAGTTGTGAATTACCATGTAGATTTATATTTAGGAATAGCTTGGACTTCATCAAATAATATGTCTACCTATAAGTGTTGGACTCTTAGGTCAGAACATTGATTCCTAGATATGTTTAGATGCACATATAAACAGTGAGTTCACTGGCACCTCAGTGCAGGTCTGCTTGGTGCCATGTTGATTCTCACTTAATGGGTTTAGTTACCAAAGTTTAGCTCAACAGCAATTCAATTCAACAGAAATCTATTAAGTACCTACTGTGACTCAGGCTCTCAACTAGGTGCAAGGAGGCCACAGTTCATTTCAATATAATCTATAAGGTGTTTTGTGGTGATTGTTGTTAAAATACTCCTCTTGTCTAATGCCTAAAGAAGTAACAGAAAGGTAAAATGTAATACAAGACCTCTGGCTTACAAGTTCCATTGCCTGACACCCACGGGGGCTTCCTGGGATCACGTGAGCATGGCAGGATTAATTTGGCCAAGAAACCAGAAGCAAGTGATTCTCCAAGGCCCTGTGGCAGAGAAGGCTAGGAAAAATGCCACTCCCATTCAAGCATTGGGATCAGACAGGCCTGGGTCATAAGGGATGCATTCTCATCCCTTCTTCCCCCAACCCCAGCACTGGACAACAGAGAAAACAAATCATATTGTTCAAAGGATGGGTGCTCTGATTCAGAGATACATGTCACTATCAGCTATTAAGAGCACAGCCCTGAGTTATCACTCCTCCAAAGGTAGAAAAGAACATGCCAATTTCTAGGAAATAAAGCTCACAAATTATAAGAAAAGCTGACCTTTACTGTAAGTCAGTATTCAGTTATCTTTCTATCCCCAGCACAAAAATACCATTAGATCATTACCACAGTTTAAAAAACCCCAAAAACTTGTGTTAGAACCTGACTTCAGCCACCTAGTAGCTGAGTGTACTTAAGAAAATTAACATCTTTAAGTATCAGTTTCCTCCTCTGTAAAAGCGTAGTAATAAGAACTAACTCATAAGCCTGGCATGAGAATGAAATCAGATAATGAATTGTCTCAGTCCATTTTGTGTTGCTATAACAGAATACCTGAGACTGGGAAATTTTTGAAGAACAGAGGTTTATTTCTTACATTTCTGGAGGCTGAGAAGTCCAAGGAGCTCATGTCTTGTGAGGGCCTTCACGCTGTGCCATCCCATAGTGGAAGATGTAAGGGCAAGTAAGGATGAGAGAGAGAGAGAGAGAGAGAGAGAGAGAGAAGGAGGGAGAGAGAAAGGGAGCTAAAGTCATCCTCTCATCAGGAACCCATTCCCATGATAACCAACCCACCCCCATGATGACTAACCCACTCCCTTGATAACCACATTAATCCATTCATGAGGGCAGAGCCCTCATGACTTAATCACCTCTTAAAGGTTCTACTTCTCAACACTGTTGCATTGGGAATTAAGTTTCCAACACATGAACTTTGCAGGACACATTCGATCCATAGCATGTTGTTGGCACAATATTTGGCATTGGGTAAAGGCTCAATAAATGTCCACTGTTATTATCATCTGTACTTCCTTCTTTCTTTCCTTCATTCCTTCCTTTCTTTCTTTCTCTCCTTTCTTTCTGCTGTTTTGGGGTTAGAGTAAGGGTCTCACTATGTTGCCCAGGCTGGTCTCAAACTCCTGGCCTCAAGCAATCCTCCTGCCTTGGCCTCCCAAAGTGCTGGCATTGCAGGCATGAGCCACCGTGCCCAGCCTATCATCCTTACTTCTGCTATAGCTGGGCAACCTAGTGCAATACAGAAACTCTGGACCAAATGCCGTGCACATGCCTGCAACTCAACCTTTAGAAGGAACTCTTGCTGTTTATTCTCCTAATATACATGAGAGAGAGGCAAGTGAGGAAATAGCAGTCAGTGGTATTTACGACTTTCCATGGTAACCATTTCTATTTACCCCTCTTAGCTGGAGGAAATAAAGGCAATACTGGCTGGATTAGTTGGAACATGCCATTTAACTTTTACCACAATGTGGTTAAGTAGAAATAAGGAGTATCATTATTTGATTTCTGTGTTATCAAGTAGCTGAACATGTCAAATAGAATTTGAGGGAAAGAAGTATAGATTAGTTTACATACATCAAAACTTCTTTGGCTCATTTTTTATTTCAATGTAATATTTGGACAAGAGTCTGACTGATTTCAAATATGGGAGAAGCATGATCTGCTAAGCAAATAAATAATTCCAGAATCTTTTTTTTTTTCCTATATATTTTTAGTTGTCCAATTCATTTCTATTTTTTTTAGTAGAGACAGGGTCTTGCTCTTGCTCAGGCTAGTTTCGAACTCCCGAGCTCAAACAATCCGCCTGCCTCGGCCTCCCAGAGTGCTAGGATTACAGGCGTGAGCCACCGCACCCGGCCAATTCCAGAATCTTAACATACTCACTGATGTTGTATAAGGAAGAAAGTACTAGAATCAGAGACATTTGGTATCTTGCCTTAATTCCTTCAACAAATATGTGTAAAGAATTTATTACGTGCCAAGGACTGTACCAGACATTGGAGTAGAACCAGGAATAAGACAGATGTGGTTTTTGCTCACTTAGAATTTCTAATAGATAAGAAAGATAATAAACAAACAAATAAACAAAGTAGTTTATATTTAGTTTTTAATAAGAGTTTTAAAGGAAAAAAATTGGGTCCTGTGTCCTGCTGCTTAACAGCTATATGATCTTGAATAAATCATATTCAGAGAATAATAGAATTTGAAAAAGTTTTAGAGATCCATTACAAGGGCCTTAAGAGCTATAAAGCACTAAACAAATAAAAAGTATAATTATCAGCAATATCTAATGATGAACTATTCTTATCTGGTATTAGTAATATAAGCAGCCTTTAAAGGTTTCTATTATATACTCATATTCCTCATTTGAAGTACAAACGTGTTCCTTAAAAACATAAAACTTATTAAATATTCCATGTTTTAGTATTTTCAGTATTTTAAACTGGCTTTTTGCCAAGCAAACTGAAAGTTCACATAGATCTTTCATATGGAAAAGAATCAAGGTGTGTAATAACTATATTTGGCCTCCCACTCATATGCAGGGAGACATGCAAATGGCTGAGAAAAAGAAGATCTGGGTGCTTGTGAAACTTGAAAATCAACAAGAAAATAATAATAATGACTAATAAAAGATAATAAGAAAATGTGACAAATATTTTACTTTGCAAACTCATTTAACTACTTCTTTCCCACATGGCATTCAACAAAAATTGAAATCAGAATATAGACCTCCAAAAAACTGAGATAGGAATATATTTATTTTAGGTTAATAGAACCATTTCTTTTAATGGTTCTCTTGTAATTTTTTCATATGCTCAATATTGAAATCAAAATTATTTCCATTTGATAGGAAACATTTCATTAAACACCAGATAAATTCATATCTTCATTTTTGTTTAAAATTATGAATATAATATCATATTCACAAAGCTTAATTAATATCTGCGAAATGCTTTAAATACCTTAGATTAAAGTTATCGAGAAATATCTTTATCCAGGAGAGCCCACTTGAGGATTGTTTGTCTTATGTATCCTGTATCTACATACCTCCTGGCAGAATATCATGAATATAGAAAGCATTGGCTATGTGTCGTTGAATGATATGTAACACTGAAGTAGTCATATTTTATTTTTAACTCTAATATTTTGTCCATAAGCATCAGAGAGTAGCAGTATTTGGGGAATGGTCACATCTTCTAGGATTTAATGTATATTTTATTAGTCTTTCAGAAATAGCTTACACTACCACACTCAGAAGAGACTAATATATAAACCCAAATACCAATTTGGAACTTTACAATGAGAACTGTAACATGTAGAAGACCAGGACATCCAAATATGCTGATGAGTTCATCCTCTCCCATATGTAGAGAGGACAAATTACAAGGTAAGTTGCTTATTAGATATGGAATCACAGCCATGGTGTTTGGTAGAAACATTGTCATGGCTGTTGTCAGAAAGCTAAGACCATGCCATATGTCACAGTGCCATCTCCACTATAGGTTTATGTTTGCAGAATGGCTAATATCTCTGTCTGTGAACAATGCCAAGACACATAAACAAATTCCTATTCTCTGAGGTCTACTTTTTTGTTGCTGTTGTTGTCATGCTGGCCAGTGTGTTATCATTCACGTATTGTTTCTTCGGAGTGGGTAAAATCAAATGATTATGCTATAGCTTTATAAGTGCAAAAATAACTACACTTTCCAGCTTGTACCTGATATCTAAGATTGAAATGTGGTTGGTCCTGAGGTAATTAGACTTACTAGGGCATATACCCTGACAAACTATTGTTTGTCTTGTTCACTGCTGAATGCTTATCACCTTGCAGAAAGCCTGGCACATGACAGATCTTCAATAAATATTTGTTGAAGATATGAATGGAAGGGTAACTTACTATTACAAATGCCTGACCTCATTCTGTATATTCACTTTTTTCCTAATGTCCTGCTCAGAGGCTAACGTTTTAGAGATCTTTTTCTGTACATGATATGGGTGAAAGCAAAATATGTATATGCACATACGATGGACTATGTATTCTTTTCCTTCGCAAGAAAAATGTGATCCTTGCCCACCAGGAAACTTTAACCTTAAAGTGTACAATTCATTCTTTTAGTATATTTTGAAAATTGTGCAACCATCACCACTATCTAATTTCAGAACGCTTTTATCACCCTATAAAGAAACTTCATGCCCATTAGCAATCCCATAGCCCTCTTTTCCTGGATTCTTGTAACCACTATCTACTTTCTGTACCTGTGAATTTGCCTATTCTGTACATTTCATATAAATAGAATCATAAATATGTAGTTTATCGTGGGGAATATTCCATGTGCACTTGAGAAGAACATGTATTCTGCAATTGTTCATATGTTCTATATATGTCAGTTAGGTCTACTTGTTTCATAGTGTTGTTCAGGTCTTCTATTACCTTTTTAATCCATCTAGTTGTTCTGACCATTATTGAAAGTAGGGTACTGGACTCTCAAACTAGTACTGTTGATTGTCTATTTCTCCTTTCAATTCTGTGAATGTTTTCTTCATGTGTTTTGAAGCTCTGTTTTTAGGTACATTTGTGTTTATAATTGTTATATCTCCTGCATGAATTAAGGATTTTATCACTCTTTGCCTTTATTTATGCTGTTCTCTTTCCCAGGAATGTCTGGAATATCATTTTATCTCTAACCTTCTGAAATTTTACCCATTCTCCAAAATAAATTTTAAGTGTTGTTTATTCTGAAGTATTTCTCAGCCTTTTTGCTAGTTCTGATTACTCCTACTTTTGTGTATCTATATCTCTGTTATGGAATTTGTGCTTTTGTCTTTCTGTCCCTAATTAAAAGGACTGTTTCACGTTTGTACCTCATTTTGTGCCTAGTATGGTAGGCGTTTAATAAATATTTCGAACATCAAAAAAGGAAGGATTAGGCTTGTTTCGAGTGATCCAAGATGATTGGTGTAGGACAACGGGTAGAAGTTAAAAGGAAGTGTATTGTAGTTCCATGTTTAAAAAGAAAAAATTTTAATAATTAAAAAAAAGAAGAAATAGTTTGGGCAGGTAGAATATTTCCCTCCAGGTAGTTAAGGCAGAGGCTGAAGGACCATTTGTAGGAAATAGAGAATCTTTCTGTTTAGAATTTAGGAATCTTAATTTTTTTTCCCTTGTAGAGAAATCTCCAAGCCTTGACTGTAGGGATGGCAGATGTTCTAACTATAGCAAATCATTCTTAAATGCAACTAAAATCCAACTTATAGATTTTATTTCATCTTTCATGTCCCTGGATTGGATCCTTTCTCCAAGATTAAAACAGTAAGCCATGGTACATATCATGGCTTGGCAAGCTCAGAGCATTTTGGAATCTTCTAACTTATCCTTTTCTAACTTCTTGCCAACTGGAAGATTGTGATGAGACAGGAGGTAGAGAAAGCTGTTGAGTGAGGAAGGAGAAAGAAGTATCAAATATCCTTCTTGGGTTTCTGAACCATGTTATGATTTTACTAGAAAAATGACATTCTTTTGGAAGTCCATTTCAAAGAAGTGGCCTTAGTGATGCAGGTGGATCCTCCAGTTTAGCCTTCTGCATAAGAAGCCCTACGTGAGGGAACTGGCAATCAACATCTTATTTGGAGTTCAAGTGCCCCACACCCACATGCACAGTAAAGATAATCTTCAAATTAGGCGATATAGCTGAAATATTCCACAAGCTTATATCTCCATAACTGTGGGACATTTTATCTGCCCATTATTTTGTTCAGTTATGCTCTCAGGATCATTATAGTGTATCTGGGCTAATATGAGCTTGAAGTAATGGTTTTGTACTCAGCTGCAAGAAGGAAACTTTTCCATTACACCTAATAGTTCTTAGCCTTGGTTGAACGTTAGATCCACCTGGGGAATCTTTAAAAATTACCAATAATTAGGTCTCACCTCCAGAGAGCTTGATTTACTTTGTCTGTATTGCAACACAGGTGTTGGGATTTTCAAACATTCTCTTAGATGATTCTAATATGCAACTAAGGATGTGAATTAATGATCCTACAACAGTGGCTCTCAAAGTGTGGTCCCTGGACCAGCAGCATGAGCATCACCTGGAACTTGTTAGAAGTGCAAATGCTTAGGGCACACCCCAGACCTACTGAACTAGAGACTCCAGGGGTGGAGCTCAGTAATCTGTGTTTTAAAAAACATTCCAGGTGATTTTGATGCACTCTACAGTCTGAGAATCACTGGTCTAGAAGGAAGAGAACTGTTCTTTACTCATTTTAAAAATGTTCTTTTGGAAAAAGAATTGTAAGTGGGAATCTGAACAGTTCAGTTTGTATGTTGATGGCGGTGGGGGGTCCATTTTACAGACTGGGACAGATTAATGTAAATATCTAATTTTAATATAGTGGCTGACCTAACACCCTTTTTCCAAATATGATGATTGATGAATCTTGAGGTTAGATACTATTCAGCAGATTTGTATCATGCAGTTGGTTAATCTGGCTAATTTATAGCATGTTACCGCCTCACACAGGCACACAAATGCCCAACAATAGATTATCCTCAAAAATAGACTATAACGTATTAATAAAATTTCAGCCAGTTTCCACCTAGGAGACTCCGTGTTTTAAATAAATAACAATTTGAGACTTTACACATCCTCTATATATTTTTTGTCAATGCCACATGTCAGTGGAATTCTAGTTGGCCTTGAGTTGACTGATTTACTTTTGATTTGTGCTTTACCCATTATTAAAGAGTAAAGATCAGTCAAATGCTGTTTTGTCGTGGAATGAAACATTTCACTATCTCCACATTTGAGCTGTTTCCTTATTCACTTGTTTGTTTGTTTTTTTTTTTTTTTT
>NW_012152507.1:8218662-8227529 GCF_000956105.1 Propithecus coquereli | reverse complement strand
ATTTATATGTTTATTTAGCGTGATCATTGTACATGGAAAGCACAGTCCTACAAAAGGTATTGGATAGCCCTGGGAGCAACATGCCACGTGGGCCTGATGAATGGGAAGCTGCGTAGTATCTTAATGTCAGCAAACTCGAACCCCTCTGTGAGTGGGACAGATCATATGTGTGTCGAGCAAGATGATGGTGTGGCAGCACTTTAGGGTTGATATGTATGTGTTGATTCCAATAACCAAATGATGAAATAGACGAGGGCCTTGCTACTCAAGATATCATCTGTGGACTGTATCACAGCATTGTTACCACCTGGGAGCTTTTTAGAACTAGACATTCAGGCTCCACCCCATACCTGCTGGATCATAGTCTGCAGATTAACAAGATCTCCAGGTGACTTGTATGCATATTAATATTTGAGAAGCACTGAGCTAATGATTATTTCATGTAATGATGTCCATTTTCTTCTTCTTGGACTTCTAGAGTGGAACATGCTACTTTTAAAGCAAGCAGCCGGTACTCCTCTCCATTTTGACATTTCCAATGGAAACGATAGAGTCACTGGGATGGGAAGTCAGCAGGAACAGCTGACCAAGAAAGGAAGTTTAGGTTGAACAAAGGTTTGGTTCATTTTTATAGCCCCTAGAGGAAGAACAATACTGTACAGAAGCTGTTAATGATGGGCTGGATTCAAAGGCAGTAATCTGTGCCAAAATCCAAATGTGTTTTTACTCTAAACTTCTCTCCAGCCGTCTAGTTATACTGCAGAATTTCCAGCTGGTAAGAACCCCACAGAAATGGCTGGACACTAAAACATATTTAAATATAAAATATATCCATATTAACTTTATTTTCAATTTCTTCTACTCTTTTAATAATTTCATTAACTTCCATTAGGCAGCAAATTATTTGGTGCTAATTGAAATGTCTAGTTGACCTTGATGGAGAGATGTTAGCGTAGATTGTGCTCTGTTTAACAGCTCACACAGGTAACTATGGCAACTCTCCATTTCAGTTATGAACATGTCATACAAATCCTAAGTGAAAACAGCTTCAGCCTATCAGTCCTTTTTAATAAACAATCTAACAATAGTGGACCACCGAAGCCAGAGACAAGACTTTGTTTTAACTGAGCAATAATTGAAATGGCACCATGTAGGGAGAGCTATGTTCTTAACATATTGGCCAACCTGTTAGCATGATTTCCTTGTGTACTATTCAACAAATCACCTACACACTTTAAACAGAGAGACCACAAGTAGTTGCCCAGGTAATTTTGCCCATCAACACTCTGTACCTTTCAGGCTGAACTTTACTAAAGGTTTCAAGAAACAGTGGGTGTGATTCTCCTAATTTGCAGATGAAAACCCTGAGTCAGCAGGAGAGGAGGAGATTGTGTGTTCTATGGCGGCCTGTAGGAACTGGGCCTGAAATGACCACAATGGTCGTGCTGTCCAAGCCCTTTTCTCTTATCCACCATTTCCTCCCCTGTGCATGTACCCACATGCGCTGTCATCAAGCTTAATTGTCCTCTCAGAAACAGCAGCTCCCCCCTGCCTACAGTACAAGGTCCACATGGCATTCAAGATGCACTCTGTGCTCTGCCCACCTCATCCCATAGTATAGGAACCAGGTACCCTACAGTCCAGTCCCATTGACCCTCAGGTGTGCCTGGCACTTTTATTCCTTTGTGACTTTGCTTGAGCCCATTCTTCACCCTAACCTGCTCTTAACCTTGTTTCCCATATTGGAATCCTTTAGGCTTAGCTCAAACGATACCTCTCCTGGGAAGGTCTTCCTCATCACTCTACTCAGAATCCAGTGCCTTCCCTGGACTCCAGGAACATTTGGTTTATGCCTCCATTGTAGCATTGCCCATGAGCTGATTCATGTTGCAGTGAGACCATAAGTTCCTTAAGGGTGGGGACCCTGTCCGTGTTGCACTGAGCACCACTCTATCCTCAGGGCCTAGCACAGGACCCAGCACATAAGAACTGCTCAGCCATGTTTGCTGAATGAACACAGTATTAGGTTTACATTGTATTCCAGCTGATCTGAAATGACTGCCTTCCTCTCCACTTTCAAAGTACTTCCTATCTCCAAGGTCCAACTCAAGCACAATGTACTGCCTGAAGCCTTCTTTAATTTTTAAAGTCTAAAGTAACATCTCCCACATCTGAATCCTAATGCAGTATTTGCTTTCTCTACTATTCCTTTAACTGCTGTCATTTTCTTTCAGAAAATCTTACATCTCTGTTTCTATAGTTTATCTTTTCAACTAGACTCTGAGTTCCAGGCAGCCAGGGACAACATCCTATATTCCCCAGAACCCCCGGTGTAACAGCTTGCACACCACAGGTGCTTGCTACGTAGTTATGGCTCATGAATCAGCATATCACAAAAGTATTACTGCCATGTCAGAAGGAAAACTTTCTCCGGTGTCCCGTGGGAGGCTACCATGGGTCTGAGTTCCTGTTCTGTGTGTGGAGCCAGAAGTCTCTGTAGGCTGGGGACCACCGTGGGCCTCTTTCCCACTCTCGTCCTGCCCACTGGTGCAGTTACAGCCAGAACCGAGGTCCTCTGTCCCCCAGCAGGTAAGCGTCCCTTAAAGAATGCTTTGATCCCTTATTTTCTTTGTCAGCCTCATGGCCAGAATCAGTTATTACTGGGTCTAACACAGTACAAAAAAGAAAAAGCCTTTTTGGATTATGACAAGGAAAGGGAAGAGGAAATGATTAAGGGCCTCGTTTTATTCTTCTCTCGCTGAAGGAACTTTACTCATTGCCTTTCAGTTCACCATTAGTAACATGTCAAGGGCTGCTGGGGGCCATAAATAACACAAACTGTTCATGACATGGAGAACAGAGAACAGGCGGACAGGACTGATGCATTTCGAATTTCACGATATGTATGTCAGCCTGGCACACACACTGCAGAACCTGCCTGTCCCCTCTGCACCTGCAGCCCAGACCTGGGAGACCCTGGGCACACAGATGTCAGGCACCTTTTGTAAAATGGACGTTGGCCTGGTTGGGGTCGGGGCCTTCTTCCAGCAGCAGCAACTGTTGTGTTACAGATGTCACCCTGTTCCTCTCCTGCACCTTCCCCTAACAACTCCCAGGAGGCTGAGACGTGGCGATGGGTAGAAGCATTTTTGCACCATTTCTGCATAGTGCGGCTCAGGACCTCACAGCCTGAAGGTCACCCTGTACAAGGTGAAGTGCTTCTGCTTGAGTAATCGTAAACAGTCTCTGTCCAGTATCTGTCTCTTTTCCTCTCTGTTCATTTGCTTCCCTGCCTCCACCCGCTAAGAATCTGTATAAATAATGAACCTTTCAGGTCATTCAAGGGCAATTCATTAACTCCCCATTGGAAAAGCCAGTAATGTCATTTCTTCCAAAGTGATGGCTTAATGGCCACAAGCAGATAATGCTTTATCTGGAGGTAATAATAAATAAATAAAATAATAAAATGGGGCTCCTGTGGTATGTAATAAAGGGTCCAACTTAGGGGACAGATGCCAATTCATGTGGCCATGACCCATTCTTACCAGGAGAGGACTTAGGAGGAAACAGAGAAGCAAAAGAAGCCCAGGATTGAGACTATTTTGAGAAAGCTATGTCTGAGATCAATACATAAGCAGCTTCTTTCACAAATCATGAAAGGTTTAACATTTGATTTCTGGCTCCACACTGACCGCTCTAAGTATTTCTGTGATCCGCGACCTCCTTCCCTTTCTCTCCCATGCCCTTTCACCAAGGGTACGCACACGTGTGCATGTGCACACTCTCTCTCCCTCTCTCTCTGTCCCGTACACAAACGTGTTTGACTATAAATAGGCAAAAACTTGATGATGGGGGGAGGAGGAGGAGGAGGAAAAGAGGCCTGGTTTCTATAGAATTTTATCCTTTTGAGTGTGTTTTCCCTTGGATTCTCTCAGTAAATATATAAAACAACTCAACAGTAGTTGTTAGGTACAGTAGGTATTATGATTGACATTTTACAGATAAGAAACTTGGGGTTACTTGCTAAAGGATAATAATAAAGCCAGGATCAGACTCTCTTTCCACTCTCCTTCTGAGGTGGTTCTCCTCCCATACCCCACTGGAGTGAAACCACAGAGCAGCCTGTGTCAGAGTTGCTGGCTTACACATCACTCCTCCCAGCCTAGCTGTGAGTGCTCGCGGGCAGAGACAGGTCTTATTCATGCCTGCGTGCAGGTTCCCAGCACAGTGCCCAACGCAGAGAACACTGCGTATGGATGGGAGGGAGAGAAGCTTCTGCCTTCTGGGACGTTGGCAGAAGTGGAACCTTGCGGGAATGGGGAGGGAATCAGTGGCCCACAGAACTGCAAGAGTCATTTCTAAATCATGAGACCTCCTGGTGTTACCCCTCATCCCTGTCTGTGAAGCCCGTGTCATTCCGCCTTCCTCCCCCATCTTTGTGCTGTTCCTCAGCTTAGTTAGGCCTAGTGTTCATCAAGGCTGCTGTGGCTGCTACTTCACTTATTTGCCACCCACCACCTGGGGACTCCAGAGAATATCCTGAGTAACTGTTACAAATCTTGTATGGAGAAGGCTCTAAAAATGTCATCATACCTGAATTTAATTATCCCTCTACAGCCATGATCCCCAACCCCCGGGCCACAGACCAGGATCAGTCCATGGCCTGTTACGAACTGGGCCACACAGCAGGAGGTGAGCAGCGGGCTAGCAAGCGAAGCTTCATCTGTATTTACAGCCACTCCCCATCGCTCACATCACCGCATAAGCTCCACCTCCTGTCAGATCAGCAGTGGCATTAGATTCTCCTGGGAGTGCAAACCTTACTGTGAACTGCGCATGTGCGGGATCTAGGTTGAGCGCTCCTTATGAGAATCTAATGCCTGATGATCCGAGGTGGAGCTGAGGTGGTGATGCTAGCACTGGGCAGCAGCTGCAAATACAGATTATCATTAGCAGAGAGGTTTGACTGCACAATAAATGTAATGCACTTGAATCATCCCGAAACCAGGCACCCACTCCCCCACCCCTAGTGTGTGGAAAAATTGTCTTCCATGAAACCAGTCCCTGGTGCCAAAAAGGTTGAGGACCGCTGCTCTACAGAACAGGAGCTCCATAGCATGGCAGGGGGCACTGCACGTGACCACAAAACCAGATGCATGTGGACCATTAAACATGTCAGGGGCAAATGATAAATTTTCAGCTTCTTTATTCAACAAGCTTTGTTGAGCTCTTACTAGGTGCCAGACACTGGGCAAGATGCTGAGGATACTGTGAACAACCAGATAAGCTCCCTGACCTGGAGGAGCTCAGTCAAATGCAGGAGACAGGCAGATACATGTGATAACAAGGTAAAAAAAAAAAAAAAAAAAAGACTTGAAGTGTCTCTCAAGCACACCTAACCCAGGTAAATTCTGATGGCATGCTTCAGAGATCTAGCAATTCTTGTCTTTAGAGGGCTGCTGAGGAGCTGGCTACAACTGCAATCAGTGATGTGGAGGGGGTGGGAATTGAGAGAGCAGTGGAGGCAGTAAGAGATCATGAGAGAGACAGAGATGAGCATCTCACCATCATGGATCTCAAATCTTCCTCGATTGTCCTGTGCACAAATGTATCCAAGAGTAGAAGGCTGGCCCCTTAGCACTGAATGGTTTTAAATGGATGGCTTCAGCGAGCCCATGGGCCAGCTCAGGTCCCTGCAATGGAATGACGTCATTCAGAATTCTTGTTTATCACCCCCATCAGGCAAGTGGGTATTAGCCCTGCTGTGGCTGCACCAACACCATAAAGGACATTCACTCTGCATAATGCAGGTTTGCAACTTATGTTTCCTCTGCCCTGGCCATGGTTGTGGCTCACATTTCACTTACACCGGGCTTTCTGAGTATGAGACTGGGCATGTAAAGAATGGGATAATTGATCTTTTTCCCTCTTGGCTGGAATCTGTGGTTGCATTGCCTCTAAACCACACAAAATTCTGATTTGCTGCCTCGGATTTTACAGGGTCCTCTGTGAAAAATAAAAGCCTACAGGTGTGATGGTTTACTGCAGAAATTCTATTAGAGATAGAATTTCTTATGATTGAATAGCTTATATTTTCTCTAGGAAGAAACCCCACAAACTCACACACACACACACACACACACACACACACACACACACCAGCCTGAAAGATTTGCATTTGTCCTCCCTCTGTTTCTTGTGCAGCTCCGTCCTTTGCCCAGTTTTCTTTCTCTCCCTTTGTGACTGCTCCCATGGAACTCTGTTCAGTAGGGCACTTAAGTAGACTTAAAGACTTTCTACAACTTCAGGGGACAATAGAAGTGTTTGGAGCATCACCCTAAGGGGGAAAAAGAACCAACAGGTTTTCTTCCCTTTTAGTAGGGAATCATGTCTTAGAAATTCAGAGAGATTATCTTGTAAGTCAGGAGGCCAAGGCATGGCTGCATCTGTATGTCTAGAGAAATGTCAGGTTGATCTGTGCTGTGGCCCCAGGGCAGGAGTTTGTATACACAGGTCAATCTGCAGGCCAGTTAAAACCATAGCAGACAGGAATATGGAAGGGGCACAAAGTTAAGGATGCCTTGGTTTCCCATCTCTTCCCTTGCAGTCTTCTCTCCTTTGTTCATTATGTTGCCAAAAAGAATTGCCTCACTGCAGTGATGCGAAGGCCACAGGGGCACTAACCCATTAATCACAACTATTATATGTTAATACTGGATGAGTTCATTATAATTAACAAGGAACACTTTGAGAAGCTGAAATTTAGATTTGAAGGAAGGCCAAAAAAGTAACATGATTCTTCTTTGGAGCATGTTTATGGAGAGTTTATGTACACTGCACCAAAGTCCCTGTCTGTTAAGTGCTTTTTGCCTTTGGCTGATAATATACACTGGACAAATCCAAGTCTTTCCTTCCCGTTAATAGGGAATCATGTCTACATGTGTTAATGGCCTCCCCCATAGCAGGCAGTTCAATTCATAATTGAGCAAGTATTGAACATCTATATATCAATGGAAACACACTGTAATGAATATTCCTCATGTCCCTGGAAGTCTGCTTATTTGTGACTAAGATGAAAGATCCCTGGGGTTCCCTTCTGTTTCCAGTGGAGACAGGTCTCTCATGATCCGGGAGCCTGCTGGGAAGCCAGGCTGGCTGTCCCAGCACCAAAGAGAAAATTTGGATTCTCTTCGAGGAGGGTGCAGAGGAATAAGACATCGATAGAGTCCCGCTTGAAACAGAGAGCTGCAGGAACTGGTCTTGCTCTCTCTGCTTATAGAAATGAGCCTGTGACCTGGATTAGCATCCAAACTATCCCCGACTCCCTCCTGATTCTGGCTACCTTCAGATTAGTACCAATTCATTAGCTATGAATCTGGCTACCTCCCAGGGGGCTTTTTGTGCCATTTTCCCTATCTTGAACATTCAAACACATAGCACTTGCCCTAGAATTACTGAGGAGAGCAAGATACTATCCCTTGAGCAATTTGGAGGCAAGAACTATGCAAATATGGGGATCTTTGTAATTTGTTTGACTTCGTTCTTCCCTGTCTGCTTTAGTCTCGGAAGATCCTGATCCTCTAGGTCAGCGGTTTCCACACCTCACTGATCATCATCATCACCCAGGGACCCTTTTAAAAATACAATTCTTGGTCCCCACGTGGCTGAAATTCTAATTCAGAAGGTTAGAGAAAGGAGGGGAATGAAGACAAAGACGAGGAAGAGAAAGTAGCTGAAAATTGCTTATCCAGGCATCTTGCTCCACAGCCCTCCACAAATGTGATTTATTTTTTATTATTCATTACAAAGAGTTAATGATATAATTATCCAAAAGCAATTAGATGCAGGGTGGAAACAAAGTGCTTAAGGGGCTGGGAGATCAGCTTATTGAAGAGGAGAACGGGAGTGAAGTGCCGCCATAGTGTGATCTCTCAGGGGCTGGCTTCCGGCTTCACCTGAGCATGAGGAGAGGACCTCTGCTGGGGCCCTCAGGGACAGCAACTGGTCTCACAGTTTTTCTCTCAACTTCCCTAAGAAGCAGATGCATACAGATTACTCCTGGTCCTTCCAGTCTGCCGTGGACATTAAGCCACTGTCTCAACTTCTATGGCTTTACTCAGCTGTCATGTCCTCCTAACTTGAGGGTATGACTCTTCCAACAGAGATATGTATTGAGCACTTACTGTTTGCCAGGCACTACTGTAGGCATTAGGGACCCAATGGGAGCAAATTCAGGGCCTATGTCCTCTCATGGAACTTGCATTCTGATGAGAGGAGAGAGACAACTGATGTCTACGTAAATAAAACCGTTACTCATGATGATAAGTGATCTCTAAGAAACAAATGAGGTACTGTGATAAGCAAGAGGGTGTGTGAGAAGAAAAGAGTAATTAGAGGAAATATGGTAGCTCCAAGAAAGACAGAGCCAAGTGGCAGATAGAGCCTGGCCAACCCGGATTCTAGACCCAGCACTAATTACTGTGGGCTATGGGAGAATTTCAGTAAGTTCTTAAACCATGCCTGTATTAGTTTCCTATTGTTGCTGTAACAAATTACCAGAAACTTGGTAGCTTAAAATAACATAAATGTGTTACATTATAATTCTGAAGGTCAGAAGTCTGAAATGGGTCTCACTGGGCTAAAAATCAACGCGTCAGCAGGGTTGCCTTTTTCTGGAGGCTCTAAGGGAGAATTCGTTCCCTGGTTTGTCCAGCTTCAAGAGGCTACCGGCATTTCTTGGCTCATGGCTCCCTTCCATCTTCAAGCCAGCAGTGTAGCATCTTCACCTCTCACTGACCTTCCTGCCTCCCACTCTCACTTGTAAGGACACTTGTGATTGCGTTGAGCTCACCCAGATAATCCGCGGT
>NW_012152507.1:8157923-8218612 GCF_000956105.1 Propithecus coquereli | reverse complement strand
TAGTGTTTTAAGTAGGATATCTGACCCATGCAATTGTATCAGCTTCCTACTGCTGCTTTAACAAATTATCAGAAACTTGGTAGCTTAAAATAACATAAATGTGTTACATTATAATTCTGAAGGTCAGAAGTCTGAAATGGGTCTCACTGGGCTAAAAATCAACATGTCAGCAGGGTTGCCTTTTTCTGGAGGCTCTAAGGGAGAATTCGTTCCCTGGTTTGTCCAGCTTCAAGAGGCTGCCGGCATTTCTTGGCTCATGGCTCCCTTCCATCTTCAAGCCAGCAATGTAGCATCTTCACCTCTCACTGACCTTCCTGCCTCCCACTCTCACTTGTAAGGACACTTGTGATTGCGTTGAGCTCACCCAGATAATCCGCGGTAAACACTTCATCTCAAGATTCGTAACTAAATCATACCTGCACAGTCTTTTTATTTGCCATGTAAGAGCACATGTTCACGGTTCCTGGGGATTAGGATAGGAACGTCTTTGGGGGCCATTATTCTGTCTACCACAGCATGGCCCCTGCCTTTTTTTCTCTTTATAATGAAGATACTATGACTTTTTTGACCCACCTCAAAAGCCACCTCTAGGTGGTAGTTTCCACACCTCACTGATCATCATTGTGAGAAGCAAATATGATACTGAGCATAAAAGTATTTTTACAAGTCATAGGAGTCAATAGACTTATAAGGAGTTTTAGAATTCTTTTAGTATGGAGAGCCTATGGGAGGGTTCAGAGAAAAAGCAAAAACATGGAATGAAACAATAGAAAAAAGGTACTACGAGGAAAGATTAAACGAAGAGGTTGTGTTTAGCTTAGAGGAAAAAAATCAAAGAAGTAACTTTTTTGTTGTCTTTGATTACGTAGAAATATTATAGCAAGGATATTCATCGGACAGACTCACATCCACCACAGAGCAAGCAAGAGGCAGCAGATTTTCTTGCCTCACTCCATGATTCAAGGTTCCTTCCCTACTTTCAAGCCCTAAATCAGACCCAGAAGACTATTCCTAACTTTAGTTATTGTGAATCCATCTCTCATATTGTTTTCTTTTAGCCTTTTGCATGTCTTTCTCAGTTCAACTAACATTTATTGGGAAATTACTATATGCCAGTCATTGTGCTAGGCTCATGGAATTTAAAGATGAAAAAGACAGTTATTGCCCTCAAGAATCTTGTAGCTTTGCACGCTCTCCTGGAGCCCTTATCACTCACTGCCTCGATTTACAGTTATTTGCATACACACTTGTCTCCTCTGTTAGATGATGAACTTCATGAACACAGCAAGCATATAATTCAACTTTGCATCTGCCATGACATAAGCCCAGTGTCTTACAATTATATATTTAACAGATGTTGGTTGAATTAAACAGAATGACAGGTTCTTGTCCATCAAAATTATTTCTTGCCAAAATGAGGATGGTTGTGGAAGTCCTTGTTCGGTGTATCTTAATAATTAAGAAGAGAATACAAGTCTCTCTGGGATGCTTTGGAGTCACCTAGTAAAAGGCAGGGTCCTTTCCAGACTTCTTATTGTAACTCCTATTATTCCTTGATTACAGAGTGTATTCGTTGTTGGTTAAATACAATTTTTAAGAATTGAGGTGCGATGGGCTTTCAGCAGATTATAGACCATCTTTGTTGTAAGACTCTTCTATTCTAAGTGGAGGATGACATATTGTCAAGGCAGCAATGAGGTACATGTTTATGATTGCTTATTTACACATTTCCTTCTTGCTACAGTACTTCACAACTCTTTCTCAGCACAAAAGCTTGTTGTGTGTGCTTCTGCAGCATGACAGGTACTGTCCAAGGCCATGTGGCTTTGTGTGGCAATCCAGTTATGGAAATTTGCAAGGCTAGTCTTGTTCCCATGCCTGATCCACTTTCATATTTTTTAATTTCCCCTCTCCCTACATTTGCTCTAGATTCACTTCCCTTGGAATGCCCTCCTCTCACAACTCTGCTTATCTAAATTTTGTCTATCTTAAATTGTCCCTGTTTAGTCTCATAAAAAGAGGTTGGGCTTTAACCTTCTGGGGTCAATACAGTTCATTCCAATACCTGAATTAACAGCTGTCAGTTCAACTCGTCATTTATTATTAGTACTCATTAACTACTTACTGATATCTTTGCCTTTGTTCTTTTTTTTAATTTTTAATGCTACTTAGCTCTTGTTTTGTTGTCATTTTTATGTGCTCTGTATTGTATTGCTCTGTATATCTCTTACTGGCTACCATAACACCTTGTACTTAGTAGGTCCCCAATCTATCCATTATTGAGTGATTCCGTTGATGAACTGAAAATTGAAATCCTCATTCTCCTTCCCATATATATGAATCAGCACCATATTCTACTGGGGGGAGCCAGGGAGCACATTCAAGCTAGAGAAATCATTTGTTTAGCAAAAAGCACTTTGGAAACCTGTTTTGCTTTTCCACCTTCTTCCTCCCAATCCTGCAGAGATTCTAAGAGTTCAGCTCCATATGTCCCAGTGGCTGAACACCAGAAAGCTTAGCAGTTGAGCACAAAACCTGTCTCTAAATTACACACACAAGCCAGGACCTCCTACTTGCCATGTTGTCAGACCACAGTAGAACACAAAAAAGGTACATTGTGCTACAGGCTGAGTCCCACTGCAATACAGGGGAGGCCAAGTGCACCAGAATCCTCAGTGTCACAATACAGCCCTTCTGCAGTTTGGGTTAGAATAACTGAATGGTGTCTTTTCTATCTCTGGCCTGTCCTCCCCAGAGGGTGAAACATACAGTACCTTGAGTCCACCTTTACGAACTCACCCAGTGAGAAGGGACATGTGTGAACGTTAGTGTACAGTTTGAGTCTGGCCAGGAACCAAAAAGATGTAGAATTTCAGGCAGAAGTGCACCATTCACACTACAGTATAAAGAGTGAAAAAAAAGCATTGCCCTGCCTCCAGCTAAGAAAGTAGATGTCATTTACAGGAGCTGGGTGCCTCTCTGCTGTCTGTGTTGCTACATTAGAATCCCAGTGGGTACGTAGCTTTCTGCCCTCAGACTTGTCAGGGTGAGAAAGAAAGTTTACCAGCCTTTAGACGACCCTCTTAGCCCCAGGGTCTGATTTTCGTGGTTGTGCTGAGATAGCTCTTTGGGTTCATCAAAGCTAATTTCTACAGGGACCTATGAAAACGTTGCCCGAATGGACACTAAGTCTCAGGATCAGAACACTTGGTCCATTCCACCTCTCGGCGGCCCAGGGTGAGATCCTGAGATTTGGAGTGCTTGTAGGTGCCGCCTTCTCGTTTAGGCACCTGCTCCAACATTACAGTCAAGGGCAATCTTTCCCGAGCATCCTATATAAACATAACACCGTCTTTTCCTTTACTCTGCTTTCTATTTCTTAGAACATTTATTACTTCCTGACATTTTATATTTATTCATCCATTGTCAGTCTTTCCTATCAGACCCCAGGGACTCCTTGAAGGTAGAGACTATGTTGTGTGCATTTTCACAAAATCTCACGTGTGTAGGACAGAGCCTGACACATAGGTACTCGATGTTTGTCAGCTGCTCATGCTGACCAGACCTTGCAGGAGGTAACAAGTGAAGCATATATTGGCCAATTGAATTATTTTAATTTCCCAGCCAAGATTACTTGGAGGATGAGTGAGATTAAAAAAAAAATCTACCTTACACCATCAAACATTTAACATACCCCCCAAATCTCGCCACCTCTTCTCTTTGTTTGAAATTTCCACTTGTGACCTATGCCAACCTGTGAACCTGGGGGTCCTCTCCTGCCTCTGGTTTCCCTGATTCAGCACCTCAGCAGAAACATACCTCTGACAACCTGAGTTTCTAATGATGCTCCACATTTGCTGTCTCTGCCTCACCAGAGATCCTTGTACCAGTGTGTTTAATTCTAACCTGCTGACTTCTTTGCCTCCGCCCTCCCCACTCCTGTACTTCTTAGCCTATTGAGATCAGAGTTATTGGCCCCGATTCACATCCTACGTATAGCTAATCCTTGCCTGAGCCCTGTCTGCTGATGAGGACACCTGTGTAGGGCCCTCAAATCTGCCATGTAACCAGCTCTCAGGGAGTTCGGTAAGGAGAGAGGCAGTCAAAACGTTTCAGTATTCACTATTCCCTTCCAGTGGGAGCCTCTCTGTTTGGTGAAACTTTAGATGCTACTTCTTTATTTCTAAAAATATTTCGGGCTTTCCCATCAACAGAGCCTACAATAAAAGTCAGTAACAGTCTAGGGAGGGTGTGAGTGTATGAGATCACAAGCTATAGAAGCCAGAACAGTGAGAGTGAGACTTACAAAAGCAGAGATACTTGGGGTTGATTTGCATGAATTCCCTGGGGTTCTCACTGGGGAAGAAAGTGGGAGGGAGAAGGAAAAGGGAACTGAGCAGGTTAGGATCAAATGATGACTCTGGGTGAGAGAAGTTAAGACCTGGTCCCCCTACACTAATTTCTCAGCAAGAATCTTGGTACATATCTCAGTCGGGGATATCTTTTGCCCCATAGCAAAGTGTGAGCCCTCAAGGAATAGCCTGGATTCCCCTCGTAAGGCATGATTCCTTTATTTTTTTCAAATCCTCCAACTCTGGAGATGGTATGTCAATTTCCTAGAGCAAGACTTCATCCAATGTTTTATTTTTAATTTTTCCAGTAGGTATTTCCAACCATACCCTCTATAAGTGACTCTGAATACTCTCTCGCCGTGAATAAATGAAGCATTGTATACATACACTACTGCCTTCATATGCTTTCAGTGGTTTCGAGGCCTCAGTAGAGCTTAAAAATGTATAGCACTGCATGCCCCTTCAGGGACCTATAGAGATGAGGAGAAAGAAGAGTCTGTGTTCCCTGGGGACCAAACACACTGGATTTAAGCCTCCACTTCTTTTTTCCATCGTTCGTAACCATTTCGTAAACCCATAGAAGAACACGTTTTCTTTCTTCAAACAACAGGGATGGGGAAACATTAGAGCAGAGTAAAAGCTGTTCCGTGTGCCTGGATGACTCAGTCTAAAATAGTATTATAGCTTGGCAGCAAATCCACTTCAGGGAAGCTGGTGGGAGACTGAAATAAAAGTTAAATTGAGGGGGTAAATCATTTTATCAGGCTTAGGATTTTTACTTGATGTAATGAGATTCTCAATGTAAAATGAGTTAATATGTCTGCCTAAGGGCATAAATATTCAAAGAAAGAATTTGAAAATACAGATTCAAAGTAACTAGTGGTCTGAAATAACACAATGCAGGGCAGTGAAATTCTCATATAAATTTTGGCACAATGTGCTTCATTTTGAACCTCATGATTAAATGTGAGTATCCCTTGCTTGTCATTAAGGAAAAAAAGAAACTACAAGTGTTTTTTTTTCTTTTGAAGACTTTTCTGTTGTGTTCTATTTTCTTCCTCTTCTTCCTCCTTCTCATTTATCTTCTAGAAAAACTGTGCTTGTTTTTGTATTGCAAAATGCAAACTGAATTCAAATTGTTCATAAAAGATGAGGCCAAACATATTTCTGCATTCTTGCCTACTGCTCGCTGATTTTCCATGACTCAAATACAGAGTGAGCCCATGGTGCAGAGGGCAGAACTTCTGCTTAGCCCACAAACCCACAAAGGGAAATCACAGTTCTCTTCTCAGCAGTTGACCCAGCAGCCGTCACACTTTCTCTCTCGCCTCCCCTTTTCTGTTTCTTTCAGAGAACACTTTCCATTAGGCCATATATGTTCCTTATGTGACAAAAAGTGATGAGTCAGTCAAGCCTTGGGACTGTATTGCCAGTCATTCTCTGGAACTAGTAGAATTATGGAAGGCAGGGACAGCTGACACAAGGATATCCCACACCTGATCACAGAGAATAAAGTAGGGGCCAGAGTGGGAGGTCAGAGGCCTCCCCTGCTGCCTAGACAGTAGAATCAGAGGGGAGGGAAGTATGTAAGAACAGCCTCCTTTTGGTTCTGTGATGGCTTCCTATATCCTGTTAGCACTTCATAGCCTGTAATGATCTCCACACAAACTCTCATGGTGACATTTGAGGGAAGCCAAAGAGCATACTCAATAGCTTGGGCTTTTTAGTCCAGCTGCCCCCAGGAGAGGGGAGGGGATGTCCCCAGGTTCTTGGGCTGAACCATGCCTTTACTCAGGGCCATTGAGTGGCAGGCCTAAGGCCACTCTCTGGAGGTAGACCCTGCTTCAGGTCATGCTGCACATCACACAACATGGCTACAGAGTTCTGAACAGAAACCAGAGCTTCAGCCTCCCTTCGAGAATGGGCCAAGCCCCATTTCCTCTTTATTTCATCCTTCAAGGCCCTGTCCAGTTTGATCACAATGTACTTGTTTAGTTGGCTTTGTGGCAGAGGTAGAGAAATAGCTGTGTTATGTATAGAGTCACACATTCAATGGAAGCATCCGTTGATGCTTCTGTTTCCATTTTTTTTAAGTTGTTTATTTTCACCATTTCATTAATCTTTGACAATGTTGATATACTGATGTTTCTCTCTGGTCTTCCATGTGGCACAGGGATCTGCCTGTTTAACAAGCAGCATTTATAAGTACTCAAGTAAGAGCCCTGTGATAGGTCATTGTTACTATGGCAACTGTTTTTTAAGAAAAAAAGAAAACTAACCTTGTAAATGGACACACAAGAAATCATAAGACATGAATTTTCTTTTCCCTTAGAGCAGAATGTAACTGGAATGCTGAAGTCTCCCTTAGCCTCATAAAAAGATTTGTGTGAACAATTTCCATGCTTTGGATTGGGCATAGCAAGCTGTGGGCTCTGAATTCCCAGAATAATGTTTTAGTGTAAAAATCAAACACTTCTATTCTTTTTCAAAGCCTTTCTTTAATTATGGAGGAGATGGCCAACATGTGGAACAGTGTCACTGTCAAGCACCTAGAGGTTATGCGTATGCAGCATCTTACTTAAAAACCTCACATTCATGTCTTTTAATGTGTTCTACCAATAAAGATGTGCTATTTCCTTTTCAGAGCTGTGGCCTTAGCAGCTTTTTCAGCTCTCACAGCAGGGAAATTCAGGTGAATTCCAAACTGTGATTAGAGAGATCTGAGTGGAGTTAAAAGAAGTCAAACAATGGGAGAGAAGAACACTCACACAGACACACATGCACACAGACCAGCTGCGTGCAAAGATAAATTGCATCTGCGTATGACCATGTTGGTGGTTGTCATAAAGCAATGAATTTGCTAGGAATAGGCATGGGTCAATGGGAGAGAAAAAAAAATCTCTCTTTCTACTGCCAAAAGTAATAAAGAGGAAGAAAAAGGCATCTGTAACACGAGATATCATAGAGAAAAAAGAGTGTTACTTAATGATATTGAAAGTTTAAAAATACTATGAGGAGCAAAAGCAAGAAATGCAATGATATGTGCTTCCTAGGTGAACACAGATAATGGAGAACGGTCTGAATTGATGCATAAATGGATCAAGGGTTACTGGATTGTTCTTTCCTTCTCACTCCCCTTCCTCACCCCCATATTTTCTGACTTCTGGCTATATTATCTTTGATGGCGAAAATGATAGGCTTGATAATACATGATGATAGTCATCCAAAGATCAAACTTCATTAGATCCTTCTTATTCAGGAGCGTGAAAGTGTCTGGTCAAAAGCAATTCCCATATGTGACCTTAATGTAACAAGAAATTAGACCCAATCCTGATGCTTTGAAATATCTTTGGTTATCAAGATCAAGTAGGATACTATTTTAAATAGGCTTTTAGTATCCTTAGATGTCCTGAAAATACATGCTACTGGAATTTTCACTGAAGCCACTCAATGCCATCCATCTCTTTTTTAAGTCTCTCCATGGGATAGATTTTTAGTTCCCTAAACAGGATTTTGTCATATACTCATATTTATTTGGAAATAAAACCCAACCAAATGAATACCTGGATGCCACACCAAAGCTTTCTCCATGATATCTGTGTTTCTTGTGGCCTGGCTTCCCTTCTGTCTTTTCTGCTTCAGAAGCATACAGAAATTCCTATTATATACAATCTATTTAACTACTACAGAAGAAAAAGGCAAACTCTACACCTTCCACCTGGTATTTGAACAAGGAATTACAGCCTCTCTGCATCCCTTCTTGTAATAGAGAAGAGGAGAAAAATATAGAAGAAAATGAATGAGATAAAGTGAAAGAATTAGGCAAGATGATGGAATCATCCATTCAAAAGTTTAACTGTGTATCTACAAAATACAAAGAATTGTTCTAGCTGTTGCGAAGGGTATGGCAATGATAAGGCAGTCTTCCACCTTATAACTTCCTCTACCTGCTGACCTTTCTCTCCTTTCTCCAGTCAGGTTTTAAGGAAGAATAAGATACCTGCCTTGTTTCCCTTTTGTGGTCTCTCATCCTCTCCTCAACACATTGCACTTTGGCATCTGCCCCCAACCACCATTAAAAGTCAGATGCAATAGCTACTGCTCTGCCTTGTCACGGGTGACCTCTGCGGCATTTGATGAGGTCTCTCACTTCCTCCTTGAAACTCCTTTCTTCTTGCCTTCATAATCTTTCAGCTGCTTGTCGCTCCACTTTATTCCTCCCCTGCTTGCTTGTTCAATCTTGATGTTACCCAGAGTTCCATTCTCATCCCTTTTCTCTTCTCACTCCTCGCTCTCTGCTTGGACACTTACAACCACATTCATTCCTTCCACTAATGCTTCTGTGCATTTCTACCCAATCTATATCAGCAGCCCAAAGCTCTCTTCTGATCTATAAACCTGAATATCTACCTAGCAAGGGGACATCTCCACACACATGCCCAGGAACATTTCATATTCAATATGCCCAAACTTGAACCCATCCTTTGTGTTCCTGCCACCCGCCACCCATCATGAAACATGCTCCTCTCCCTACATTCCTTTTCTCAGAAAATGACTCCAACCTCTACCCAGTCACTAATCCAGAACTTCCCACATGGAATTAATTATAAACATCGTTCTGTTTCTGGTTCCTAAGTTCTTTCCTATTGTCTCCATTTCTACTGCCTCCACCTTAGCTCAGGTCTGGCTCTTGTTCGCTATGTGCTGACACCTCCCTGGTCTTCGGGCTTTAGCTCTCTATCTCCAATCCACTCACAAATATTTGGTTGTTAGAGTTATTTTTCTAAAATACATTACGGATCATTTCACTTCCCTACTTGAAGTCCATTGATACCTCCTCATGGTCTCATAATTAAGCCCACATTCCTTGGCATGGTGTCTAAGCCAGAGAGGCCTTCTCCTGCATCTCACTGAGCCTCCCTTACCTCTTCCTCACTCCTCACAACCTGCCTCACTCTCAGCCTTGCCCACTATGTACAATTGCCTGAGGGCCTCTGTGTGACTATAGTGCTTCCCTAGAATAACCTCTTAGCATGAAATGGAAGATTCCTCCAGTGAATACACTTCAGAAAGAGTGAGAATTTTCAGTCAGGAAAATTTGATTCGGTTACTGGCTGAAGCCTTTGTCCAGTTGCTTAAACTTCTGTAGCCTCATATTTTTCTCATTTATAAAATGAAGTTCCTTATATCTACCTCTCAAGGTTGTTATAAGAATTTAATAATAATAATAGCTGGTATCACTGGGCAGTTTCTATGTGTCAGGGATTGTTTTAAGCACTCCACATGTATTCACTTAGTCTTTGCATCAACTTTATAATTATATATGTGTATGTATGTATGTATGTTTTATAGATGAGAAAATTGAGGTACAGAAGTTAGGTGATTAGCCCAAGGTCACACTGCTAGCTAAGTAGGGAAGCTGGGATTCAGAGAGATGCTATTTGGAAAGTGCCTTCTATTGAGTAGTCACTCAATAAATGCTGTTTACTCCCTTCTTTCCTGCTGCATGCTGGACTCATCCAAGTCCTATGGAAGACCCAGAAGACTAAATAAAAATAATAGCTTACTATTAAAGATAGCAAAAACCAAAGCATTTTTCCTACTCTCACTCACCAGAGCATACTTTTGACACCAAAGATTTTACCCACACACCAACCATACAGTTTTCCAGTGGACACCAACTGGGTGTCCTGTAATGTACCTCAATTCTGACACTTGCAACCTGGAGATAGCATCAGAACCCACAGGCTGAGGGCTCAGTTCCACAAGACTGCCCCTCACTTCAAATGCCAGTCACAGCCATAGGTTATGCCCTGTGCTTCTGACCAACTGATTATAAATTGGGGTTCCCACAACCCCCTCCTCAGGTTGGATTAATTTGCTAGAGTAGCTCACAGAACTCAGAGAAGCATTTAGAAACATTTACATCACCAGTTTATTATAAAGGACATTACAAAAGATACAGATGAACAGCCAGATGGAAGAGAGGCACGGGGCGAGGCAGGTGGGAAGAAGTGTGGAGCTTCCATGCCCTCTCCAGACGTGCCACCCTCGAGGTACCTCCGTGTGTTCAGCAATCTGGAAGCTCTCCAGACCCGTTTCTTTTGGGTTTTTATGGAAGCTTCACTGCATAGATATGATAGATGAAATTACTGTCTTTGGTGATCAACTAAACCTTAAGCCCTCTCTCCTCTCTACCCAGAGCTTCCTACCTCGTAGAGGGCAGGGCAGGAACTTAAATCCAGGTCTCTGACGCCAAAGCTTGGGCTCTTAACCACTGTAATATACTGCCTCAAAAGACATTAGAAGACACGAGATGGTGTTTATAATCTTACTAGGGGGACTGAAAAAAGGCATAATAACAGTTGTAAGCCAAAAACATTAAATACACAAAGAAAGCACACCATGGATAGAGTGGCCGACAAGGGCATAAAATAATAGAGCAGCGATCACAATTAGGCTCTGAGGAGTGGTTTTTGAGCTGGAATTCGAGGCTCGCGAAGAAAATACTCTGGTCAAAGAGAAAGACTCTCTTTGAGATTGTGACAGGTATAGAGACATGACAAATGCAGAGAAGTGGCCATGGTAAGGAGGCATTTCTTCCTCTAGAAATCTAACTAGTGGATACAGGGTATCAATAGTGAAGCAGGTACAGTTAAAAAAATGTATGTTTTGGGATGGGAGCTAAAGTCCCCATGGCATCAATCCTGCTGACATCCTGGATTAAAAGCAACCTGCAGGGATGCAGTTGGTGAGCTTTCTCAGTTTAACTCTGTCCTGCCTTGGTCTAAAAAGCAATTGAAATAAATAGCAGCAATATTTTTGAGGATTAGGAGCTTCCTGAGTTAGGACTGTGCTTTTAATATTTTAAACAGACTCAAGCAATGCTGTAAACAATTTTCTTCGAGGAATGGTGCAGAATGAGCTCCTTTGGGTGTCTGATTATCTCATGCCCATTCATAATGGGGTGGACAGCTCTTTCCCACCTGGAGCAGTCAGTTAGCAGATACCCAAAGCCCAGGTTAGTATACTCTGCTCTCTCTTTTTTAAAGGTGATGAATGTTGATTCATCATCACACTGATTCATAGAAAGGAACTGTAACATTCTTGTTTAAAGATAAGTTTCAAGAAAACTATAAGCATCAGCGGTCCCCAACCTTTTTGGCACCACGGACCTGTTTCATGGAACACAATTTTTCCACAAACCGGGGGGTGGTAGGGATGGTTTCAGGATGATTAAAGCGCATCACAGTTATTGTGCCGTCAAACCTCTCTGCTAATGAGAATCTGTATTTGCGGTCGCTCCCAGTGCTCGCATCACCGCCTCAGCTCCACCTCAGATCATCAGGCATTAGATTCTCATAAGCAGCGCACAACCTAGCTCCCTCGCATGCGCAGTTTACAGTAGAGTTCGTGCTCCTGAGAACCTGATGCCACCGCTGATCCGATGGGGAGGAGGAGCGTATGTGGTGAGGAGAGCTTCGCTTGCACCGCTCACCACCTGCTGTGCAGCCCCGTTCCTAACAGGCCACTGAGCAGTACCAGTCCACAGCCCAGGAGATGGGGACCACAGAGCATGTTCTAGGAAACAGTGGTTCTCATCATATGGAGAAGGGCTGTCTTCCCAGCTCACTGCTCTGACACAGAGAATTACCATGGATTCACACTTTTGACCAGTTAAAAGTTTTATTTTCTAAAATATGTGGGGATTTTTTTTTTCCTCTTCAAAGAATATGGCCACACATGAAGAATTAGAATCTGTCAGGTAGAGGATTCATCTCAGTCATGTAATTACTGGGCTGAGCAAGTTAGATCAAAGCGAAGGCATTGTATTGCTATAGGACATTGCTTCAAAGGATAGTTGAACTGCAAACAATATAAGGGCTTTATTGTCCCCCACTTAACATCATTTAAATAATCAAGACACATTTTCCATAAATAGCAAATAGTGGGATTTTAATGCCTGATTGAAAAAGTCTGCCTGAATTCAGTCCTTTGTGGAAAGCAAAGGAAATTTCCTATCAGCCGTTAAAAATTCTCATTTCTGGGCATGAAGAGTCTTAAATTGCCTGGAGTGTAGGTTTTAGTTTTGTTTTTTTTCAATTATAACCAAATATCTTTGTAAACCTCTTCATGTTTCATAGAGCTAGTTAGGCAATTTCCCCCTTAGATGTGTCTTTGATGTGAAAATAAACATGACTGGAGTGAAAGCGGAGGTAGCCTCTAAGAGAGGATCTGCCTAAATGGTTCATAGCTACTCAGACTAACATTAGACCAGAGAAAACACACATCAACACTTTATATTGAACCTAGATACAGTTGCTATAAGAAAAATATTTCTTCAAAAGTTTCAAAAGAATGATGACATCAATGCCAGGAACATCAAAGGAGCTGTTGGGTGCTTTCAGGTACTTTGCCAAACTCCCTTCTAAATGCTGCTTAACATTCCTTTGTAATGGAGTTAGAGAGAAGCCTGAAATTGCAGGGACCTCTTAAAAGGTCTGCTCATCCCACCTCTGTCTCCAGGTGATTGCATCCAAACTGTTAAGGTGTTGCAGCCCTGGGTTGTCTAAACATGGTTGAGATGGAAGTTTTATTTTCAGAATGTTCTTGTGCATTAAGGGGAGAATTGGTGGAGATGTAATCTCCAGACCTCCCCTGGGGATGCCCTGCAGAGATACGTAGAGACAATAGAAGCCCTGTTGGAATTCTGCTGTCATGGAACAGCGGCTCTCATTCTTCATTCATAGTGCTCTTCTTTCATGACGGCTGTGGAAGAGCTGGGTTAATGACCACACGTGGAAAGTTGAAAGAGAAACGAAAATAAATGTGTTCATTTAGCCTTTCTACAGCTTTTCAGTTTTAATCAATCAAGAAAGATATGCATTTATCTTAGGAAAACTTTATTTTGAATGCAATTATTAGCTTTATTACATCTTTGTTTTAGTTGGAAATTGTTGCAAGTAAAAGAAGCCCTCTTAAAGTATCTCAGGAAAAAAGAAGATTGTGAGAGGGGGAGATTTATTGGAAAGTTATGGGGTATTTCAATTATAGGAAATATAATCGAGTCTCGCAGGAATTGGAAAGCTGTATAAGTATTTCTCTCTCTCCCTTCCCCTTTCACTTCCCCTCTCCCTCTTCCCTTCTCTATCTTTCAATCTAATTTTTCACTCTGGCTTCTCCCTGGGCACCAGTTTGATACTCCTGTCTCTGTAGACTTGCTTTCTCCATCTGTCACTGCCCATGGCTGAGAATGACTGCAAGACATTCCATGTCTCATATTTCAAGTGCCCGTGGATACTGCTGAAAAGGTCTTGTTTCAATTCTGGGTTGAAGAAATGCTAGAAGAGCATTTAAAAGGTTCATATTGAGTCAAATATCCACCTTGATCCAGTCTGCTGGGGCTGGAGGAAATGGGATGTTCCAGATCAGGTGCCCTCTGCTAGGAAATGTGGGGTCAGATTCTCAGAGAAGCGGGGTTAGCAAGGGCAGACATATTGAGTAACATGCTCACTTCGGTATTAATTATGTAGGTAATATATGTTCAACACAGAAAAATTAGAAAACACAGACATATCAGCAAAGTGGAAAAGCAAAATCCTACATCATCTCACCACCAGAAAGTACTTAAGCATCTCAATGTGTTTTCTTCTAGACATTTTTATTTGCTTTAAACAATCTTTTTGCTTTTATATTTCCTTGGATTATATTAAGGATGAGATACTGTGGTCAACAAGACAGATGTGGTTCAAGCTTCCCTTGCTAGAGCTTATTTTATAACATGGGGGAAAGACTTAAAAATTGAAAGTGAATTAATAAAAATACTTGGAAATTGTAGTAAGTACTATAAAGGAAACAATCAAGAGAGTGAGATGGAAAGCAACAATGAAAATAGACTTTAGATAGAGTGGTTATAGAAAAGCCCTGCTCGGGTGAGACTTAAGGTGAGACTTAAGGAAAAGAGGAGCCGACTGTGACGTGAGCAGGAAGGCTGAGAGGAGGCAGAGGATGTTCCGGTTAGAGGGAACAGTATATGCAAAAGACCTGAAACTGAAATGGTCTTTGATGTTCTTAGAATTAAAAAAAAAAAAGTAGTGCAGCTGCAGCTTGGGTTGAGAAGGAGATCCCACTGGGGCAGAGAGAGGCAAGTGGTAGGGTCAGAGTCTGAGAACCTAGTTAGAGGATCCTCGGTAGCTCACTGTGCTTAAAGCAGAGGGGGCCTGAAGAGGAATGAAGAATGTGACCTGAGAGAAAGAGACAGAGAAAGATGGGCGTTTCCTGTATAAATTGGGTAAGCCACTGAAGAAGAAGGGAGAAATGCTGCCATGAAATTAGGGGTGGCTGTGTTTTATATTATTTTACAAAAATATGGGAGCTCTTTGATAGCTCTGTTCAAACCCCAGAACAATTAATAGACATCCCTGGAATGGTGTTAGGGCACTCTCCCTACCATACGAGTTTTGCTGATGTACAAATTGGCCAACATTTTAGAATGAGTCCAATTGCCACCACCACAAGAAAAGAGTAGTTACCTCTTGGATTATCCATTGCTTCTTCTACCTCTGCAACACCTCTCAGCTCTGCTCCAGTGCCCAGCGATTCTATAGCTGGACAAAGAGTTGCTAAGAATCAGCCATATGGCCTATAAAGGGGGCATGGTTCATGGCCAGTGGCAGAAAGATACAGATGCCCCATAAACTGTCTCATCTGATGTTCCCAGACCACCGAATGCCTTATAAGTCAAATCATCAGGCAGTCATTGAGTTACCTCCCTGGGCTGGCGCTGGGCTGGGCTTGTGGGAGTAGATCAGAAGCACAAGGTACTGTCTCTGCCATTGACTTCTGTAATCATACTGAAGTGAAAAACTCACAGACCTGAGTCAATTACCAAGAACAATATAAGACAGAAAGTGCTAAAATATTAAAGCAGAGAGAAAGACTGTGATGGAAAGTAGGATGGACCTTGAGCTGGGCCCTTTAGAGAAGCTTTTCAGACAGGGCCCTCTAAGCAAAGGAGGAGAGAGAAGCCACTTGATTAATGATACTTAATGCATTGTACAATCTGCTGAGGAGGACATTTAGAGATTTCATGAGAATTGCCAACATTTTAGACATAGCATTTACTTTGGATTCACTTTGATATATTTTGGGCAAAAAAGTGAGTAATGGTTAAAGTATTTCATGCACAAAGCAGCTGGGGTTTTCAGGCTTTTGTAGAACATAATGTTCATTTCTCTGTTAAATACAGAGGGTCCATATCTGAATGGCTCCTGCAGGTCCTTGCTTTATAACAATTGCAGCAACTAGTCAGGATGGCAAAGATATGGTCAGCGGGGTAAGCACACTGGTTATCACTGAATGAATCCAGAATGACATTGCCTACTATAGTAAACTATATGGGAAAATAACTCTACTTTGAATTTTTAAATGTAATCTAAACATTCCCGTGTTATTGAACAACAAGTTTTGTTTACACTGCAACTGGCAGAATATCATAATATTATGAAACATCATATTCATTTGAATATTTGAGGGTATTTCATTGTAAGAGAGTGGGGTGCCTTTCGTAACTTTCCCAGGCAGAGTTCCCTCCCTTCTAACTGTAATGCCACGGGCACCTCTGCAGGGCAATGATCACAGTGTATTATTACTCTTTACTTTGTTTCTGGACAGACTGATGAATTCCTTTTTGTGGGTTTTTATTAGAGCAATATTTTAGGCTCTTTTTGAGCTTTAACCACTTGGTCCTTGCAACAAACCGCTCTTATAGACACCCTTATGGAATATACATTTGGTGCTAAATAAATATCTGTTAAATGAATGAGTGAACAAATTCAGTTTTACAGATGGGGAGGGGAGAAGATGGTTTTGTTATCTTCGTCTTTTTCTAGCACACGCCTGGCACAGAGGACAGCCAGGATGACAGTGGGAAGTGTCAGACAAGCTTAGGTTCAAGTTCTGCCTCTTACTAAAAGGGAGCTGCCGGTGATGGAGCTCTGCTCTGAGCTTGGAATACGGTTGGTGCTTTACATGCATGTTGCTAATCCCTACTACAACCCTGAGACAGGGGTATTATTGCCCCTATCATACAGGTAAGGTAAGTGACTGGCTTAGGTTTATACAGTAAATAGGAAGAGAATAGCATTTGGAATTCAGGTTTATTAGCACTGAATCTCATGCTCTTTCTAGATCCCTCAGGCTCCATTCACCTGGATAAAATAGCATGTCTCCCTCTCTAAGGTAGAGTTGCACTGGCTCTCCTCCCCTCCCCTCAGTGAATGTTTTGTGGGTTGATGATAAACTTGGAACCTTCTTCAAGGGCAAGTGATGGAAGTGTCCAAACTGAGAAAATGCTGTCATGAAATGCCCTTTCTTCGCCCTGTAATGGTGAGTGTGTTTCTGAGGCAAATTCCTAGTCTTTCAGTTACTCTGCTACAAGCCAGCCATTAAAACTAAAAAAGGGGGAGAGGGGAAAGACATCAAAGAAATGCTGAGTATAGGAGAACTTGGCATCTAGTATCTTTAGAAAGACAATATCGACTGGTTTTCTCTACACAGATTCTCAATTTGCAGAGCTCTTACTTCTGTATAAAATTTTGTCTTGGGCTTCATAAAGGATAGCTTTGTTGTTGACGACAGCAGTCGCATTTCTCTTATGGAACAAAGTCGTGGAACAAATTTTCCAGATGTAACATGCTTTCCCTGACCCCCTTCCACCAAAAATCCCCCGAAACAACCAATGAACAAAAAAAAACCTCACATGTTTTCCACTGTTGAGTACACGTTACTGAAAGCCATACAGGAAATGTGGCCTGGCTCCACTTCGGCTCCAGTGCTGCGACCCAGGTAGGGCACGAATTCGGGATGGGGCTTAGAATGGCATCCCAGCCTTGGTTTCCATCAGCAGTGACAACACTGCTTTGAGCCCATCACAAAGCTTCACACACTCCTTCACTGTGGGTTCACAGAGATGGTGACAAACTTTCCTCATGGCTCCAGTTCTCAGGGCTTCACATTGCCTTCACTTTAGGGTTTAGAAGAAAATGATCACTCAAACAAAACTCTAGTGGAATCATTAAATTGCTTGTGAATTAGATATGAAAAGGTCCCCGACAAGCCACAGCTGCCTTCTTACCACTGTAAGTACTCCCCAAGTACTGAGGTCAACAAACAGACTGTCATTTGAACACATGTATTATGCCCAGCATGGTGGGTAGGTACTGAAAGGAATTCATGGAAGTGTAAGACAGTACCCACCCTCAAGGGACTTAACATCTGCTTGGGCAAACCTAATTACTATGTGGACGTAAAACAATACCTAGCAATACGGAGAAGCTCAGAACTCTACAGGGCCAGATAAGATAAGGAGGAGGTGCTTTTCGATGTCTTCAACAAAAGTCTGAAAACCCCAGCTAGTTTGTTTAGGGGCCGGAAAGCCAGTGAGGAATTGCTCTCACCTCCAAGTGCTATGATGAGCTATAATCTACTATTCCAGGATCCCAAACATTTTTTACTTCAAGAATGAAACTGAGTTATATATTATCTTTTGGGTTCATCTCTTGCTAGTGTTGTCTATCCCCAGCCCTCTCTCTCATCAGCCACAAGTGAAATGGCCTGAGGAAAGTTTACACGTGGTGGAACCAAGATACTTCCCTGAGTATCTAGGCAGTGGCAGATTTGGTTCTTGTGTTTATGCCTGGTTGAGAAAGACAAAAATCGACTTGGGGAAAAAAAGTGACCTATGGACTGAATTGTTACCTTTGTGTGGCACATTCCCTGTTTCTAGGGCAGCGCAGCAGACAAAGAATGCATTTATTTTGTGGAAAGGGAGAGGGGGAAGGGGAAGAAACTGAAACCAGAGGATTGTGCAATAATGGCATTTTCAAATCCCTCCAGAAAGTTTATGTTTCAAGTCCTTTGGAAGAGCAAAGCATAGCCGTTTAGAAAGGAGTTCACTGAGGTACCCCAGCCGGATTCTGCCGCGTGCTGGATTCTTCTCCCTAGCTGTTCTAGGTGCCTCCAGCCCCAGGCCTTGGGGCAGGCAGACCATTGTGTCTGGGCCGTGCCCTGAGCAAGCCTGTGCCTTCCCCCAGCAGACACCACAGGCCTCAGATAGCATTGAGGTGTTCAAATGGAAGAATGAGAACAAGGACAAGAGTGGAAAGAAACAGTTTGCTAGACCTCAGCGAAAGAAAGTGCAGTGATTCCTATATCCTACGCAAGCCACGCTGGACTTGCTGTGTTGGAAATCATTCCCGAGAGAAGCACCTTCCTGAGATGGCTAGTGAAAGGATGATATTAAATGCACAATCTCACAAATTATTAAATATAATTTTGGGGTGCAGATGTATCATGGAAACCAAAAAATGCCTCTGAGTCCATCTAGGGCACGGGCAAAGTGGAGATGTTGAGATGCAGTGCTGATTGGAAACCTTTACATCCTGCCACTCGCCTAATCATCTGCATATTTTCCCTCATGCCAGGGATGATTTGATGGAGCATGGTTCAGAACTCCCTCTGAGTGCTTAGTAAATCTTTTTGACTGGCCGAATGACCCTTTGTCTCTTCCCTTTCCTATATTGGAGCCTTGAGGATGATGTCCTAGGCTTTCACCATCAACCCCCACCAATGATGTCACTGTTCTCTCCCTGCCACCATCCCTCTGCTTCCCAAATGCCCTCACCCCTGCTCTACACATACAATGGATCTTCCTTCTATTGGCCTTTTGTCCTGGCCGTCTGGGTCCACTGTGTCCAGCTGAGCATCGGCATGTGCCAAGGTGAAGTCTGTAAGGGAAGCAAGCAACATGGTGAGTGATTCTGAATCAGGACTTTGGAACCAGACAGACCTGGGCTGGCCTCCTGCCTCCATGTCCTTACCGTGTAATCTTAATGTCTGAAGCCTCATTTTCCTCACTTACGAAATGGGGATAAGAATACATGCTTCAGAGAGCTGTAAGAGAAGATTAAACAAGACTGTATACCACCGAGTGCGCGTCTAAAATAAGCATTCAATACACAGCGAGAGCCTCCCACGGGCCTTAGGCACTCTTGCCTTTGAGGGCCCCTTCTTCTTTGAAAAAATATTAAAAATTATGTTTTATGACTGTGTTGGCATAAAGATAAATAAATTAATGTTATATATTAAAACATTTACCCTAAAAGCCCATATTTTCCTGTTTTAAAATAATACATTAATAATACATTTTTATGGGCCCCTAAGACTATCATGGGCCCTGCACACTGTGTCTGCTGTGCCTAATGGGTAAGTCAGCCCCGGGTGAGGGATTTGTTTTGGGGACCCCTCCCTCTACCTTCCCCCCACCCACCAAAAGGTCCACAGTGTGGCGCTGCCAACTAGGCCTGCCCCACCCTTTTCCATTTAAATCCAGTCCTCATTCCCCGTCATTCACATGGTTGAGTCTTGTTCCCTTAGGGCTTTATTCTTGTTCTGGTAAGTTGAATTTTCTGATAAACTGTTTCTCACTGAGGTAATAGTGACTATGTTCCTCCTCTACTGTTTCTAGAGTATTTGCATCTTGAGAAACTCTACACTATAATTCAAAACAATACAGCAGATGGAAGAACTTTAGTCCAGCAAAGGAAATATTTCAAAGCAGAGAGTGAACTTGGAGAATCGTTTAGATTGTATTGTGCCGTAGCGTGGGGCCTACTGCATGTGGACATTCAGTGGGCCTTGGTGATATGACTATGATTAGAAGCTCCTAGAAGGCAAGGCACAGCCTATCCCCAGAATTCTCTTGGAAAGAATCATGCCCAATGCAGTTCTAATGGGATTTCTTTTATCCTAATGGAATCACACATCACTTCTGTTCCCGATCTTAAGTCATCCCTCCAGATGTGCTTGGTGGACACCTTACACCACCACACATAGTGCTAAAAAGCAAACCTCACTGCCTCAGTGCTTGGTATTTTCTGGGTTCAGGCAGGAAAGTAATCTCAGAAATAATCTTATTTATAAAGAGGGGAACTACGGCCCAGAGAAGTGGAATACCTTCACTAAAGTAGCAAAGCAAGTTAATGACAGAATAATCAGGACTACATCTCAGGCTTCCTCCAGACATGGGTGTGGGTACCATTGACCTCGGTCAGGGCTAGGGTGCCGTCTGTTGCAGAGTGCAGGCTCTGCGGCAGGAATGCCTGCTTTGCTTCCTGGCTTCATTGCTTACTCTGTGTGTGACCTTGAAAAGTCACCCAATCTCTAAAGCCCAGTTTTCTCATCTGCAAAATGGGGGAGGGAGCAGAAATAGTATTAACCTTATACAGTTGGAAAGATCCTTAAAGTTGTTGTGAGAATTAAATGAGATTATCCATACAAAGTGCTTAGCACAATGCCTAGCACACAAACCCTCGATAAATGACTCTCTTGTTGTTATTATTGTTATTATCACTTCTACTGCAACTATCGCTAATTCTGTTGTTGCCTCTATGATTCTGGTGGCCTAAAGACAGTGTTAGTGCTTCCAGAGTGTGTGTGGCACTGCCCAGGGAGTGGCCAGAGCAATGGGAGAATCTGGCAGAACAGGTTTTTTCAAAGCAGTGGAAAATAAATCAAAGGTGATAACCCAGACCTGGAAAAAGAGTGTGCTCCTTTATGTGTTTACCAGTTGTAAAAGAACCCTATGCTGAAACAAATCAGAAGGAACATGGCTGAATCTCTCTGGTATGTGCTTTTCCTGACCCAAGAGGGTAGATAGTGGTAACTTTGAGTTTTTGCTGAATGTGGTGATGGCTGACAGTGTTCTGTGACGATGACGTTGTGTGCACCAGTGAGTAGACAAGATTAGGAGTCAGCGAATCATGCAGAGACAATAGAGATGGGAGTAGGGGAAAGCTTCATTCCCAGTATGCCCTGCCCCTTGCTACAAATTGCTCATCGCTGAATGTGAAGTCTCAGGGGACTTGGTTAGAACTCTCAGTTGAAAGTAGCAGAAGCCCAATTCATATTAGCTTAAGCAAAAAAGAAAATTCATTATAAGATTCCACAGTGTATTAAAATAAACAAGGAGAAAGGCAGAGCTGACCTGGGATTGGAAACAGGCTTCAAAATGCTATCAAAACATGTGTCTCTCTTCTCTGCTTCATTCTTCTTTTTTTCTTCAGACTTATCAAAGACTTCCTCTATGGCTCTGCTTGACACAATGGAACAACAGCTCACAAGTTTTGTAAATCACTATATAGCCATCCAAAGAGAGCCCGGTCTCACCTTTTACTAATCTAGAATTCTCATGGCAGGGAAGGACTGATTGGCCTGATTTGGGTCAGGTTCCTTTCTCTGATTACGAATCAGCAACGGTAAAATGTTAAGCCTGTTATACCTACATGGCACATCCACCATAACTATATACCCCCTGTGAGTGAGCAAAACCACAGATAAGGGATGAGTGAAACAGGTATGGACGAGCTAGATGACAAGATGCATATATTCACATTTGGTCCTATGCTGCATCCTGGCCATTCCCAGATTCCTCATCATTTTACCTGAGATCTAGAATGTCTCTGTGCTCACTGCCTCTGGCCTCTTCGAGCTAAGGAGACCCTACCCTTAAACAAGCTAATTCCAATATCATAGAGTGGAAACAACACAGGCTTTAGAACCACACAGACCCTTCGTTAAAGCACAGGTCTACTACATACTAGCTGTGTGACCCTGGGCAAGTTACTTAGCTTCTCTGAGCCTTGATTTCCCTATCTATAAAATAAGGGTAATAATACCTGTCTAATGGGGTTGTTGTGCAGATTAAGGGAAATAAAGTAACCATATTTAAAGTACTTGACATATAATATATACTCAATTACGTTAATTTCCTTTTCTTAATTAGGCTACCTAGAAATCTTCAGGAAGGTGAGGGAGTGGCAAAAAAGGGAAAGAGAAGAAAGGAGAATTTTCTATCTGGGAAATATCTTTCTGCCTCAGATATTTTACAATTATCCTGAGCAAACATTAAATAATTTGAGTGAGTCAGAAGCACTGGGAAAGCCACATTTTGAGAGAGACAGTCTCTCACTTTAGAGACAAATCAACAAGGACTTGCAGACCAATGATAAATGTTTTATATTTCTTATTAATTTATTGGTGTGGCTACATAGCCCTTTAGCCTTTCTCTATAAATTTTAAGGTTCATAAAGTACAATCTCATTGCTGAATTAGTGAATGAAGTACTTTAACACTCATGAAATACTTAAACATGATGCTTGTGTAGAAACATGCTCCCCTTTCAGAATGTAGCAAGGCATACTTTTTCTGCCAACTATTGTTGATTGAGTTGTTACTACAGCAAGCACTTCCTAAACTTCTACATGCACTATTTCGTGTCTTCCTAGGAGTTAAGTGCTATTGTCCCCATTCTCTGGATTAGGAAATTGAGGCTCAGACAAGCGAATTACCAAGGTCACACAGTGCACAGAATTGGAATTTGAGTTTGGCTTTGTCTTCTCCCAGAGCCTGAGCTCTTAACAACTGCGCAGTACTGCCTCTCCACATCTTGGTTTTGATTACGAGATCTGGAGACAGGCAACAGAAGAAGTGAATCCCCAGGAAAATATGTGCGCAGAGTGTCGCATTTGGTAAAGGATAATCTCATGGCTTCTGTGCATCCACACCATGTTGCTACGCAGGCCTAAATGCAAAGCAGTGGGATTATAGGAAAATAAATAGGTGAACAATAGATAGAATATCTTCTTGGACCTGAGAACTATCCTAATTACTTATGTAGAGGATAATAGTGATGAAGAGGTGGAATCCATGAAAGAAGAAACTGGAAATTTTGACCCTACCGTAGACTTTTCAGTATTTCCTATTTTGGTCAAAATTGTGTACACTCCGATCACCTGTAGCTGCGGGGAGTTGTGTGTGCATGCGTGTGGAATATTTTGGCCTGTTCCAGAAAACAACAATGCTTTAGTGATTTATTATTTATTAATCTAGGTATTGTGAGTAACCCCTTATGATATTTGAAGGATTCTTTATCCATTGATCTATGTACCAACCATGGGAACTACTGTGATTGCTAAACTAATTGATCCGCTTCTCCGAAAACATTTTATTTTGTTCTTCTTGTCCTACTGTGAGTTTTGTTATATTTCAGACTGTGCTTCATTTGTGCTTTTTTTTTTTTTTTACTGCATCTTGTGTGTAAAAGGAGGAAATATTTAAGTATTATATCACTTTTGATTAGAAGCACAACCAAGTTAATATATCATATTTTTCTTTTTTATTCCCCTCTGTCTTTCAGCTCCAGGGTTCCTTGAAAAGAAAACAGGTAGTTAACCTGTCTCCTGCCAACAGCAAGAGGCCCAATGGCTTTGTTGACAATTCATTCCTTGATATCAAAAGAATTCGTGTCGGGGAGAATCTGTCTGCAGGACAAGGTGGCCTCCAAGTAAATAATGGACAAAGTCAGCTTATGTCAGGGACCTTGCCTATGAGCCAAGCACCCCTGAGAAAGACTAACACTCTGCCACCCCACACACATTCTCCCGGCAATGGTATGTTTAACATGGGCTTAAAGGAGGTGAAGAAGGAGCCAGGAGAGACTCTGTCTTGCAGTAAGCACATGGATGGCCAAATGACCCAGGAGAATATGTTTTCTAACAGGTACGGAGATGACTCTGGAGAGCAACTGATGGATCCAGAGCTGCAGGAACTGTTCAATGAACTGACCAACATATCTGTGCCTCCCATGAGTGACCTTGAACTGGAGAACATGATCAATGCCACCATAAAGCAGGATGACCCATTTAACATTGACCTGGGTCAGCAAAGCCAGAGGAGCACTCCCAGGCCCTCCTTGCCCATGGAGAAAATAGCAATCAAAAGTGAATACTCACCAGGCCTGACTCAGGGCCCCTCAGGCTCTCCTCAGTTGAGGCCCCCATCAGCTGGCCCTGCATTCTCCATGGCCAACTCTGCCCTTTCCACTTCATCCCCCATCCCTTCAGTCCCTCAAAGCCAGGCTCAGCCTCAGACAGCCTCAGGAGCAAGCCGGGCCCTGCCAAGCTGGCAGGAAGTATCCCATGCCCAGCAGCTCAAACAGATAGCTGCCAATCGTCAGCAGCATGCCCGGCTGCAGCAGCACCAGCAGCAGCACCAGCCCACCAACTGGTCAACCCTGCCGTCTTCTGCTGGACCATCCCCAGGTCCATTTGGGCAGGAGAAAATCCCCAGCCCTTCTTTTGGTCAGCAGCCATTCAGCCCACAGAGTTCCCCTATGCCTGGGGTAGCTGGCAGCAGCAGCCAGCCGAAAGTCATGTCTAACTACATGTACAAGGCCAGCCCCTCAGCCCAGGGTGGGCACCTGGATGTGCTCCTGCAGCAAAAGCCTCAGGATCTCAGTCGAAGTTTTATTAACAACCCGCACCCAGCCATGGAGCCCCGCCATGGCAACACCAAGCCTTTGTTCCATTTTAACTCAGATCAAGCAAGCCAGAAGATGCCTTCAGTTTTACCTTCCCAAAACAAGCCTTCTCTCCTGCACTACACCCAACAGCAGCAGCAGCAGCAACAGCAGCAGCAGCAGCAACAGCAGCAGCAGCAGCAGCAACAGCAGCAGCAGCAGCAGCAGCAGCAGCAGAGCTCAATTTCAACTCAGCAGCAGCAGCAGCAGCAGAGCTCAATTTCAGCTCAACAACAACAGCAGCAGCAGCAGCAGCAGCAACAACAACAACAGCAGCAGCAGCAGCAACAGCAACAGCAGCAACAGCAACAGCCACCATCCCAGCCCACCCAACCTCTATCAAGCCAGTCTTTGCTGAGGTCCCCCTTGCCGCTTCAACAAAAGATCCTGCTTCAGCAAATGCAGAATCAGCCCATCACAGGACTGGGGTATCAAGTCTCCCAACAACACAGACAGGTAAGGCTGTGCTACTCCAAACAGAGTTCCCAGATAACACTTAGCTTGGTCATTATGCTTTGGTTACCATTATGTTTGTGCTGGGACAGGAGCATGACCAAAACAGTAGTGATCTTGATGGATTCCTATGAAGACTTCTTAAAGTTCATTTGTGGCATCTAGAGGCAAGGGCTAGTGTTTCCTTATAGTACTATTGTCCTTAGGATCTGTGATGATCAAAGGTTCTTGCTTATTCAGAATATTGCATTATAGCTCGTGCCTTTAGTGATATATCCAGTCGTCCAGTTGTGCTCTGATATGTCCCCCATGTTCATGCATCATTAAGTCAATATGCACTTTCTGAAAACCTACAATGTGCAAGATGTTGTGATAACACTGAGTGTTGGAATAAGGCTGGCGGTGATATTAAGAGTATTAAATGATCAATCTACACCTGTACCACCAACAGGAATGTCTAAGTGACCAACCTTTCATAATGTGGGCTGAGTATCAGCCCAAAATAAGACAGGATCCCTGTCTGCAAGCACAGTCTGGAAAGGGAGATAGGCTTTTAAAACTATCATTTTAATACCAGGTGGAAAGAGTAGTAAGATGAGAGCACAGGGGTTGAGTATCTTACACAGCAAGGGGAAATCAGGGAAGTAATTTCCTCAGGAAAGTAATGCCTGAGTTCAGAGTTAAAGGATGAAATTGTCATGACTACACAGAAGAAAAAAAAATCTGTGGTTACCTTATGTCTTTTGGTTAACATAAAACAGGTTTATTCTGCCCCAAATATGAACAATATGAAGAGACAGCTCTGTGCCTCCAGAGCACACACTGGTGAGTAAGCCCTGATCCCCAGGGAACTTGAAAGAAGAAACTCTTCCTGGAAGGAAGGAAGTTTGAGTGTTGCTCTGTGCCTGTAATTTGACAGGCCTACATTATCTGTCCAAGCACAAAGACAGCACATTACACGTCAAAACAGTATGTCAGGACAGTATGATGGTGCAGAGTGTGATTCCAATAACATTCCTAGAGTAGTTTTCATGGCTGCTGCCCAGAAAAGAATGCCACAAACACCACAGGCTAAGTCCAGTCTAACCTTTGCCCTAAATGTGGGCCAGGAGAAAACTAAACTCAGCGAGGGTTTACAAGCTGTGCACTCAGGAAAGCTTTCAGCTCTTATCCATTTAAGAAGTGTTATTTTTTTTTTAATTGTGGATTATAGAGTAGAGTCATGTATATATTTTACAATATTCCTTTTTTAAACACAGGCAATTTTGGGATCATTTAAAAACAAATTGTAGAACTACTTTCTAATTCTATATGTAGGCATTTTGATTTGGATGAATGTAGGTTAAATTCTCACACTGGCAGTTCTAGCTGTGTGACTGCAAGCAACTCACTGAACTTCTCCAAGCCTGTATCTTCACCTATCAGTGGGGGTAATAATAATATCTCTTAGAGTTACATCAAGAATGAAATGAGATAATTCTCAACCTAGAGTCTAGACTAAGTTGACTATTATTGTGATTATCATGGGAAGAGCCATAAATAACCAAAATGTTATTTTTAAACAAGCACTACTCTTATGCAAGAAAGGCGTTAGAGTAAGTCCCAGATTCTAACCTGAATGGTATTGGAGAAATAAAAGAGAATTATCCCTAATTCTTCCAACAGTATGATAAGTGCATAACAATTTACCTTCCCTGGGCCCAGATGTCTCACCATAAGATGGAAATTATAAGCAATGAGATACTAATGAGTTAGAATTTATTGAGTACTTACTCTATAACTGGCATGACTTCTGTCTCCCTTACTTGCAGTATTCCATTTCACCTATATGAGGAAAATACCATTATTCCCATGTTACAGGTAAAGAGAATTGAGGCATAGAAAGGTTCTATACCATTCCCAAGGTCAGACAGATAATAAATAGCAGAGCCAGGATTCCGATGACCTACTCTGAAGCCCATGTTTTCAGACGCCAGGGTATACAGCGCACAGGTAGGATTTGTTGGAAAATGAATGACTACTTGCAGATCAATGGTGGATTCTCAAAAGGAATATTTCTTCTAATATTGAGCCCTGTTTACATAATCTACATAGTGTTTTAAGTCCTTTGGAGGATAAAGAAAATCTTAAATCTCTAACCTTCAGAGCTATTAAAGAAAGAAATTTTAAAAATATAAATCTGTGCAATTGTTGGCCCTCCTGAGTCAACATTATGGAGTTAACCAAAATAAATATTTTGCAACAAGAAATATATATCGTTGGTGCCCCATCAGCCCTTTTCTGGGAGCCTCCCTACCACCTCCAACATCCTCTATGCTGTTTCCGGACATACCACTGATATCAGCAACTGTACACCATGCTCCTGACCTCTTAGTCCCCGCCGAGCTTCCAGGACCCAGGCACACCAAGGGGTGCTGACGGCCAAATCAACAAACATCTTCCAATGCCTTAGATAATTTTTTACATTTCCCAGTGCACATGACACATATGATGCCCAGATAATTTTCATCTCTTCAATAAGACCCTTAGAAAGTGATGGTAACAGTGGCAGCATTTCAAGTTAAAGGTCTCTACTAAACAGGAAGTGACTACCCATTTAAAGCTTTACCCCAACTCTGTAGGTTGAACCACACTGTCCCCCCAGCTCAACGATTCTGTAATGTATGACTTTAAAGTCGAGTGTCAGAGTTTTAAGCAAAAATATACTAGAGCTCTGTTGTCAAGTAAATGTTGCTCTCTTGAAAGTATTCACTTTGTGAAGGGGCTTGTACAAATTCTAATCATGATATTCAATATAGCTATAGAATTTTCTCTGGAGATTGTCTTTATCGCTTATAGCATTTTGGGTAGATTATTACCAATGCAATAATACTCATCCTGTCAGGATGATCTTTGAAAACAGTCAAGCTGGGTAATGCTGCTTTGGGTCAAAACCAAAGAATAACCATGATGTGACAAGGCTGCATTTCAAGCGTGGTGTGTGAACTTTCTCTAAAGGCCATAAAAAAAAAAGTTCCTGCACAAGATGACAATTTTGAGAAGCAATTTTTTTTTTTTTTGAGATGGGGTCTTGCTTTGTTGCCTGGGCTAGAGTGCAGTGGCGGGATCATAGCTCACTGCAACCTTGAACTTCTGGGCTCAAGTGATCCTCCTGCCTCAGCCTCCCAAGTACCTAGAACAACAGGCATCAGCCACCACACCAGCTAATTTTTAAAAAGTTTTGTAGAGGTGGGGTCTCACTATGTTGCCCAGGCTGATCTTGTACTCCTGGCCTCAAGTGATCCTCCCTAGGACTTTGGTAGTCCTAGGATTATTGCAGGCATTAGCCACCATACCTGTCCAACTTTTGTTTGATATACATATTTCTTAGGTTCTGATGATTCTTTGTATATCATCCAGTATATTGCCAAGTATTCTCCATTGAGTGAGGGTAGTTTTAAGTCTACCATCTATAGTAGACAGTACAAATATGTATTCTCATGCCAGAACAGCTAAATCTCTGTTACTTATGACCAAAGTCAATGGTGGGGGGAAGGATTGGGAATTAAACAACTCTTAAATTTATCAACTGAAGCATCCTAAATGAAAACAGTAGTCATGTATTTTTTTATGCTTGTCATACTCACTTTGTGTCAAACATAGGAAGATTTACTATGGGATTTGCTAATTGGAGCCCTTTAGCCTTGGAAATGGTAGAAATCTTGGCTCTCTGCTACAAATTGATAGATTGAATTTGTTGAGCAGTTGCTTGCAATTTACGCAGTAAATGTGCAGAGGTGACCTTTTTTTTTTTTTTTTTTATCTTTCAAAATCTGAACCCAGACAGGTCTACATGCTCAGGCAGAGACTGAAAACTGCAATTGGAAGGTCCCGTGTCCCCCTCCCTTTACTGTGTACCCGCCTCTATTTTCCTACATGTGAATGATGCCTGAGGGATGGCTGTGGCATGATCAAATTGTTGGATATATCCTTATTGTTCCATGCCTGGGGTGGTTTTAAGTAATCTCTTCTCCAGAGATTGGGAAAAATAGTATTTGGTGTTTCACGAAATGTCTTCAGTGGACTCTTGTCTTGCTAATATCTGGGGCTTGGCAAATGGAGATACCTCCTGGCTATAATTTCCTTCCCTTCCTGATTTGAGGGTTATGGGAGAGGGCAGGAAAGGGATGCAGTGCATGCATTTCTGATTTATCTTCAAGTCACTGAACACTTGTTTAAGATGTGAAAGAGTTATTGGTTGACCAGGGCTCATGAGGGTTTAATCCAAAAGTGCTTACCTCTTGAACCAAAAAGTGATCTTTTTCAGAGCTATAATCAATCACTTAAAAGTGTGAATTTTTTTTCTAACATTGGATCCATGCAACTCAAGTGGATTCTATATTTGGTTTAGAACTCTTCCATCTCTAAAACTTCTTGGAGGGAAGGCAGCCAGTGAATGGATGGTTTGTTATGACTGAAACATAAATTTGAACATTTCCTTCTTAGTGTAAGCCAAGCTCCTCAATCATATATTAAGAACCTCACCCTACTCTCTCTTCCCAGCCAAACTTATCCTTCACTACTCCATATCAACCTTTAGTGTAAATCAGGCAAGTCTCCTGATATTCTCCTCCCTACTTCTTTAAGGTAATTTTGTATATATCTGCTCTTAAAGATGAACACACAGAAAATTGTCTCCAAATTGTCCTGGGTGATAGTAGAGGAATCAATGTGGCTCTCATGTACTGATAATTCTTCTAAATCCTTACAATTGCCCAATGAACATGCCAGAAAAGAGAGAGAAACCTTGTATCAACCGGAAATCCCTTTTCTAATGGGAAAATAATCATGAATTTAGTGTTTTGCGATAATATAATGTCCAAGCCACCCCTTTGCTGGAGCCTAGACGTTGACTGAAGAACCATCCAATTAGGCTAATGCCAGGGTTTGGGTTTAGAGGCCATAACCAGGTTATAGGAAGTCAGGGGCATGAAAGGTCAAAGACAAAACCACACTAAAGTCCTAAAGAAGCTGGAAACAAAATCAGTCAGTATATTCAGAACCCAAGAATGAGGCTAAAAGATGGTGACAAACCTGTGGTCAAGGGTTAATATAAATGATATGATATCTAGAGTGAAGATGGGATGGAGACCCAGGAGATGCTAGATGGTCACTGCAAATAACCCTTGACCATTGGTGACTTCATTGTTACACCTTGGCTGGGTCTTGGCAAAAGGGGAAAAGGTTGATACAGACATATCGTGGGTTGTCAATGGCTGGCCAGGAGCATTGTGTTTACACTTTCATTTTAGCTTTGATATTTCATCATTTATCTTTTAAGTTATAAAGGAAAGAAAAATTTGTTTTTAATACTACATGAAACTAGTGCTTAGACCAGGATGCAGAGTGAAATTTCCAGACACATATGTTAATGTAATTGATACTGAAGAATCTTGATTGGAAAATTAGTGGGAGGGACTTTGTGTGGTTTGTTGTTGTTGTTGTTTTGTTAGTTTGTTTGTTTTAACATTAGCACCAACTCTGTGTGACATACAAATAACCCAAATGGTAGACAGTATCAACCTTTTTTACAGGTGAGGACACTGAAGCTCAGAAAGGTCAAATCACTTGCTCAGAGTTGTCATTAGTAATGGGCCTTATTTTAAATCTAGGTCTCGTAAATACTATACTGCCTAAGTTCAGGAAAGAGGTGGTTTGAGTTGTGCTATCAGGGCTTTTTTTGTGATATATGTTTGAAATGTCACTATTCTCTACATTCCCAGGCAAAATCACCACCTCAGTCAATTTTCATGCAGGGAGGGACCTTCAGTCAAATTCACTGAACTTGCCTTCTCTGAACCCACTAATCTCTAAGTTTTCTGGTGTGCCCTACCAGGAGCCATGAACTAATTATTTGTTCAAAAACATATTCGTTGAATGCCTGCTGTTTGCCACACACAGTTCTGGAGACTGATGCTACAGCTGAGTGCAAAGATGAAGTCATGGTGCAATAAGGGAAAGTGTCAAAATTTTTTAAAGTTTTTTAAAAATAATCAGACATGTTTTCAAATTGAGACCTATTTTCATCATATTGCGTGCTTAGTCTTGCTTCTATTGCTGGGCTGATGTGCTGCTGGGCTTCTTAATACCTCTAATCCCAAATAAAAATGGGAAAAAAAAAACAAGGAAGCGGGTAGGCAATTTAATTTTTAAGGCAAAAATTCTGGAGTTTTGTTAGATATTTTACATGACAGAGAAAATTCATTTATTCTCTTTTTCTTTAACATCATCCATTAGGATTTAAGAACCCATTTAGGGTCACTGTTAGAGTTTCACAAGAGGGCAAAACCATAATTCTTGCATTCATTCATTCATTCATTCAAACCATGAAAATGTATTGAGCACCTACAGTGTGCCAGGAAGTGGGGATTAAGAAATTAAATGATCACCTGTCTACCCACTTAATCTAAAAGATCACTAAGACATGGTTCCTTCCCTCAGTGATGAGCTTTTGATCTGAAGGAGGTATCTGTCCCTACTACTTCTTGGATTCTCATTGGGTGCACATATTACGTTGTCCTGATCCTTAGCAATCCACTGTATGTAGTAACTGAGCAAAAATCACGTGGGCATTTCCCCTAAGTCAGTAAGTTCAATTTTAATCATGTTATTTTACCCTTTTACAGCATAGAACTCTATAGGCTGGGTATTCCACTTTCTTTTCTGTTTTATTTTGTTATCTTAGTGCGTAATAGCTCAGCGTACAATGGAGTGAATTAGTGTAAAGCAACAATTAACTCCTGTATTCCTCAATAAAGAAATAAACACAATAACAAGAAGACCATGCTAGCCTTGAGATCATAATACATAGGGTTCAACTCCACAGTTAGGGGAATGGCTTCTATTATTCTCACTCCAAGGTCTTTGTCTGTGTGTCACATCCATCAATAAGAGCTGTGCATTTAAAGCATTAGTGGGTAAGTTAGCCTGTTGAATACCAAGTTTCCAACCAAGGAAAGAAAGGGTATAGGGTTAAGAAATAGACTTGAACCTGAAGATGGAAATGCAAGAGGGTTAATGGAAAATCTGACAGATATTTAACTGTAATGTGCATTAATGTAGGTGACTCAAACAATCCCCTTTGCACCCATTCTAATTAGTTTTGCCTTTTCTAATCAGATGTCAGTTGTTATCAGTTTAGTAGAAGGAGGTGGTGGTTTCTTTTTGTGAAATCCAAAGGAAGCAAAAATCCATTTAGCCAGTGCACTAATCAGTAAATTTGCACATTAATGATTAATTCAAGTGAGGCACAAAAACTTGAGATTCAGATGTTTACTGTAAGGAGTTCTGGGTTTGAAACAAAAGGCTGTACAAATGTTTAGACTGGTAGAATCAGAGAGATGTGATGTGAGTGAATCATCTTAACTCTTTTACATTGTTTTTCAAGTAGGGGAAACCAAACTTACACACACATGCGCATGTGCACACACATACACACACACACACACGCAACATAGGCAGCTCTTTGGATGCTAATTAGAGAACTCTGGCTGAATGTTTGCATTTGATGCAATGAATTGGAACAATAAAGTAGTGCCTTATTCTCCAAGCAATAAATTAAGTCTAGCATAATAGAGGAAAGCCTATGACTGCTTTCCTGTACATCCTGCAAAATCAAGTTTTCAAGGTCCCTGAGGATAAAAGAATGGGGGTAGATGACCTGTTTCCCCTTCTTTCTACTGCTGACTCCCTCTACCCCCAATCAGTAGCATTTTACACAGTTTGCTTTTCACAGGAACTTAATTTCAGCGCCACCTTTAGGAAACGTGAATTTCATAAACAGGGAGTGTTTGGGGCCCTGTTTCTTGGTAGTGCACAGGTCTGTGTGAGTGAGCACAGAAGTGTGTGCACCTCACATTCTGGTCTTGGGCTCACGTCTCTACTCTGTGTTTCTGCATCTTTGTCCGGTTTCCCCTCCCCTTAGCCATACCCTCTCTTCTTTTGCCCTTTTCCTAAAGACCAGTTTTGAAATAGCCTCTTTACCCTCACCTTCTTGATACTGTTTCATAGCAGGCCTTGAAAGGAGTAGGCATGGGGACACATAGCCCCAGAGTTGTTGTTGGCAACAAGGGTGAAGGGACTTTTCCTGGAAGAGGATCCATGCTGGGGACAGCCCTGAGGCTGATGAGCTGACAGGCCCGTCCCCGTGTCCCCCAGCCTTGGCACAGATGAATGAGTTCGGAATGGACATGGCTGTGGACAGAACATGTCCAGAATAGCTTCTACCTTTGTCCCTTCTTGCTTCAAGTGCTTGCTCACCAGCCTGCTTCCTTCCAGTCTTTTAAACATGCAACTGAAGTGAGCATTCTCAAAGAGGAAACTGATCATCTCAGTCACCTGCTTAAAACCCTTAAATGGTCTTCATTTTCTCAGGATAAAATCCACCTCCATTTGTAGCTTATAAAGCCCTCTGTATGATCTGACTCCTGCCAAACTCTCCAGATTTATTGGTTTTCATTCCTAGCCTTCCTCTTCCCTTGGCTCCCACTCATCCACCCATCCTTCCCCCAAACTCATCATACCCTGCACTCAGATCCCTCTCTAATAAATGTCCTCCAATTCCTGAAAAGTACCAAGCTTTCTCTTACCCCGGCCCGCACCAGGTCTTCAAATATGTTGTTCGTCCTGCCTGGAATGCTCTTCTGCTCTGCTCTGCCTGATTTACATAACCCTAAGCTTTCTCCAGTCTCAGCTGAGACAACATTTCCTCCAGAAGATTTCTCTGGCCTCCCAAGTAGATTAGCTCCCACCCCATTTGCTCTGGCAGCTCCCTGTGCTTCCTCTCTTTTAGCATGTATCACCCCTCGTACATCTTTGTTCTTGTGTGTCTTCCCTAATTAGATGGCAAGCTAGTTGAAGGTGGGGATTGTCTTGTTCACCACTGTATGCCAACCCCTACCACATCTACCATGTTGTAGGGACCTGAAACATACTTGTTGAACAAATGGAAAAATGAATTATACCATTAACCCCTCATCCTTTCTTCTCTTCCGGGGATGTGAGGACACCACCACATGACCCCTTCCTCCTCAAAACGTAGGGACAGGAGCTAGCACTTCCACCTTCCTCCATACCAGGTCTGCCCTGTGAACACTGTATGCCCAGGGACCTGCAGTCCTAGTCCTCTGGCAGAGCTGGAAACCAGAGAATTCCCTCTTAGCTGCCCCATGGGTCAAATCTGTAGGGGGGATTATTGTGAAGAGTCACTCTGAGGGAGGCTGGACTGACCTAAGTCCCGGGGAGTCACATGGGTAAGAGTCAACTAAGAGAGTTTTATGAAGGATATTCTGAGTGATTCTTCTCCTGAAAGCAATGGAAAGTCCTGGAAAAGATTATGTGGGTTGTTGGTAAACAGAGGTGTAACTTGTGCCTAGCACAAGGTAATTGCTTAATTCAAATGTGTTGAATGTCACTGCATCAAAATTACTCTTCAGAGAAGTCACCCTAGTTGCTGTGCAGAGAACACACTGCAGGGGCACCGGCCAAGAGCAAGAAGACCTTCACGGTGCCCATATGCTGAGAGCACTTCAGAGATTTTGGTGTGCAGCTGTGGTGGGCCCAGGCAGCTCTTGCCAACCTCAGAACATCTCTGAGGCTCCACGCATCCTCTTTCCTGGTCTCCCACTTGCCCCTCACATGCTACTTCTCAAAGAGACATCCATAATTGTCTCTTACATCTTTATTCTCTCCTTTCTATTTTCAAACATGCTCAAGCCCTCAGCATCCTTCAAAAATAACTTTTTATTAAGCCTCATACCCCTTCGAACTCATTTTGAACCATCTCAGAACCTCTGCAGTAGCATCCTACCTCTCTCCCTTCCCAGGTGCTACTGCTGATGCCACTGCCTGGTCATCCATGTCTCTGCCTCTTCCCCATCGCCACTGCTGCTGCCCACGTGCTCCAATTACTGTAATATTCCCTCCTACCTCCTCCTCGTGCCTCCCAGTGGTAGCTGGACAGTGTATCTAAGCAGCTTTGCCTTGCTCTATGCTCCTCAGAGCTGAGGCCAGTAGCTGGGGTTCCATTTATCTCTTTGCTTTTGTCCTGCCCCCTTCCTGCAATGGCAGCTTTACCCTCATGCAATCATTTCCGAGGCTTCCACTGCACAGCATCAGCTCCCCTCCCTATGAATGCTTTTTCCCAACCACTGCCTGATCCCTACGGGCTGCAGCATCCTGTCCACCTTCTGATGCAGTTCTGCAGGTGTCTCGGAACCCCCAGTCCCTTGTCCCCTCCATTCTTTTCCCTGAGTGCCCATGTTGCTGTAATCATCCCTCCTTAAGGCTGTGAAACAGACAAAGTTAGTTTCTTCCACTAGTGCCCACAGCACAATGCAGTGATTTCAGTGCAGTTCTTATCATACTGCATTAGAATTTTATTTAGGTCTCTGTTTGGTCCACTGAACTGTAAAATTCTAGAGGATTGTGACCATGGAATTTCTTTTCTTCCCCCCTCTGAACTCACAAAACATTTTTTATCTCTCATTGCATTCATTGCTTTCTACCTTGAATTGTGGTTAAGTCTATACCTTAACCCCTCCACTAGACTTCAAGCTCCTTGAGACCAGGGTCTGTTGTAATTCAGCTTTGCACCTCCAAGGGCTAACAGAGCATCTGAGAGACAATGTCAATATATGGGCAAAGAAAAAGAAGGAGAAAACAGAAGAGCAAAGGAAAGAAGGGAAAGAAGTTAAGGTGTTTGTGTGTTACAGGCTGGATGGTCTTGAAATGGAATAGGCTGTATGGCCTTGAACTCAAAGGAAATGAAATGGGCTTGAATAATTTCTTACATCTATCTAAATATAAAATGTACATTATTAAGAATTCATACATTACTTCCAAAAATGTTGTAAGCGTCTCAATAACCATGTCACTTTGGCCGAGTTACTTAGATTCCCTGAAACTAAGCTATGTCATCTGTAAAATGAGAATGACAACACCTATTTTGCAGAATTGTTGGAAATTTTTCATGAAATAACCCATGAGGGTTACAACAAATACAGGGCCTGCATGCTGTAGGCAATTCACAAATGTTAACTTGCTTCTCTTTGCAAAATAAGACCCTCCAATAAAATAATACAAATTAAATGTTACTAAACACCTGCAATGGGTGATTTCCAAAACTGAGTCCTCATTTAACTCTGAGTTTCCAGGCAACTAAGACAAAAAGAAACTATGTGGGAATAGAGATGTTTTGCTTTGTTTCTTTTAAATATATATAAAAAAATCATAGAAGTTCATCCAATGGAGGCAAACTTTTCCCTGGAAATAAATTCAAAGGGACATTTATCATTGGGAGAATTAGGTAACATAATGGACATTTTCCACTGGAAATTTTGCAAAGACATCATGGTGCTGTTTACTTTGATGTTTCTGTTTTTAAGTTGCATTATAAAATCTAAGGCCAAAATATTATGCTTTAATTCAGTAAAGACTTTCCCTTGGAAAGCTAAGATAATGTGGTTACAGATATAATATTTTCTGAAGATCTGTTTCAATAGCTTTCACACTTTGTTTTAGCAAAAACACTTTTTTTATCCCTTCTCCACCCTGGCCTCCTCCCTTTTCAGGATTTCCCAGAGGCACCTTCCAGAACTTTAGTTTCCTTAAGAGAGCTTGCAAACCAGGGTTCTGGCTTAACGCATGAATAGGGTTTATTAACCTTATAGGAATGCATAATTAAAATGCCCATTAAATTGCTTCACTTAAATATCAGTTGTCTCAAATGAGTCTCCCACGAACTCATGCATTGTATAAAGTGGATTAGATCTGAGGTGTGTCTACCTGAGAATCAGGTTTCAGGGAGAGCTTTCTGAAACCTTTTAATATGCTATATTCTTACCCTTCATATAAGAACAAAACTATAAACTTCAGGTGTGACACCTCCACTCTCCAGACCAAACTCATTCAAAATCACCATAAAAAATGTCAGCAATTGACATAGTTATTTATCATGCAGCAAATACTCAAGCACTGCCAGTATGCAGCAAACCATGCTAGCTGCTGTAAGAAATGTAATAAATGACGTAATCTGTGTGGTGGGAACAGCCTGGGAGTGGGAGACACAACACAGGAAGTCTGGACCCAAACTTGTTGCTGAATATTTTATTTTACCTTTAGAAATCAGGCCTTGCTTACTGCCTTTGTTACAATTTTATTCTATAATTCTGAATGTTACCATTATTCCAACATGCAATGACGGCCTTCATTTTTAAATTTTATTTTTATTTTTATCAAAGTAACACATACACACAATTTAAAATGACAATGCTAAAATGCAAAATCTATTTCCTGGCCCCTCTCTCCTCACTCTTCTTAGTTTCTAGAGGAAACCCCTTTTGCCATTTTTAGTTGATTCTTGTATTTACCATCATGTTCCTAAATGCATCCATACCTGCTACCTCTTGATTTATTAATTTTAGGCAATAGCCATTATCTTGTTACAGCACATGAAGATTTTAGTTCTATTTTCAACCGTTTTCTCCCTAACCCCTTTGCTACAATATACATAAAAAATTTGATTAACTCCATATCAGTGTTTTCAGAATTTATGAAGAGATAAATAATATTTACTGTTGACACAAGCAGTATACTGTAATTATAATTCCTGTCTAGGAGTTATGTGCCTAACTTTGTTTTCATTTGTGAAGTTTCTCTGAATCTCTGGCTAAGCCTCCTCATACTGTCCAACAGCTTTGTAAAACATCTCTCAGTACATTTTCCACACTATAGTTCCTGCCGGATAATCTGGTTGCTCCATGTTTATCTGACTCTAGCCATTTTCCACACACTGCATCTCGTGGCCAAAAAGCATAAATGCACGATTGTTGCCCTCAAGGAGTTTGCTCAATCATGTCATTAATCCAATGTCAGTTAATTGTTGTGTTCTGGCCCAATTTGCTCCCTTTTCACGTGTGCGTGTAATGTGTATGTGTGTGTATATAATTTAACTCTGGTTAATGCAACATCTATTTTCATAGTCTCACAGTACATCAAGTTTTATTAGTATATTTTTCCATGAAATTCTGAAACAGTGATTTCCAAAGGAGACTTCAATTCTTTACACCCCCACCCCCATTTAATAGGTATTAGGCAGTTACAGTCTGATCTGGTTGCAACTGAAAATATGTTAGTGGTTTTGCCCTTCTCCCTGGTGGATTTTGGTTTCTATGCCGATCAGTTCATTCTGCTGGCATTTATCACATTTAGCTCCTGCCTAAGGGACATCCAGGATTATCGGTGGGGAATTAACTGAGTAGAAGGAATGATACATACTTCAGGCTGTGTACTGTACCACCAGGTTATTCCAAGTTAACATGCCTTGAAATCTAAATTAATATCCCTCTTGGAAACAAAGCAGAATAGTAAGTACAAGGGGTAGAAAATATGAAAGGATTTTAAAATGAGTGAAAAAAGATAGAATAATTGTTTTTGTTTCTGTTTTTGTTTTAACGAATAAGTTACCGACAGGTCTCATGTGCAAGCAAACAAATACCACAGATGCATTCCATTTATGCTGGCACCGCTGAAGCCCTCTGACTGCTCTACTCACCCAGTGGTCTTGACACTTCAGACACAGCTCTCATTAAACGAGGGAAGCTGCTTGGACTAGAACGAGTAGACAACTCTCTCGGTACACTCCTAGCACTGTCCTCTAGCAGCATCTGATTGCTGTATCAGTCTCATTGCTCTCAGAAGTAAAAATCCTTCCATACAGTTAGAAATTAGAAGCTGGTCTCCACTTTTGAAAGCGTTGGGTTTCAGAATTTCATTTTCAATTTCGTTATTTGGCACTGCTGGTGCATTTTTTCCTATAGGAGCAATTTTTATTTTTATTTTTCTAGAGACAGGGTCTCACTCTATTGCCCAGGCTGCAGTGGTGTGATCATAGCTTACTGCAACCTTGAGCTCTCAGGCTCAAGGAATCCTCCCACCTCAGCCTCCCGAGTAGCTGGGACTACAGACACACACCACCACACTTTGCTAATTTTAAAAAAATTTTTTAGAGATAGGCTTTCACTATATTGCCCAGGCTAGTCTTGAACTCCTGGCCTCAAGTAATTCTCCCGCCTTGGCCTCCCAAAGTGCTGAGATTATAAGTGGGAGCTACTCTACCCAGGCCAGGAATGATTTAAAGAAGGTTTATTAAGTCCTGCTGCTGGCTATACAAAGTCTATTTGACTCATATGGACATTGAGCCATTAGAGTGCTATCCATGATTTCTAGAGTATTACATTATTTGTTTTTTTTTTTAAAAAAATGTTCATTTATTAAGCTAGGCACAGTGGCAGAATCAGGAATATAGTCTATGTAGTGAAACAGAGAACTACAGAACAAGAGAGAAATGCGAGTCCTGGATGTACACAGAGCACTTTGCTATGGAAACCACAGAGATGGGGCATCCACCTCAGCCTGGCCCCAGGTTCTCAGTGGGGAGATCAGGAGCATTTTCAACTGCACTCTCATGGAAGAGGAAGCAGGCCTTCAGACCAAGGGAAGAGAGAAAAGGAGATTAGCCAGAACACCAGTAAAGGCACGGAGAGCTCTTCATTTCTCATGGCCCTTTATAGCATGGACATTTATAGCTTGGATATTATCTGAATGCCTATCGCTTCCTATCCACACCAGTGTTGGGGATTGAATTTTGTTTATTTCATTTATGAAGATAAAACAATTTTGATCCATCGGTTTTATTTCCATAGTCTATAAAGAGAGCTCCGGGCAGTAACGGGCCCACCAGCAAGGCAGCCAGGCCCAGTGTCCTCACCAGACTGTACTGCCCTGGGGGCAGGCTCGGTAGATGAGGCTGTGTTTTACATATGTGAAAAGCAGTCCACAAAACTATTTGCTTCTGAAAAAGCAGTAGTCTCACAGCCAAGATGATTCCTAAAATAAGGTTTTAACCCACATATATAATAAAATCGAAATTGCCTACATAGTCAAAGCCAGAGAGAAAGACAAAGGGTTAGAAAGATGGGGTAAAAAGTAAGAAAGAGAGATCCCAAGGGAGAAATGAAATTTGGGCCAAAAAATGCATTTCTGAGCATCTCTTCTGCTGTGTAAAGAGACTTTATAAGGCAATTTTAATTCTGAAAATTGTTTGGAAATACAGATGAAGTCAACCATTCTCACAAAGTTCTCCATTTTTTTACCTCCTCGTATTTCATTCAATTTTTTTTTGGCGGGGGGAGATAGGAGGGGCCATTTTGCTATTGTAAAATTCTTTCTCATTTTTCTGAACACTTGAAAACTAAATGGATATGAGTTCAACATGGATCCCAAGGCCCAAAGGTCAGCTCCCACTTGGACAGTTTTGATATGTAAAGCGCTGCCAACATTCATTTCTGTAGAGCGGCAAGAGGTTGAGCCCCCAGCAGAGGAAGATTCACGTAGATCTCGTAGATCTCGTTGTCCTCATATTCAGAGGCAGGAGGTTTCCAGTTGCCTGTAGGTCTGCATGGGGAATGAGACCCCTCCTCAGTCCACCTGGAGTGCACACGTTCTCCAGGGAAGCCGGAGGGAAGTGTGTGAGAACCTCACCAGGCTGTTCCTTCGGAGTGTGAGGGCAGCCCTGACTTCCATGGGAATGGGATTCCCTGCCAAATTCAGATGCCGAGGCTTCCCTCAGGGACCACAGCCCATCCGAATGGAGGAAGTTGCTGTGAGAAGTTAAGCAGGCAGCTCTGAAGGGCTGTGTGTGTGTGTGTGTGTGTGTGTGTGTGTGTGTGTGCGCGCGCATGACAAAGAGAGAGAGAGAGAGAGACAGAGACAGAGACAGAGAGAGAGAGAGAGAGAGACAGAGAGAGAGAGAGAGAGAGAGAGCAGCCCTCCACCGTTGCTCGCATTATGGTACACATGGAATCAATTTAAAATTTCACAGAGATAAAAAAGTAAACAGAGAAGAGGGGAGCTGGTGTCTCTCTCCAAGGCTGGCAGTTCCACTCATGCATACAAGACACACCATTCACACCTCCAGGTTTTACACAGATTTCTTTCACCCCTGAACATCTCTGAGACTCAGCCCAATGGTATTCCAAATTACTGTGAGGATCACGCCTCTCAGCAATAGAGTCAGAATAACTTTCTGTTGTCATTTTTTTTTAAATTAAGAGTTTCTTCCATCCAGGCATTGCAGGAGACAGGAGAATTTATTAACGAATTGATTCTAAAGTAGAGACATGGGGCCACAAAGCAGAGCCAACCAAGATTCACTTCAGTATTCACATTAAGGGAAGTTCGAGAGTATTACCTTGCGAGGCCACTAGCTCAGATGTATTAGCATACGATCAACATGAAAAGTGCTATCTGAATACTAATTAGTAAGAGTAGAAACTTTTTACATTAACCATTGTGGCAGATGACACATTAAACAGTATGTTCCCAGCCACAGACCCCACCAGCTTTTCCAGTAACCTGAAAAGACAAAGAAAAAGAGAACTTGGGGAAACTCCTATTCATCAGTCAGGTTTCCCCTTAAACATCACTTCCTTTAGGAAGCCAGTCAGACAGATCCACCCCCACCCGACTTCCCCAGCTAGGCTCTTCTCGCTCTTTACATTATACTTTCCAGAATTATCTATCTTCCTCACCAGACAGTCTTCACCCCTCGATGCCCAACGCCCAGCACACTCTCTGACACTTGGCAGGCACTTAAATACGAGCTTAATGATTGATGGAGGATCGAGGACTTGTGTTAGGTCTTGGAAGATGTGAAAATGGAGAAGACAGAATCCCTGCCCTGTCTGGGAGGGAGGCAGACAGATAATAATAGACACCATACAATTTGCCAGACGTAGTACCTATAAGTACAGCTTCTCTAAAGGAGAACAAAAAGAAGGTTGAACTTTTGAGCACCTCAGTGATAAAACAGACTACATCAGCTCCTTCTTGGATTCATTAATTTTAAGAAATAGTCAATAGAATCCTATTTCCTTACATTTCAAGTTTACTACCAGGATAGCACAATATCAACAATAATAGGTAATGGATTTCACTTGGGAGAATATTATATCAGGAGGAAAACATGAAATATTATCAATATCTTCTCTGGGAAATCTATATGTTAGCTTTGTGATATCTACTACTGAATTTCTAAACTTCAGAACTGAAAGCAAATACATAACTGGCTGTGCAGTAAAGCTTTATAGAGTGAAATTAAGAGTCATGCTCAAGTTTCCGGTTATTTTTTTCTTTGTTGCCTACTCCTTTTGCCACTCTGTCGTTTCATTCTCTCTTTTTTTTTTTAATCGGAGGAAAAATCAAAAGCAAAATATGCTACGCCCACTCCTTGGCCTCCTGTGCTCCTATAGCATTATTTATTGAGCACTCTTGGTGTGCTTGGCATAACAGACAACAGAGGAAGTGAAGGCTCTTCCCTGAGGGTTTGCCGATTCGATTAGAGAGAGCCATTTAGAAAGATAACTTGAAATCTCAGACACAGGAATCTAGCTTTTATTCCAGTGTCAAAAATGATTGGGAATCTTTTTTGTACGAGGATGTTTGTGAGTACTCCTGTCCTTCCTCTCACAGCATCCAGCGGGCCTCTCCATGCTTGACGCAGACAAAATTACAGAACCCAAATGCAGCTGCAAAAGTGAATGACTTCAGGTGGCCTTGAAGCACAAAAAGTGGCTGACCATGAATCTTTCCTCCACATTAACCTCTCCAACGATAGAGTCTATTGAAGAGGTGAATCTTGATACCATTTTCCTTGGTTTTTTCTTTTTTTTTTTTTTTGAGAGAGATTTTGCAGAGATTTGCAGACATTTTGCAGATATTTGATGGAACTCTCATGTGACCAAAAAGACTGCAAATAAAAGTTTTATAAACAAAAAAGAGTATAACCATAGTTTCTGGGTAACTCTTTGAATGTGGTAGGTACAGCATGTACTGTCCTTCACACACTGCTGTATTTTGAGAATCTAAGCTTATCCAAGGCCATATGGCTTCAGTGCCATTGACTAGCTGGGTGACCACATGCAAGCAGTTAACCACTCTGCTTCAGTTTCCCTAAATATACAGTGAAAGAGATGAGCGAACCAGATGAGTTGTTCCAAGACTTTTGTATTTATATCTTCTAATAGAGGAGCTGAGATAATTTGCTATATTTCATTTTTCTGTGTAAAGACATTAACAATCAAAACTACAGCCTACTCTTACCATCATTTCATGAAAGAAAATACATTTTAGCATAAAAAATTGAGACGAATATAACCACAGTGTAAATGATGGTCCTCGAAAGTAAATAAATTTAACTGTTTAGTAAACTCACCACACGAATCTTATTTTTCTTAGTCCCATTAGCAAATAAAAACTTCCTCAGAAATGGATACATGTCCACAGAACACTGTTAGACTCCAAGATCTTCATGGCTCCTCCTATCTGTACCATTCTAAGCACAATACCTGAACTTGCCAGATAACTAAATAAATAGGAAACCAGAAATGTTTCGCCTTCTACTTTGTTATAGTGGAGATGTTAACATTTTACAGTACCCATCTAACTAGAATGTGGAAGGCACTGCCAACCACATCATACTCTGTCTGCCCAAGATAGAAGATCTACTTCACGACATTAAATTGTCATTGTTCTCAGCTGTTGTGACTCCTCTAATTAGAAGTGAATATAGCAACAAGGAAATCAAATTATTAAAACTGGAGGAGATGTCAAAGGGACAGGAGACTATAAAAGCAAAACAAAAGCTTTTTTATTTTCGCAAGGCTCAACTGATGATTTTGCCCAAAACACAAGAATAAAAGAAAAGATTTACAGCACAAAGAATGCAATACAATTCAGTGAAAATTATTCAGCATTGTTACCGTATTAATGCTGCAGCTCAAGTTTCATTGTGTAAATTAAATACACAGTCTGTTCCCTAAGATTGTACTTGGTTTCCATAATAGTTTTTTTTAAGTCCTCACAGATTGGAAATATAAATATGGAAATTTATGATTATCAATAGTTTGAGCCAAATCCTAAGAGAAGGGGTTTGGACTGAGGTCTAAAAGTACTTCACTGAAATGGAGCCACCAAGAGACAAGTTTAGTCTGGGAGGCACATGTGAGAGGGTGACAAATGGAGTTTATCATGGTGGGAGACTTGTGGATTTGCCTTCTTGTTTCCTTTGGCAGTGCAGGATGAGGCCAGCTTTGGCGTCATTGCTTTAAACACACAGTCACTTTGGCATGAGGTTGGATCTCTGATCCCGTTCAGGGCTCATTTTGTAGTCAATCTGTTTTTAGAAGGAGGTAGGTCTTTCAGAAAATGGCCTTCTCCTTGAGAGTGACCTCTTTCAAGTTGAGGAGACTCATCCTCCTTCCTTTTCTTCCTTGCTGCATACCACCTTGGCTTAATTTATTGAGGTAAAAACAGCTTAATTTATTGAAACAATGTAAATGCTCAAAATTAGGTTCAGAACTTCAGAGGTGGTATAAATCTTAGATATGTTTCTAATAAAAGCATTATTCCCTTTTTACACATGTAAGAGAAATTCAGTAGCTCCTCTAAGTTCATTCACTAATCAGCACCTGGATTAGAACTGTGATCTCCCGATTTCCAGATCAATGCTGGAGCTATTTGCATCCCCTAGTGAATCTCTACAATTTGAGTGTTAGCAAGTACACAGGTAATACCATATAAGTAACATGTAACGCTCCATTGACCTATATGCACTCAAGACATAACCTGAAGCAAAGTTTTAACTACACAGAAATGTGGCACTCACCTTATAAAAAGAGGCTTGTTTGGCAAGGGGGCTATGTAAGAACACTGCAGGTTAGAAATGGTGAAACCCAGTGAACAATCAGGAATTCTGTAGCTTCTTGAAATTTTTGGTTTAAAAAAATATATTTCAAGGTCGAACTAATCAAATGTATTTCTATGTCCTACAAAATCTTATATCCCACCTAACTTTGTTTTCTTTATTTTTTTGATGCAATATACATTTGGAGGATTGTGGTATGTTTGGTTCAACAGACAAGATAAATGAAGGAAGGGGCTCCTCCGTAGCAGTCTGCTGATGCAATTAGAGAAAGTTGCCTTGAGGGGTGATATTTCTATGGCTGTGACTAGTCTGATCGACTGCCCATGAAGACAGCCAATCTTCAAAATGGCCAGTGGCAATATGTCATGTTGACCTCTTTTAATATATCTCTGTATATTAGGCATACGCAGGATGGACGGGGTGGAAAGAGAAAACAGGAGGGCCTTTGGAGTAATATAGATGGAGGAGATGAGATTGGGTGACTGTGGAATTAAAAGGATGGGATAAAATCTAGTGCACCTAAATAGTCATAAGTCTTTTCAGCCCATCAGTCCAAATGAGGTCACATAACATCAAAACGAGAATCCCACAGGACACAACCTTCCCAGGCTACCTTATCACTCAAGAATGCCAGTCCTGTGCAAAGTTAGTAGTAGCCTTCATCAATATCCCAAGTATATGGGAGTCTAAAATAGGAGTTTGACATACTCTCCTGATTCAGGAGGAGCAGACTGCTCAATACTAGCTGCTGTCACTCCAGGCTACATTGCGGGCCAACTGGCCAACAGGACCTGGAGCTACATATCTCCATGGGCCGTGAATTCCGGAGTAATTCCAAGTTGTGTGCAACATCTCTTTCCCTTTCCACATGGCTCTTAGTCCTTCCCTAGGTCACACACAGCCAGGATAGCAGTTTCAGGACACTTCCAGGTGCCAGTGCCATGCTGGCGAAACCACTGCCCTCTGAAGGTCTGGTCTTATTGCTGAAGCACCCTGTTGATACCAGACTCTAAATTTTTCATAAAGAGTTCTTTTCCTTCAGGAAGCTCCAGTCCCTCCAACAACTTGGTTTCCATCTGACTCTTCTCCTATTCTGCATATGTGTGTGAATAACTGAACATAAATTAGGGATACATTTCAAGCCTCTACCCACCTTCTTCACCCAGGGGGCCCCTTAGCCTTCATGTAAATACCTAGAAGGAGGGCTCATCTATTTCCACCTGGCATGTGTATCTAAGTCTTGGCTACACAAGAGATGCTGAAGTATTTAATAACAACAAATTAATCAGGGAAGACAGAGGGAAACAATAGAGAAAAGTCAAATACCATTGTATTCAGTACCCCTGAGGTTAAAATGAAATTTATCTGTTGTCTGTACTGAACATATAGTTGTATCTGTCCTATGGTTGGAAAATGAATTTGAAAATCTAAATTAATCAAGGACTATTGATATAAGCAATATGATTTTTCTCTAATTTATAGTGTATTTATATCTTCTAAAGTTATAATATTTATCTGGAATTTTCTTTGCTTTAATTAAAAATAGGAACATATCAAATAATCACTTTAGGTTAAAAAAGGAGAAGAAAAGAAAGAAGGAAAGAAACAAAGAAAGAAAAGATGGAAAAAGAAAGAAAGAGAGAGAAAGAATTATCCCTCCTTTTTAATCTATAGTTCTCAAGCTAAAATGCATGTTTTGTAAAATGCCTAGGCACACACAGGACCAATTAAGTCAGAATCTCTTCAGTTTGGTCCTGGGCATCCTCCCTCTCTCTTTCTCTCTCATGTAAAAATATATACATAATTGTTTTAAAGCTCCCCTAGGAAATTCTTTTATGCATCAGAGCTAAGAACTACTGTTCTCAGGGAAGTACCAACAGAGGTGAAGTTCACAGACTTTACCTCCATGTTTGAAAAGTCAGACCTCCTTAGATAAGACCAAATGGAACCAACCCAAGACAATTATTGGAGTAGAGAAAGTCATCAGGGGAAAGTTATCTCCTTTCCAGTGGCTGAGCAAGGATTCTTGTAAAAACAGCTCATTTAATGAGAACAAAATATTTCCTAAGAGAAGTGATATATGCATTATTATTATTATGACTCAGGATACTCAGATAATTAAGTAGTAACACTTCTGTTGACATTTAACTACATTAAGAAGAAAACTTGTTGAACCAGAAATGTCAGTGGGCAAGAGGTTTAAGAAAAAACAAAAAAAAACTAACTTTGGCAGGTATTTTCTTCACAAAATTGCCTCTTTCCTAGGAGAGAATTTTCAATTTATTTGGCCCTATTTAGAAGCATGTTTGAGTCTATCATCACCCTCAGGCCAACAAAGCAGGAAAAAATGTTAAACTTCTGTACAGAGGTCAAGAAGACCTTTAAATCAGCAACTTGAAACCACAAGCTTGCAAAATATGGCATTGGAAGTTGTTCTTTGGGAATGTATAAGTAATATGGGTTTGAAATGAAAACTAAAACAAGAGAGGCGGTCGTGGATATGCATTTTCATGTCTGTTCCAACATCCATATTAACGTGAAATATCATATTCAAAGAACTCAGTAGACCCCAATAAATAACCATTTCCTCTCCTTCCTTGGATTCTCATAACAAATCTTTGAAGCAATTTTGATATTCTATATCTGGCTTACCAATGACAGATTTAAAAGATGATTAAAAAAAAACCCTGAATGTGATTAATTTCCAAGAGAAGTGTTTCATTTGTTAGATCCTTACTTATCCAGCATAGAGTAAGGGGATCATGTGATAACTTTGTGTTTTAAAGGGTTGTTGCTGACATAATAGACTTACTTTCTGAAATAGAAACATTACTGTTACAAGGCTATGCTGTTGGCTACAAGAAACACATTTGTTTCGATAGAAATGGCTTCTTGTTACTTCTCTAAATGCATGCTCTGTTGTGTGGAAGAATGCATTTTAAAAGGCAGTCCGTGTCTTAAAGAGTTGATTTTAAAATAGTGTCAGGCTATACTGGACAGACGAGCATTGATTCTGGAGATGCTGTGGCTTGAGAAGTATGTGTGCAAATGGAAGCTTATCAGCAGAAGAAAGAGTTCCAAAGGGCAAGGCCAGTGTGTCAGTTGAGGAAGACAAGTTATATGTTTGTGCTAAGGCAAGGGACTCTGGCCCTGCGTTCTGCCATGTCGCTCCCTGCTCAGAACCCTCCACTGGCTTCACATCTCACTGAGTGTGAATAGCAAAGCCCTCACAGGTCTCTACATGAGCTACCTGCCCGACCGGACTGCGCACCTGCACACCAGTGCCCCATGCCACTCCCTCTCGGTTTCTCCCAGACACGCCCTCCTTCCCAGAATACACGAGTACAAGCCCTTCTGAGAGTGCTTTTTTTTTTTTTTGACATAGAATCTCACCCTGTCACTCAGGCTAGAGTGCAGTGGCGTCTTCATAGCTCACTGCAACCTCCAACTCCTGGGCTCAAGCAATCCACCTGCCTCAGCCTCCTAAGTAGCTGGAAGTAGCTGGTACTACAGGCCTGCGGCCACCACACGTGGCTAATTTTTTCTATTTTTCGTAGAGACAGGGTCTCGCTTTTGCTCAGGCTGGTCTTGAACTCCTGACCTAAAGCAATCCTCCCACCTCAGCCTCCCAGTGTGCTAGGGTTACAGCCGTGAGCCACGGCGCACAGCCCAGAGTCTTTGTTCTTTATATCCCCTCTGCAAGTGTCTCTTTACCTGAGTTTATTTTTCTCTATAGCTCTTACCACCTTTGGACACACTGTTCCGTTTACTCATGTTTTAGTTTATGTCTGTCTGCCCTCACTAGAATTTAAGCACCATGAAAGCAGCAGCTTTTTAGTTTTGTTCACTGTCATATTCCTAGCACCTCAGTGTCTGGCACATAGTCAATGCTAAATCAATATTTGTTGAATAAAAGACTTTTCATCCTACTCTTATCTAATATAATTCATTACTAGAGGTCTGGTCCCAATGATTCAATGGACTCTGGTCTCACTTTAAGTCCACTCTTATCCAAAGAAACATCGTGAGATCCGTCATCAATATAGAACATGCAGTAAGTGTCTAAAGATAGGTAGCTGAAGGCTAAGTATAATACGTCTTGTCCAGTCCACCTATGAAATTGTATTCTTCTCCTGTTTCGCTTCTCCCACACACATTGAGCCACAGTGTAGCAGAGGTTACTCAGAAACTGCAAGGTAGTGGGCAGAGGATCCTTTGGGGATAGAGACCTTGATCCTGTCCCTCTCAGGAGCTGTTGCCCTTCCCTGGACAGAGACGGGGCTCTCCCTTGTGCCCTCAGAATGGCAGTGTGCACCAGCTCTAGTGAATCATTCGGCTCACGATGACACTGTTACACACTCATTATCACTTAGTGAAAGGGTTCTGCAGCACCCATGTCCTATCAGCAAGGTCTAGGCAGTGTTAGGAAGAGCCAGTCTGGGGAAAACGGAGCAAGTTACCCCTTCCTGCTCCCTGTGGACAAGATTTCTGAAGAACCACTGGTGGTGTTGCGTGCCGAGCCTCAGCTCCCTGAGAGGAGTAATTAGGTGATTACTAGTCATTGGCACTTTCTTCGAGTGAGTTTTCAATCGTCCTTTGGAAGAGGTTGAGGAGGAAGAGGGGAGCAGACCTAGGAGAGTGGGTGGGTCAAAGGCCAACCTAACAAATTTCCCATTGTGCCGGGGCCAAGCACAAAAGCAGGTACAGTGCTAAGAGGCTGCTTTATGCCAACAGTGCCAGCTCTGCCCTCAGTGTCTCCCAATATGGGGCAGCACAGAGCAGCTGTGCTGCTACAACATCAGCTTTGTAGTCAGATGGACTCTGGTTCAAATCCTGGCTTTGTCAATTCCTAGCTGTATGACCCTTGCCAAAGTACCTAAATTCTCTGTGTTTCATCATCTGTAAAATGAGAATAATACCTACCACACGTGATCATTATGAGGATTAAGTGATATGATTTATGTTAAGCAGTTACCATAGTTCCTGGCACATGAAAAGTTCACAATAAATGGCAACTCTACAGAATCAGACAGGACCTGGATTATCCTTTATGGATATTGGAGAGATTTATGGAATGAAGCATGATTCTTCTTGCTAGCATCTCTGTTTAGTCATCCAAAAAACTTTGGGAAGCCAACAGCTAAACCAAGGTTCTTTGCTTTATCTTCTTTTCTGTATGTGTGTGTGTGTGTGTGTGCACATGCTCATGTATAAGAGAGAGAAAGAAAGAGAGAGAAAGAGAGAGAGAGAGAGAGAGAGAGAGAACATGCACAAGCTGTATACCAGGTCTGACACAGGAGATTAAAGGAAAAAATCACATGCTTTGACCTGCTGTGCCATAAAAATATAAAAACCAATATCAGTTGCTATCCTGGGTACATTACAAGAACCTCCCTTTATTTCTTTATCTTGGCTTTGCAATAAATATTTAATAAAACTGGGGCAATTATATTAGTAACATTTCTTCAAGATTTTTTAATGTGATTTTTTAATGTGATTAAGCATTTTAAAATCTATCAGACATGTATTTAGAACATTTTCCAAATCATTTTTTAAAGAGATCAATTTTGTTCAGATACTTTAGGTTCTGGAAATAAGCTATTTCCTGTCTACCTTAACACAAAAACATTCCTTCTAGTTTTTTAAGAACATGGCCTATTGTTGAGATGTTGGCATCTTGGTTTAAGGCATGAATTCTAACTATTTCTAAACTTTCAACTTTTATTCTACCCTTAGAATTCAAACAAAATGGCAGTGATTGAATTTATAAAATATAAAACTCTTGATGAAAAGTGAAAAATATCAGTTGTTTCCAAGATTATAACAATAATAATTAAAACCAATTGAAGATTTACTCTGTGCTGGGCACTGTTCCAAGCACTTTATGTTGTTAATTCATTTAATTCTTGCAATGATTTTTTGAAGACGATACTATTATCCTCCACATTTTATGACACACAGAGGTGCACGGGGGTTAATTAACTTGCACGAAATCATGCAGTTAGTAAGTATATTCCACAGCCTGAATATATTGCTTTCTACAGATATAACAGTGAATTTTATTATTTATAGAAAAGGAAACTGAGGTTGAGAGGGGCCCAGAGATTTGCCCAAGAAACATAACTATAAGGGTGGAGGAAGGACTTGAACTTTGAAATATCTGAATCCAAAGTTTGGGCTCTTCATATATGCACTGCATAACTATTTCTCCACATTCAGACAAGCCATCAGAGTAGCTTACATAAACATTTCATCAGATGTTCCTTCTCACAGAATTCAAGGAGACATTAGAAGGACTCTTGTCTAACCAATGTTTTCTAGAGTAGACCTGACCAGTGGTCAGCCAGCTTCTGCTTCCATCCATTTGTCCGGGAACACAGATGATCCATCCAGGAACACAGATGGTTCATTACTGAGTCACCCTACTGGTTGGGAGTTTTCTTATATTGAGTTGCTGTGCTGTGACCTAATTTTATATTTTTCATAATTTGTGGAGTAAATGTTGCCATTCTTAGGAGACTTGGTACTAACCTGGCACTACACTGAATCATATATCTTTAGGAAAATATAGTTAGAAGATGTGCTGTACAGCAGCAGCCCACAGCTAGCCAATCAAGAGCCTTGGAACCTTCAGGTAAAGGATGTCCTGGCCACCCTTGGCTCATTGTACTGACATGAACTCATCTCATTTCTAAGCAGACAGGCAGTGTCGGAACAGAACTGAGGCCTTTGGTTGAACTCCAGTCCTGTAGATACTGTATTAGCAGACAAAAAAAGAAAATTGGAACTGAATTTGCAAATCAAATACAATTTTAGAGAGCTTCTCAAACTGGAGGGAACTAATATATTCACAGGTTTTTACATTGTTTTGTTCTGTTTTTAATGAACATTTTGGGGGGAGCTATTTGAGAGTTTTTAATGAGCATTTATTTGGTAACTATTTGAGAAAGAGTGTAGCTCCATAAATAGCCATAAGCTTTGGAGTGAGCAGTCCTAGACTAAAATCCCAGCATTTCAAGCTGGGTAACCTGGGCAATTAACAACCTCTCTAAGATTTAGTTTTTTCATCTATAAATAGGAGTAATAATACATATTATAGGTAATAATGGGACCACTGTGATGATTTAGTGGCATAATGTATATAAAGTATTTAACATACTCATTGGCACATAGTTAGCACTCAGTCCATGGGGGTTATTCATTCACTTACTGAAAAATAAAATTTATTGAGTTCTCATATAGTAGAACCATACATATGAGCTTCATAGCCTAGGCCTTATAGATACAGTGCTAAAAAGACAGGTACAGCCCCTGTATTCTGAGAACTTGCAGTCTAGCTGGGAAAACAGATACTAAAGGAGTCATAAAAATGAAGAATGAGTTAGGAGAGGGGAAGCATAGGAAAGCACGGGGATGCATAACTTTGGGGCTTAGGGAAGAGGTCCCTGAAGAAGATAATGAACCCTAAGGCTGAGGGAAGTGTCAGCAACAGACAGATGGGGGGGTGGGGACAGCACGTCCTAGGCAAGGGAACAGCATGCACAAGGCCAAGAAGTGAGAGAGCAGGAATGTTCTGGGAAATGAAAGATCAGGGATGTGCCAGGGCGATTGACAGAGGGGTAGGTTCAGCCTGGGACCTAATCGCAAAGGACTTTGTATAAGTATAAGCCATGCTAAAGAGTTTGTTTGGGTTTTATGTAAAGTCAATGGGAAGCCATTGAAAAGCTTTTTTTAGGATGGGGGATTTGAAAACATAATCATGTTTGGCTTCAGTGTAATAGATATAGGACATGGTCCTTGTCATGAAGACAGTTATCATCTCACGGTGGCAGAAGTTGAAGGGGTCACTAAGATAAGCACACAGTTAAAGAAAGCCCAGGATGGAAAATGCTCTTAAGTACAAAGTTTTAGGTGAAATTTTCTAAAAGGGAGCAACCCCATCTAGTTGATGTGGCATTTGAGACAGAGCTTAAAAATGGGCATCCTTGGGATGAGGAGAGCTGGTTGGTGGTGAGGGCACTTGCCTCCTGGGTACCCTGGCTAAGAAGTAAAATGAGCAGGCCTCCTAAAGTGCTTCCAGCTTGTGTCAACTGGATTCTACATTTCCCTTCCTTCTATCACTCCATATTTCAGAATGCCTTTGAGAGAAAACTCTGCCACCCTTATTGTAGCCCCTAAAATCCATGTTCTGTAAATTTCAAATTATTACCATGTGTTACACCCTCCTCCATTCTTCAAGGTTATTTCCAGCTGGCCGCCTATGTAAGCTTACAGCTTTGCAGAGCACTTCCTATATGCCCCTCCAGCTGTGAACTTTTTACCTGTGTTTCACTGCAGCGTCTACATGCTTATTGAGAAGTTAAAACAGTACAGGAAATACTACATCATCCCACTGGCATTACCAGTTAAATCACCCAGTGTCTGGGCAATATGAGGTTGAGCCATTTATTATAAATGCCACATCACAGTTGTAGTAACTTTCTGTTTCTTTTGAGTCACTCTAAGGAACGCAAACCAAGGCAAAAAAGTACCCTGCTCCTTCGCTAGCATTTTACTTACTTTATCTTAGTTGATTAAATTTATGAAAAGAAAAACATTAGAGCGATAGAATTTTTTAAGAAATATGATTAATAAATAAGTCATTTTTTCTTTCAAATAAACTTTTTCCTTTAAATGATGCTGAAAGTGGAACTTGTCTCTCACAGCATGATGGTTTCCTATTTAGTTACGAGGCTCATATTCAGTGAAGCGCCTGTTTTGAAGAGAGCTTTCACCTTAACCATCTGATTAACCTTACTTGGAACATAGTGGATTTTCAGTAAATGAGTCTCACACTGCTTTGAAGAGTCCTCTGTTCCCCGAGATTAAATGACCAGTCCTGCCACACTTTGGATTTGTTGTTTTCAGTTAGCATTCTTGTGACTATGGGCAATCAGTTAGTCAGAAAGCATTCCTGTGTGCAGGTATGAGGTGCATACTGCTCTAAGCAACAGGAGCTCCAGATAAACTAAAAGCAGAGACTTTTGCTCATTGAGAATCACCAGAAAAATGAGAGGGAAATGGGTTTTTTTCATTTTATTGCACTTATACCTATGAGGCACACTTACAGTAAGTAGGATTGATTTGAGACACTCCCCCTGACACAAAGAAAAACTAAGAAAGGAAAAAAAAAAAAGGAAGAGAATGAGGGGAAAAGGGGAAACATAGAAAGAAAGAAAGGATGGAATGAAGGGAAGTTTTGTTTGAAATGGAAATTTCTTACCAGAAAAGATTTCTTTTGAAATTCTGAATTACAGGTTTTAATGCCTTTCATCTAGGAAGAAAGTGGCTTGTCTTGTAGGATTTGTGGATTCTCCACTCTGTATTCATGCCATGACATTCTGATGTCAAAACTGGGCTCGTAGCAGACAACTGTATCCCAAGAAAACAAATCTGGTTTTAGATTTTTCCCTGTATTTGAACAACTGATGCACTTAGCAGGGAACTGTATTTATCTTTTCAAACTTGTTTTCGCCTTTATATTTTCCTCTCCTGAGGCATTGTTCAGAAATAGGAGACTGTATTGCGTGGCTTTCCTGCCTCCAGCTCATTTAAAACAGCGTTCAGTCACCTTCAGATGCACGCTCTGTTGTGTGAACGTTTGTCCTTCACCCAACTGTTGAAATCACACTCTCTCTTCATCCAGAAAAACTAGAGGGAGGAACAATCCAAGCAGACCACTTCTTATAATCAAAAGAATAACTATCACTCTGCTTAGAACAAAGTCAGAAGATTTCTAAATGAATCCCTTATGTGAGCATTTTCTTGGGAATTCAACAACCTGCAGAGAAGTTCCTTAAGGAGAAATTATAGAACAAATAATTACCTTTCCAAAATCATCAGATACAGAGGACACAGTTGCCTCTTCATTTTGGCTTCTTTCGTCTGTGTACCTGTATGTATTTCAGAGCAAGAATAAGTTGGGGATCAAGAGAGCTGATTCTATGTCCAATGTCTCATCAGACCCAGAAATCACTGAACCTCTTGAATTCTCAGTCTCTCCTTCCGTGACACTGAAGAATGCTTCTTTACACTGGTCTCATGAAAAACAAATTATGCTCTTCAATAAGCAGAATTATATTATCCACTGAGCTGTTGCTTTGTGATAGTTTTGAAAGGAATACTCTTAGATCCCAGCAACACGACTACCATCTAGTAAGCTAAAACATAGTCGTGATTTTAAAGAGATGATTTTATTGCCAAAGAGCCCTACTTTTCTCCCAAGAACTAGCAACAATGAATACGGCACTTTGGTCTTCAAAAAGAGGGCCTCGGCTTTAACGAATTACAGCACACTTATACTCACTGAAGAGGTGCAATACCATGTGATTTTCACTTAAATTCTCATTTTCTTCTCATAAGGTCTTTCATTTAGATCTTGTTCTCTGTGCATGCATTAATGTTTCTAGTTGAAATGTCATAAAACAGTTATGTGGATGATTTTCTGCTGGGCGATAATGTAAATAGTAATATTTTTTTTAAAAAATTAGGACATATGGCCTAAAAAGTCCAGATCCACTTTCAAAGACAAAAATTTGTCACAATAAAGAACCTAAGAACAGGTTCCAAATCAGTTGAATTCTATGTGGTATGTGGGAGGCAACACTTGTTCATTGCAGTATAAAGTTTACAAGCTTTTCTCAAAACTTCAACCGCATGTTTTGTCTACTTATAATTGTACCAGAAAATTTAGTCATACATTTCTTTAGTTACTGCATTTATAAAGATGGTCATTATTATGATGGAAGAATTTTACAAAGCTATTTGAAGCTTCAGCGTGTAAAGTCTTTCATGCCTTTGTTTGTACTGTTCCCTCTGGCTGAAGCTCTCTTCCCCTTCCCTCCTGGCATTACGCAGCCCACTCATTGATCATCTTCTTCAGCAGAGTTAAATATTAGGCTCCCCTAGCACCTATTAGCATATTTCTATTTTAGCACTTAACACATGGGATGCAGTGGTTTGCATATAATCATGGGACTGTCAGATGCTCAAGGTCAAGGACCGCTTTCTACCCATCTTTAAGTTCTTAGTGAGTAGGAGAATGTCTGCCCCATGGCCAGCTTCCAATAAACCTTTTTGGAATACAGGTTGAATATACCTAATCCGAAAATCCAAAATCTGAAATGCTCCAAGATACGAAAGTTTTTGAGCACCACTATCATGTGCAAAGGAAATGCTCATTGGAGCATTTCAGATTTAATATTTTTGGATTAGTATGCTGAACCAGTAAGTATAATGCAAATATTCCAAAATCTGAAAAAATCTGAAATTTGAAATCCTACTGATCCCAAGCATTTCAGATATTGCATACTCAACTTGTACATGAAATAGGGCAGTCTTATCTACTTCTATGCTTATCACATAACATGGGCTTCTTTTTGTTTTCCTTGACCTTACAATTCATCATAAACCATACACAGGGAACATGGAAGTCGGGGATTAAAAACTCTGAATCAAAGTCTGAAAATGGACAAAGAATGAGCTATAATCCAGATTGATTTTTTTTCTTACTGATGCTTTTTATTCATGCCTCTATGACCATGCAGCTCTCATCTTATTACCTAGTGCTATTATCAGATATAAATTTAAAGTGATTAAGAAATTCCATCATCTATTTTAGTCATAGCTTTGCAGAGTTACCACCTTGGGCATGTGAATGTCTGTGACAAGGAGAGTCAAGCTAAGAGTCCCAGTTCCCTACTTACTAACTTATCCTAGGTAAATTGCCTGAACTCACTGTCTCAGCTTCCTCCTTTAAAATGTGATAGTAGTATCTACTTCTCAGAGTTGTAGGAAATACATGAAGTCCTGTTATGTGAAGGGCTTGGCACAGGACTTGACAGTAGGTTTCACTGTAAGTTGAAGCTGGATTTGTTGAACTGTAACTCCATGACACAGGAGATATTCTGGCAGGTAGATGCCAGAGTTCTGATAGCTCCTGTATAGGAATAGAGAGAACTGAGTTCCGCTTAAACAAGGTATCTCAAAGAAGCAATCTCACTCTTATTGAAAACTGCTTGGACTTAGATGGCCTCATCATTGCTTTCTGCTCTGGGGATAAGATAAAAGGCTCCAGTCAGGCTGACTGCAGCACCGACCAGCTTGCCAGAAGGCATGGAAGCCCCAGCCCTCCCTACATCATCCTAGGTTTGGAAGTAATCAGGGGAAAATAGTATGGAATTTTGATTCACCCATTAAAACCATAGATACTCTACTTCAGGCCCTTACTTACTGACTCTGACACAGATTTAAGACATAATTTTAATGAATTTCCTGATATGATTACTGGCCCTACAAATTAGAAGAGAGATCATGAAAGGACTGCTGGAAGGAAACCTCTTGCATTGAAAAGTGATAATTGCCCAATATTAAAAGGGAGACTTGGAAAGTTAGACACAGAACCGTATCACTGTCCAGGACAATAACAGATGCTCCTAAAAGATCACTCTGGGATATGTAAAAAAAAAAGAAAAAACAGATTAAATTATGTTCAGTATATTTTGTTTCCAAAAGCAGAGAAGTGTGAAATACACTTTAAGGAAGATTGCTGTTCAAAGTTTTGGTTTCACTGGTCTGCAGAGTTTACTTATGTGGAACACCTTGTTCTCTGCCAAAGTCAAATAGATGAAGTGTTGCTGTATTTAGAAAATAAGAAAGTGAAACATTTGTTGTAATAATATGAATCTTTTTAAAAATAATTGTTAAGAACAACTGTAAAACTGGTATTTTTTTAAATAAGATTATTCAGGAGCAAACTAGGTTTAACTGTGAGTTTCTTCAGGAACAACAACATTTTATTTTGTTTACAAGGTCTTGACCAGGACTTGGCACTTGGAGATTATTTGTTTTTGGATAGAGAGATGGATAGATTCTTGGAGGTATGAATGAATGGATGGATAGATAAATGGACAGATGTTGACAAGATGGATGGATGGATGGATATATGAGGTTATTTTGGCTTAAATTTCATTTAGGAGGAATTTAAAGGATGGGAGAGAGGCCTGCAAGGGATATCAATACCAAATCAGAAATAAAATACCTCCTAGAGAGCTGGCTTCAAAGAGAAAGAATAAATTCGAGAGACAGAGAAACAGAAAGGGTGCACTGCAATAGGGAGATGCTGGGTCCATAGTAGTCATGAATGTATAAGTGATTGTATTGTGTAAGTTAAGAAAAAAGAGTTCTAGTCCTACTTTCTCTACTGTCCATCTGGGTGACTTGGGGGCAAACCCTTTACATCTCTGGGCTTCATTTTCCTCATCTTTGAACTGAGAAGCTGGGACTAGATCATTCTACAAAGTTCTTCCCAAATCCAATAGCCTATGATTTTAAAGGAAAAAAAGACAGTGTCTTTTATGCATCTGGTATGAAATTGAAAGTCTAAAGTGATGCTGTAGATCGATACACCAAATTTCCTTTCAAGGACATTGGTATTCTTGGAATATCATTAGCATCCTTTTGGCTTTGTCTAAAGCACAAACTATGCAGTTAAAATGGCTTGTCCACATTTTTTTTTTTTTTTTGAATGAAAAGATTTGTGTCTCCCACATGTAGGGCTTGGCATATTGTGAATGGTAGCCTACACATACGCAAATGAGAACTGGGAAGATAATTAAATGTGAGGTGGAAATAGAGTAGACTTGTGAATGAACAAAGGAAGTGTGTTTCTCTAGAAGCCAAGATGTCAAAGATACATTTTATTGGTACTGTACACTTTCAGCTTTCATGTAAATCAGTATTCAGCTACTTCAAATATTCTAACTCTGCATTTCTGAAGAATCCATTGTGTATATTAACTGTGGCTGAGGCAGAAGATGTTAGGCATTTTTAAATTCCAAACTTTAAGAGATTCACGGATGTGCATGATGCTATACATAAAAAATTGAACGGTCAAATTGCACTTTATTTTTGAGCTAAAAGTTAGAACAGATTTATTTCTAAGACTGGGCTACTATTTCTTTTTCTCAGAAAATAGCCATGGAACTAAAAGGAGGAACATGCAACTCTAAGGATAGTGAAATGCGTCTACATTTCATACCTTTCCAATAGCTCAGTATGGGCAAACTAGCTCCAGACTCTACCACTATTCAAGCTCCCATGTCCTTCCTGATGACTCACACTGACACGAGTGCCAAGAGGCTGCCCTGTGGCTGCAGGGATGCCCTGTCAGAACAAACATAAGCTGAAGGTGAACCCAAAAGTCACTTGGTTCAATCCCCTTATATTACATAGACGGAAACTGCAATCCAGGGAAGGTGAACTGATTCACAAAGTAACACAGCAAGTCACACAAGTCTCCTGATTTCTAACCCATCATTCTTTCCACGGCCACATTGATCCCTGACAAATCATATAAAACAAGGGAACCAGACCCTTTAAAAAAAAAATGTTATCATGCTATTAATTTTTTTCAAATGAGCCATTTTTTACCTTTTCACTTTGTCGCTTTTGTCTTGTCAGCTTCTTGTAGAAAGATGACTTACTGCATGAAAATTCAACTTGGCATTTTCTTTAGACAAAGTGATCTTTTGAATGTAGCCAACATTTCTTTTGGAGTATGACTCCATTTCACATAACACATCCTAAGATTGATGTTTACTAAGTTGGTTGTTTAAATCATGTTCAGCGCTTGGTTACATGGGCTGTTTCTTTGTCTCTGTCTCTCCCCAACCCCCCCCCTCCTTTTCCTTTGTGCTTGACACAAAAGGATAGGGGCCCCAGGATCATCTGGAAATGGATCAGTGTATTCATGTGTGAGCTGTACAAAGCACTGGAGCAAAGGTGTCATTAAACGTTAGAAGTCATTCAATCACACCCATCTCTTCATACAAAGTACAGAGGAAAAAGGCTCTGTATGGTAACTATCCTTAAAGCTTTGTGTATTCATTTACTCCTACTTCTTGGAGGAGCTGGCTCCTTTTTTTGCCTCTCTCTCCCTTAAAGGAGGTTTGAGATTAGCTTTGTTTCCCTGAATCTGCCATTAATACTCAGCCCTTCTTTAATGCTGAAAGTAACTAAAGTAATAGACTTTTGAAGAGAGTTTCTGGGCTTAATTCTGATTATATTTCCTTTCAAATTATTGAAGTTTTCCCAGATATCCATGATGGTGTCCTGTGCTTGGCAAGAGAAAAGAATTACTCTTACCAAAAAAGGGGGATTAATTGTCTACTTTTAATTATGTTTCCTGCAGTCATTTCTAGGCATTAAATGTAGAAGTCAATTAAGGGAGGTTTCAATGTATCAGTCGGTATCCTGTTTGTCCTGAAATGTAAATGAAATTTATGAGAATTTTGAAGCAGATGCCATCTGCTGGATAATTAAGATACTGTCACCAAAAATGTGAGCAGAAAACATACGAACGGTATACCTTAATAAATGGACTGATTGTTAATTTAAGTAAATACTACTTCCCAAGCCCTAGGTAGAGTACAATCTCCCTAACTTACTGTCTATAGTATAAATATTTAAAATTTATTTTTTTCTAATCTCAATAAAGATATCCTTTCCTATTCATGTGCAGGGCTCTGTCCTCCGAGATTATTTGTTTTTGGATAGAGAGATGGATAGATTCTTGGAGGTATGAATGAATGGATGGATAGATAAATGGACAGATGTTGACAAGATGGAT
>NW_012152507.1:8084813-8157873 GCF_000956105.1 Propithecus coquereli | reverse complement strand
TTTTTCTAATCTCAATAAAGATATCCTTTCCTATTCATGTGCAGGGCTCTGTCCTCCAATTCTTCATTTAGTTTGCAATCATAAGAACAAAAATAAAATAAGTGCTCATCTTCTGAAAAAAGGATAACTGCAAAAATGTATTTGGGAACCCCAAAAATTAAAACCAGAGGTAACATAAGAGAAAATGAAAAGAGAAAAAGATGTAATAGGGTTATATAGGAATAAAGTGTAAGTATATCAAATTAAAACCACATGTAAGACATAAATACAGGCTAAATAGCTAATTCTTTCTCTAAGGGACCCTTTTAATAAAATTGATCTCTGCTTAACACCGCCACACTCCCCACACTGCTCCCTCATTAGAAGAGCCCATGGATAAAGTAGCCCCTCCTTAAACTACCTGACCTCCCTTAGAAATTATATATTACAGTCATGTTCTATAGAACTCCTGTTGACGCCGGACCCCCTGTAACTATCTCAACAGGTTGTTTCACTTTTCTGAAACCCGGTTTCCTCATTCGTTAGATATTACTTGATAAATTTTACTGCCCTAGTGAGCTATTAAAAAGTGTAAGACACAAATTAATAGTATATCCATAAACAGCAGCCCCCCAAAATATCCCCGTCTAGAGTTACTCCCTAGAATTAGGATACTGACAAGTGGGAGTCTGCAAAATGGATGATGTTTCCCCGCATGTAGAAAAGTATCCTAAGAAGTGAGAAATTTCAGAACTCCAATCTGCATCTGCCTAGGAAGTCCTCTGGGGATTTTGCAAAGAGGAAGGGGTGAGAGACCCATGCATTACTATAAGATTGTTCATTTCTTTTTCTCCTAATAGAATATAAAACAGTAAACCAAACTCCATAAATTTCTTAGATGAAGAGTTCTCTAAATGAGGGCACCCACGTTGTCAGCTCCATTTCCATTTCTGAGTCACCGATAAACATACATGGCTCAAAGGAGGGAAGCAGCAGACAAAATACCAAACAGATGAAGAGAGAAAGGAAAGATGTTCCCAAACACATTAACTGTTCGCCCACATGACTTACTGGTATGTTAATGTCTCGCATAAGCCACTGCTAATGAGAACGTTGCCCCTTATTTCCCTTTTAGTTTATAAATGGAGTAGCATTATGTAATCACCCTAATGAGGTAATAGAAACTTAAGTACACAGGAAAATTTGATAGGGTTTTCTCCTAATTCATCCTCTGTTATGTTGGGCACCCCACATCCCATTAACCCTCCCACCCCCCTCCAGACACCCCCCTCCCCATATTGGCTGAGTCTCCAGTCCCAAAGGACATATTGTTGGCCATTGTTTATAATAAGGCTCTCTCCTCTTGGCAGGATATAGAACAGCTGCTGGTCTATTCTCTGCCACAAAGACCAGCTTCCTTCTTTTGCCCTGGATGATTGGAAGATAGTCAGAGAGAAGAGCAATTTATAGTTGTGTTACAGCACCTCTATTTTCTTTTATGTTTATTTATATTGCTTCCATTTCTGTCAGGGATTTCTGAGATGATCAAGATCACTCTGCTACAGAATTTTCATTTGGGGAGGTTCTAATGGCAGTTGGCATTTTTCTTCATTGAGTCAGACATTTTAGGACTTCAGGCTAGAGGAAGTGGTGAACATTTCTTCTTTGGGAGTTTAAGCATCAATGTTCCTTTTTTTTATGAACTTATGAATGTGTTCTATGTTACATGAACAATAAATGACTTTGAATTTCTCAAAGGAAGACACCTTGTCTTTGCCAACTTTCTGTTCCCAAAACTTAGCACAGTACCTGCTCAGTAAATGTTTGGCGAAGGGACTGAGTGTAGTGCCAAGCGGATTCTGATTTGTTCTGTTAGGTGTAAACTACGCTGACAGACCAGCACTTAAGTCTCACCCCAGACTTCCAGGCCAGGCAAGCCTCACTATCTGAGATGGGATGTTCTTCTGAATTCTTTTGCCTTAGATTATTTTTGGCTTCAGACCTCATTCATCCTAGGCAAAGAAGTGAGGGAACCCAATGTTTCACACTCTAACCCCCAGCAAAGGAAATCTGGAATAGGTACTGAATCTTCAGGGGGCAGCTCTGGAAGTAGAATATTGAGAGCATTTCTCTGTTCTTTTAGGGGTGAAAGAAAATTCACAAAGTGGGAAATAGGTCTAAGACCGACCCCAGAACCAGAGAAGAGCCAAACGGCTTTGACACTAGATATCAATATGACATCAGACAAAGCACTCTCTGGTGGATAGGAAGGAATCACACTTTAGCATTAAGGTTTCTTCTTCTGACAAGTGTTTGGAACTAAGGTTGGCTCCTGGCCAAGGTCGTGTTTAGTAAAGATTGGGCAGGAGCAGAGTGGAGTAGTTAGTTAAGTCTAAGGCTTTGGAGGGTGGCAGAGAGCAGATTGACTCCTGACTCCCTCCCTTATTTCTATATGAACTTACCTTGGTAAGTATTAGTAATAGCTAGATTCCTTCATAGTGAAAACAGGTCTCTTCCTGGAGGAATAATAAGTGAAAAGCTGAGGATTTCCATGCGGTAGGTGCTTCTTTGTAAGGGTTCCTAAGGCGTTTTCAAATTTCCTAGTATACATTTCTAAATATGTCATGAGTATATTGATGGATCTGGCTCCATGTATTGTCTCTGATCCCTCCATAGCCCACCCAGTGAGCACTTAACAAATGTTCTTGACAGACACCCAAAGAATGTATATGATTGGAAAGAATACTAGTTACTAAAGCCACTGAGATGTCTGCCTTTCCAATGGTTTTCAGCATTTTGTGAGCAATATGGGAAGAAAGAATAATAATAGCTATGATTTAGAGAGCTTATGACATGACAGGTGCAATTCAGGTCATTTTACATGCATTTATTTCATCTCATAGTCTAATTTCTAAAAAGAATCATCAGAGATGTAAAATGCCACCGTGCTCACTTCTGCCCATTTGTGAGCCAGGCCCTTCAGAACTAGACAAGGAAGCTGATCAAGGTGAGTCATGGAATGAGTAGCTCAAGCCTTCTCTGAAAAAGGGGAGGCACAGGACTGAAACACAGTTAGATCCAGGTCAGCTTTGCGCTTTTTCTGCCCATGGTTCTCCTGATGCCTCTTGGGCAGTTGCTTGTTAACTCAAATTTTAACTGATGAGCTTTCAGGCATTTTAGGATGTGGGGAAGTGGAAATAGGCGAGCCTTTATAGAAAATTGTTGAGCGAAGTTCTTGCTGTGAACCTCTGATTAGGTACACATCACATTAAGTAACATGCTAATTAAGGGTGTGAGAGCTGTAGTCAGACCACCTGAGTTCAGATGCCACACTAGGGTGTAACTTTGAGGCAACCTCTCTGTGCCTCGATTGTCTCTAAAAGGTGTAGAATCCTTCTTGTTAAGGATTAAGTGAGATGATGCCTGTGTGCCTAACACAGTATCTGGTATTTAATAAATATTGGCCACTAACATTACTATTGTTACTAATAACCAATGTATACCTCTGTGCTTCCACAAAATATGAGGGCTAATTGAAAGGACCTTGAATATTTTTTTATCTACCACAATTCTTTTTTTTTTTTTTTTTTTTTTGAGACAGAGTCTCACTGTGTTGCCCAGGCTAGAGTGCCGTGGCATCATCCTAGCTCACGGCAACCTGAAACTCCTGGGCTCAAGCGATCCTCCTGCCTCAGCCTCCCGAGTAGCTGGGACTACAGGCATGCACCACCATGCCTGGCTAATTTTTTCCATATTTTTAGTTGTCCAATTAATTTCTTTGTATTTTTAGTAGAGACGGGGTCTCGCTCTTGCTCAGGCTGGTCTCGAACTGCTGAGCTCAAACAATCCGCCTGCCTCGGCCTCCCAGAGAGCTAGGATTACAGGTGTGAGCCACCGCGCCTGGCCTATCTACCACAATTCTTGCCACATTGTAGATTCTAAATAAATATTGGATGGATGAATGGAGGGATGGATAGATGGATAGATAGATGAATGAATTTAAGTTTATGTAGATAAAGGCACTGCAAAGACCTCATTATTTTCAGATCCCTTCCTAGAAAGTCACATGCCTCACATGTAACCCAAAGGAAATCACCATGACACTAAACCAATCTGCAACATCCAGCAGGAGGATTTCTTAGGCTCCACTAGACATTTAAACCGACAAGACTATCACGCATCACATTTGACATCAGTCTACCTAAAAGGATATAGGATTGGAACTATAGCTTGCCAGCAGGGCAGCACCAGACATTCTTCTGCAATTAGAGCCATAGAAGCTCAGGTGGCAGATGATGAAATCCACACTACGCAAGTGAAGGAACTGCCTTTGCTTAAGAGCCTTATGTCCCACAGGAGTCAATAACTCTTATAACTACTCCAAAGACATAGCTTACAGGGTCCTCTCCTGGGACAGGCTAGTTACAAGAATGGCTGCACTCAGGGAAGTGCAAAGCATTGCCAGCAGGTATTTACAGTTCATTTGCAGTTTCTCCCAATTCAGATGCACTCTACCAATGAGCGGTCATTTTTACCATATGCAATGTTGCCTAGTAACATCGTTGACACATACCATCTTTATCTGTTTCCAAGGAAACCAAGCTAAGAAGTTAACCAAAGGTCAGATTCTCATGCAAAAAGAGAAAAGTTTTCGTTAACTCTTTGCCCACACCATTTAAATAGTTACTTCCCACATAGCCTGAAAAACCCATACGGTATCCCCGTGAAGCCCTCACATCTCACACCTGCCACAAATATGTCCCGAAGTGGAATAATACAGGCATGGCCATATCCACCACTCTGTATCCTCCCCCCCAACAACCAACAGTCAAACTCATTGGTCTTTGACACCATGCCTGCCCTTCACATCAGCCCCCATCAACAGTCCCATTCTTCAAAACCAAGATGAAGGCGGTTCTCTAACACTCACTTTTATAAATATACAGGGATTTCGGTTTCCTTGGACCTGTGTGATCTTAACACATTAGTTCAGCCCAGGAGCCACACCAATTGGAATTTTGCCATTCCTTATAGAGTTTTTGTGAGGATAAAATGAGATCAAAGGGGTAAAGAGTTAAAAGGACCATAGTAAAAACCTAAGGTGGCTTTACTGTTCAGAAAGAATGTGAGTGAATTCCAAATATGGTTGAATGGGGTCTGATCTACTTAAGTGAGAAGCTCAGAGAAAGTCCTGACTTCCCCGATATAAATTATTAATGACAATAACCATCTTTACCATAAGTAGTTAGGGAAATTTGTGGCCAGAGAAAACCACTAAATTCTCAGATCATTTCACCTTCTAAATAACCAGGAGATGGTAGAGATTTTGGTTAGTATCAATTTGCCTTAGTTAAAGGATTAAGTACCCCATTTATTTCTCTGCCTGAATGTTAATAATAGTTTATATTTATTAAATTCTTACTGTGTGCCAGGGACTGTGCAAAGTGCTTTACTTATACTCTCTTGATTAATCATCAAATATTATTCACTCTATTTCTCAGCAGAAACCAAAGCTCAGAGAGATTACAAAACGTGCCCAAGGACATTCAGCTTGAATGTGACAAAGTAGGGGTTAGGTCAGGTTTAGTCTAAATTCCATGTTCTGTGTTCTGTGATGGCTTCACGGAGATGACTTGTAAACTATGCGTTATTTCTATTAAGCCAATCTGTAAATGCAGTGGGAAAGGATTTCAAGTTGCTTTTAAAAATGACTTTTACCTCCTTTTGTCAAAAAAAGAAAAGGAACTTTATTCAAATTGGGAAGAGTTAAATTTGGATGAAAATATATGTGAGACAAAGGGAAATCTTCATTTTATTTGAATTTCTTTTTTCTCCTCTATATTATTACTGATTCTAAAATAGAGTTTATGATACAAATGATCAAAAAAGGGCATAAAGTACAAAGAGAAGTAAAGAAAAATAGAGCATAGCAGGTAGGTTCTGAAGTCACCCCTCTGCATTCATCCTGTCAGAGTCCTTTTAAAAGGAAATAGTAATTACGACTCATTATCTACCTTGAAGATCTGCTAAATAACAGAACAGGTTCCAAATCAATAGAATCCTATTTGAGATATTAGAAGCATCACTGGTTCATTATAGTGGAAAGTTTAATAGCTTTTCCAAAAAATTTTAGCTACATGTTTTGTCTACTTATAATGTACTTGAACATGTATTTCTGCCAAGAAGAAAAATTAAACTAAATTCTTTCACTATGGCTAGCACATTCCTACTTTGTTCTGATTAATTCATAGATCTGTGCGACGAAAGAATTTGCAATTGGCAAGCAAAATTCTAAAATAGGCAGTTTAATTGTCAAATTTTAAAACTTGCATGAGGGGTGGGAAGAAATATAGAAATGTAGACATGTTGACATTTGGAACCCATAAATGGGTATTTTCTCGTAGGTCATGCCAATCTAAGAGAAGGAAAAAAGAAAAAGAAAGATTTTGGTTCTGTCAGATAAAATAACTGTTTCTTTAGGAAATTTGAAAAAATCCATTTCATCTTATAATTTTTCAATTGAAGTAAATGTAATAAAATTTTATGATTCACTTAATTTTCTTTAACTCCTCTTAAGACATTTTCTTAGAAAAAATAGCCATGTAAATAAAATGTGTGAAAAAAATATTTTAATTTAAAATTGTTTTCTTCCTGCCTAAATTAGAGTGCAAAAGATTACTTTTATAATAAATGCAAGATGGATTTTATTAGAATAGTTTCATCCTCCTAAACTTTGTTTGGGGACAATGAAGGAAAATAAGGAATGAGCATTTATCTATTTACTTTGTTTTCTTTGATCATGTAATTTTATAATGCATTTCGATTCTTATACATTCTTGTTTCTTAATCCAGATTTCATTGTGTTCTATTTATTACCTTGCTCACCCATTAAAGTAAGTTAAAATAACATTCATCGCAGTGTATGGCAGTGTATGTGGGAGTTAGCAACCTTCCGGAAATGGTGCTCCTCTTTTTGACACCTGATCTGAAAAGCTGGAGTGACTAGAGCGGGTACTGACCATACAAACAGAACGTGGAGGATGAAGGTAGCACTGAGTGGGGAAGGAGCCCTGAAAAGGCTCAGCTTCTCAAACTATCCCACCTACCACTTTCCATATTTTCTACTGCAGGCTGGAAGGGCTAACGTTTAAACCCATTCCTAATTCATACCTTCGCATGACTTCCGTTAACCACATTGTTTCCCTAATATTTCATGGAGATCATCAGAAGGGGTGAAAGGAAGAAGAGGGCATCTGTATCTATTGAATGCTTGCTATATACTAAGAGGTAGACTAGGCGTTTCATTTACGTATTCTGTGTATAGATTATCTAGGAATCCTCAAAGCATACCTGTAAAGTAAATTTTATTAATCCCAAAAGGTGAGGAAACAGACTCAGAGAATGAGGTGATTTGCCCAAAGTTTCTTATGATAAAGTGGTGGAACCAGGATTTGAGATAAAACTGCTTGGAGTTTGCGTTGAGAGCTGAGTTGGTTGAGCAGCAAGAAAGTGAAAGGAAATTCAGAAGAGGGGCATTTGGAGGGAAAGCACTCACTGATCTTCATTCAACCACTATTTGATTAGCTATTAAGCGCCAGCCCCATGCCAGGCGCCAGGGGAAACAGGAGTGAACAACAAACACGTGTGTGCTATACTCCTGTCAATCAGGAGCTGAGTAGCCAGGAGCAACCCAAACAAACTTGGAGAGAGAGTTAAAAAGGAGATAGAAGATACCAAGGGCAAAATTCGGTCTCCTGTTTATTGAGAGCCTCACCTTACACAGTCACTATTCCCATGATAAGATCCTGACCTGGTCTTGTGCTAAGTTCTTTCTCAAGAGTAAAACCTAACAAACTACTGTTGGAAAGTAGAGGTTATGATTCTGGGGAGTAAATATTTAAATAGAGCTTTAGTGTAGGCCTCTGAAGGAGAGCCTCTGTCAACTTCCTGGGTGATCTGAAAGGCACAGGTGTCGGAGGTATATCTAGTTTACATTTCTCCACCTTATCTCCTCCTAAACAGACTTTGACACTTAGAAGATACTTTACAAATAATTTTGGGAGGAAGGGAGGGAGAGCGGAGGGAGGAAAAGCAGAGGAAGGAGCAAGCCTTCTTGGACCTGTGCTCAGATTCTCGCTGTCCTCCTCAGGGACTTCCGACGTAAATGGAGTTTGCCTATGCAAATCAGGGGCCAAAATTGCCTGTGCATTAAACATGTTCCAAGTCGCTCAGAGCTGCTATCGTCTAAGTCCATTCTGCAAAGGCATTAGTCCTTTAATTTGAAGGCAAGTTGGATCTTACAGAATTCGAGGTGAAAAGGAAAGTATTAGTCTGACAGAGGTAGTCTAGCATTCATAGTTTTGAAACTAGAACATTTTGCTGACAAAGAGAAATGTATTTTTAAGCCTGAGTTCTTAAAAAAAAAAAAAAAAAAAAAAGCCTTCCATCCTAGTCCTCTAGTTAGGCTATTTCTGCCAGTTCCCCGGCTATGAACACAACACATTCTTGCAATTCATCACTTCCCTTGGCTCAAGCGAGCCTTTAAAATGGTTGGCGGCATATGCTTCTCATTAGCTCTGCCTCTGCCTCACCTGGGCTGATCAGATCCTCTCTCCTGCCCTCTGCCTGCCCCCCTCTCTCCTCCTGCTCCTCCCCCAGCCCCAGACCCTCACTCCTGCCCACTTCTCTTACCAAGCAGCGCTGTCTGCTGGCGTGGCAGGAGGTAAGAGAAGGAGATGGAGAAGGAAATAGTTCAGTTCTTTCTAAAGTAAATTCTGTGGTTTAACAGCTTTTGGTTCAGAAATAAGACCTAGGAAAACAGAAAGCCAAGGGCAAAACCAAAAACAATAACAGAAATGGAAAAAAAACAGAAGTTTGCTGACTGGGAGAAAAGTAGAAAGAGGGCAGCAAAAGGTTAAGAGGGAAAAATTCCCATCATTACATCACTTTGGCAGCCAAATGTTTCCTTAGGTCACCAGTTTCTGTCTTGATTTATCTTCTAGGCTCTGCAAGGAAATTTTACCCATTTGGAGGGTCTTTTCTGTTTATTTCCATTATCTGAGCGACAACATATTCCTTCCATTTGGCGAATTCTGTTTCCTCTTCCTCTATGACCAAGTAGGTAAATTAAGAATTAGATTGAACCAAGGAATTTTGGTTGAGCCCCAAAGATACTTTCTGTACACACCAATTTTTTTTTCTCATTTTCTGTTTTGTGTGGTAGCTTTTGCTTAGCAATTTCAATCCTTGGATTACTTTCCAGAGTAATCAAGAAGGTAAACCTCTCAATGTATCTTCACAGTATAATTGGACAACTCTGACACCAATTTATTTATACCGTATTCCTTAAAAGTGCGGGTTAAGTTGTACTCTTTTTGAAAACTGGTTGTTAATGGCAAGAAAGGAATATGGAAGGGGTAAGGACCTTAATCTTTGATGGCATTGTAAGAAAATCATAGAAATCTGAGGTTTAGAGAGACCTCAGAGATTCCCAAATCCATAAGCTTCATTTCACAGACAAGGAAGCTGGGGCTGAGAGGTGACCTCCCCACTGTCACACAGGCAGGAAATGGCAGGACTAAGATTCATGGAGGGCTTCTTAGCTCCCATCCTATTCTCTTTTCACAGCATACAAGCACTGTACTCTCCCACAAGTAGGTTGTTCTAGATCCCACAAAGAATCTGATGAACAAAAATGACTTTGCTCAGTACTGGTGACCCACAAAATCCATATGACCTAAGAAATCTCCAGATGCAGAAAAACCTCTGAGCAAATTAGCAAGTGGCTCCTCTTCCTCAGGGCATATCGACCACTCCCTCCTCCCGGTCCCTGCCCACCCACTCTGGGTGCAAGGCTTGGGGAAGCATAGGCTGGATATAGTTCTGCCCCTGTTTGCTTCTTTAACCAGCAGCTCTGTGTGTGTAAAACCTCCATGGCTGTGTACACGGCAGGTGTTCACAGATCAAGACAATGACACCAAGTGCAGGCACACCTCTGATTCACAGAAAGTCATGCTGCTGCTTTTGTCTGGAACAAGAGCCCTTTCACTGTGGTGGATAAAGACAAAACAAAAAACAAACAAAAAAACCTCATCTTCAAAGACTTGAATGACATTTTTCCCCTCAGCACCTCTCAATTCCCAAGAGCTGAGCCAAATTCAGTTCTGAACAAAATCAGTCAGAAAAACTTGCCAGAGGACTTCTTCTCCTTGGGATTTACCTCTTTTCAGCAGCTAGATGCTGGTACATCCTACCAGCTGTCTGTGCTGTCGCTCTCTCCTGGTTCGCAGCCGCAATCCTTTCTAAGATGTTAGCTGATAATGGCTTCATACATTCATTCAAAATATGTTTATTGAGAGCTCACTGTGTGCCAAGGTTAGGGTTTCTCCTAGGGTATTTATGTTTTAATAGGAATTCCCAAGCACAATGCCTGATGATATATACTCAATAACCATATGAAAGAGGAGGAAGGGAGGGGATGAGAGGCATTTTATACTCAAAAAAGCGTGGAATTCAGGCAGTAGTCAGGGAAGGGGAAAACTGGAGGCAAAGAACCTTTATAACCATCCTACATGTCATGGCAAATAGGCTGTGCTTGTTCTGTCCCATGTTCTCCAAAATTCTTAGGACATCAATGCAACCATATGAAAAGCTGCCACAGGCACCTATAGTCCACCTCTGAAATTCTTCCAGACATGCCTCCCTCTTGCCCCAGCATTTCTGAGACCCCAGATTTTTTGGACCTCGTTCTGGTCGCACAGATTCGTGTCTGTTGTCTGTCCAGCCCCATGGTTAGCAACACAGTCTGCCGTAATTTGTGGCCTTCATACTAATCCTGCAAGGCATGATTTCCCTCTGGCTCCATGTACCCCACACCTGCCTTTCCCCCACGGCTCCCAGGCCCTTGCCCCTCACTCACCTGACTGACATAGATGATTACCTCTATCTACTTATTGTAAGTCCATAATAGGAGGATTCCATAGTTACTAAAAGCATTTAGAAAACGCTTTCTTTGAATGCCTCTGTTGGGAGTCGTCTCTCGGTTTTCATTCTGTCAGGATGGTTACTCTGTGTCTTTCTTCCCCTTTCAGCTGGGAGTTCCTAGAAGGAAAACCCTCTGCCTTAGTCGCCTCCGCCTGCGTAGCACTGTTACTGCCTAGAACAGTGCTTTGTACATAATAATTGCCCCTAAAATATTTTTTTCATAATTGATATATTCACCCAGACATTCTATTGTCCACTTAGTTTTTGTTGTTGTTTTAACCAGAGGAAATGAACAGGAATTTCTCATCGATTCCGGTCTTCTTCTGATGGGAAAATTTTTATATTAAATGCAAATTGCTTTACCATCTGTGTGCAGCATAAGTTCCGGAATCCTTTCCCTTTATATGGGGAGACCAGGTTTCCCACCAGTGACCATTAAAGTACACTTGGCAGCTCTTGCAGCGCTTTTTCCATCGCCCAGATGGCAAAGGTTTTTTTCTCATTTCCACTTGAGGACTTTTATAAGGCTTCTTTATGTTGCTCCTTCTTTTGAAGTACTTTTCTGTTCCAGGACGAGGGGGTGAACCTTCTGCTTGGACCTCCCTGTCTGTGCTCTCTAGTCATTGTGCTGATTCTGTGAGAGGAAGTCAGTTTTGCTAGTTAGAACTCAAATCCATTTGCTAATGTGTCTGATCTTTTGGGTTCCTGCTTGTAAAATGATACCCATATCAGTTGTTGGTCCTTCCCTCCCTAGGGTGATGTGAAAATAAAGTAATAAGTTAGCTGATCTAAGAAAAAGGTCATATTTTTTGTGTGTTCCCCGGAGGATCCAGTCCTAAATCAAAGGCTGTGCCCAGATTACAGGATGTTAAGAACTGACTGGCGATGAGCATGGTATTAGCCAGGGCTTGATTGGGCTTTGTGACATTGGGTAGAGGGGGAAGATGGAGAAAAGGCTTCACAGAGAAGCAAGCCTAGCTTAAAGGCAAAAGGGTAGGATGGGAGCCAATGGTGAAGGACTTTGATTTTTAGGCTAAAGGTTTTGGACTTCATACAGCAGGAAACTACATGGGGTGTTTAAACAGGGGAGTGATATGATTAAATATGGGTTTGAGAAAGGTGATTCTGACCTCAGTGTGGAGGACCAGAGGGGATCCACAGTCAATTTAGGAGGCTAATGTAGTAGTCCATGAGAGAAAAGAGGAAGGCCCACATCAAGGCAGGCAATGGAAACTGGAAGGAGAAAAGACAGATTTCATGGAAATTTCAGGAAAAATCACTCACTCCAGCTACTTTGGCTTCCTCACTGTTTCTCACACACCGGCACACTCATGAATGTTCCCACTGACTAGAATGCTCTTCCTCCAGATCACCAGGGCTCGCCTGCTTAGATCCTTCGAGTCTTTGCTTAAATATCTCCCTCTTAATGAGCCCTGCCCTGACCAACCTATTTAAAATCCCACACCTTCACCAAAAGTCATGAATAAGAATATTCATAGCAGCCTTTATAATAGCCAACCACGAAATGCCCAAGTGCCCATCAACAATTGAAAGGGTAGATAAATTCTGGTAGTGGTCACACACTGGAATATACTACACAGCAATCAGAATGAACAATCCATCAACAACTACATGCAAAAACATGGATGAATCTCACAATGTTGCAGAAAAAGGAGTCTGATAAAAAAATACATAATGTAAATTCCATTTCTATAAAGATACAAAAACAGTCAGCATTGAGCTCTGCTATTTGAAAACAGAATAATGGTTACCCTTGGCAAGGTGGGTAGTTACTAAAAGAGCACAAGGGAGTCTTTTAGACTGCTGGTAAATGTTCTGTTCTTTGTTCTATAAGCTGGTTACATTAGGTGCATTCATTGTGTGAAAATTCAGAGAGTGGTACATTAATGATACGTGTACATTTCCGTGTGTATGTGATACTTCAATAGAAAGTTTAGAAAATGCAATCTTTCCCCCAACACTACTTATTTCCCTTACTCTATTTTCCACAATTCTTACCACCTTCTAATATATACTATAATTATGATGTTCATTATAATCTTTCCTCATTAGATGTAAATTCCATGAATGTGGGGATTTTTAGTTTTGCTCAGTGCTGTATCTATGTTGCCTTAAAGTGTACCTGGCACACAATAGATAATAGAATGAATAAAGAAACTATTGAATCAGAAAAACATGAAAAGAACAGACCAAGCTAAGAGATCCAAGTAGAAGCCTGGTTTGAGAACCTGTGTCGCTCTGGCAGTTTCTCATTCCCAAGTGCAGTGGATAGGCTGCTAGCCCCAGGTTGTGACCATCTCTTTCCCCAGCCTTTTTCAAGGCTACTTCTCAAGGCTGCTTCTGGTCCTTTATTTGTGTTTTTCTTCTCCTAGACTATGTATCCCATTTGCCCCATGTCAGAAACTTTCCCATCTTCAATGCCAAGCTCAAGTACCATCTTTTCCATAAAGTCTTTCTTAGCAGCCGCAACCTAAATTCCTCTAGCTCCTCCTGTGGCACTTTTATGGAATTCTTTTTATTCATTCATTTATTCATTCATTCAACAAACATTTATTGAGCACCTACTAAATGCCAGGTACGATTTTAAGCGTGAAGATATAAGGTGGAACAAAATAGACATGTCTTGTAAGGGGCTATGTCCTAGTAGGGTAGACAGACAATAAACATACATAAATATTTATGTAAAATCATTTTGGGTGCTTGGAAAAAATTAAGCAAGGTAAAGAGTTAGAGAGCGGTGGGAGTGCTGTTTTACACAAGTTATGAGGAAAGACTTCTCTTTATTCGCAACATTGAAGGGAAGAGCCAGATGAAATAGGATGAGGAACAGTGTTCCCAGTGGAGGAAATACTGGGAAGTACAAATGCCCTGCAGGAAGAGCAAGCTTGGTATATGAGTCTTGTGTGTGAATTCCTTGGGATAGTGCTTACATGCCTGGAATGTTGTTTTGGATGGAGAAAGTTCTAAGTGATTGTATAATTGAACCAGTTTTAAAACATTGAATTTATGCAAGATTTAGTAATAATTTTTATCTATTTTGCATTTTTCCTTCAATCAACATTTACTAAGATGTGTTCATTAGAATACATTCCAAACTGAATTATACAAAATCTAGTTATACCACACACACACACACAACAATGGTTCTATGGTTAAGTAAGTATAAAAAACAATGAAGATATATATACCAATAAAATGTATGTGTTGCTAAGGCCCACAGTGAAAAAAAAAAAACAAAAAACAAGCGAAAAGTATCTAATTCATTATTTTCTAACCATAACTCCCTTTTTCTCATGGAACACACATTACCAATGCGCAAGACAGTCACATTCCATATAATGCAATTTGGAATATATTTTTTAGAGTCCTTCCTTTTTTATATTAAGTACATACTTACTGAATTCTTAATATTTACCTGTTTCATAATGTTATAAATAAAATACAGATACCAGAATATTATAGTGTTATTCTAATTATGATACAAGAACATGGATTTTCAACATTCTCTTTACTGAGTTAATATAATACATATTTCACAGCCCCACCCTGCCTAATTTTAATCTATATCTAATGATCACAGTGTTTAACCAAGCTGTCTCTTGGGAGATTTTGTCACTGTCAGGATCGGGAGTTAAAATATTAAAGGACAGGTTTGTAAGCCTTGTAATAAACAAATAGCAGTCAAGGAAACAAGAAACGAGGCTCAAAATGCCCAGTGAGAACTCCTGGATGGTAACATATATCCAGGCTTTGTGGATGAACTGCCTTTGAATGCAGCTCCCTCTGGGACAAAAGATCCAGAGAATTGCTGGTTCTGACCTTCTGTGTATTTTTGGTCTCTTCCCCTTTGCATGTCCTTTGTGAATTGGCCTACACTCTATTACTGGAGACAGCCTCAAAACTCAGAAGTCATAGTATCAATCTATGCTTCTTTGCTTGCTGATTGGAGACCTCTTTAAGTATTTATTGGTTTTCCATGGTCACCAGCCAGCTGGGGATACATGCTTCAGTAACAAAGCTAAATTTGCAAGCAGCTATCAAATATACTTGAAGGTGTCTTACAACTGTGTGTAAGCTTGTTTGTCTCAAAGTGCATGTGTATATACGAGAGAGAGAGAGAGAGAACACACTTGGACTTTTGGACCAGTTTACCAAAGATCTTATAGACACTGATGATTTTTAAAAGGAGAAAAGAGCATTTATTCTTATTTTATTGTGGGTGTGTCATTTATCTTTAGAGGTTTAAAGGCAGTAGAGAAAATGCACAGCTAGAGTTTTTTCAGAGGCATTAGTTGTTGTGAAGAAAAACAAGCCAAAGTTTTGCTTGTGGGCAGACACCTCCCAGAATGCATCGGGGGATTGGGCAGAAAGCAAGTACTGGCAAGAGCCCAGGTGCATTGGCTCCCAGTCACAGAGCAGGAACAACCTAGGTGGTGTTCTCAGACTCTGGTCGAATTTCCCAAATGGATCAGGTTCAAAATTATCTGCTCAGCTTTCACTTATCTAAGATGGTGCTCCAAGTGTAGGATTGCAGTCCTCTGAGCTGGGAATGTAGTCTCTAGGGAGAACACCCTCTGGTATTTGTAAATGCCACAAAAGTTGTTTTATCTTGTTTAAATTGGCAGCAGCACACCTGGATGTTAGAAATGTACCATCATTCCTGGAGAATTCAGGGCAGTAAAAATTACTTGGGGTTAAGAATTTTCAGGAATTTGTATCATAGCATCTTGGGCCTAGAGTTATTTTAACAATGGAACTTCTTGGTTAAAACTCTCATTTTAAAAAGTTATGTGATTCAATATATTCTTGAGTCTTGAGATCTCATTTCCCAAATCAGTGGCCAAATAAGAAAGACATAATGCCAAACCCCCAAAATCACAATTTATCCCTATTTACCATGCTGTTGTGGGCACCTAAAATCTTATCTTCCAGACCTGCCAGTTTCTCACCACCCACTGCAGCTGTGACTGTGGCGATGACCAGACGTGTCCCAGGGCCGTGAGTCGGGGATGGTTATTCTGCCTTACCACTATATTCCTGCACAGAGCACTGCTAAAAGAGTTTACGATGAATGAATGATCAGTCCCTCCTAGTTGTGAGAGCCCTCCAGAATGAGTTTAAAGTGCCCTTCTACCCTAGATAAAAACCTCAGGTGAACCATTTTTTTTCTGTGGCCCTATACTGTAGACAGGATCATCTTGACCCCAGCTTTTTGTGTTTGTCTAATTGTATATGTCATTCTGGTGGACTAAAGCCACTCATTAGATGAGGGATTTTCTGTTTGTCACCTGTCTACTTTATTGAAGTACTGCATATGCAGCATCTCAAAGAATAGTTATGTTTTCCACAAAATTCTATTTAGTTAAACATAATAGTGTGGTAAAGTAAAAAAAAAAAAAATTATATATTCATTCATTATTTTATTCAGCTATTCCATTTTTTGAGGGTTTCATTGTATGCCAGGCACACTTTCAGACCTTTGTCACATTTAATCCCTACAGCCACACTGAGGAGTATGTGTTATAATCCTTAGTTCACAAATGCCGAACATGCAGACCAGAGAGGTTATGTAACTTGCTCAAGGTCACGTGGAGTCAGGACTGGAACCCAGGTCTTCTGATTCCAAGTTTGTCTGTTTCCCTCTCATCTCTGTGTGTGAGACGCAGTGTTGGGTTTCAGGAACAGAAATCTCCGCAGTCTCTCTCGTATAAAGGAAGATGTCCTGGAAGGATACAGTGAAGTGTTAGAGAATGCAAGGTTGAGAGGATACTGAGATTCGTACAGCAGCAGTCATCTTCTCTGTCTCTGTGTTTCTCTCTCTCTGAGAACTCATGGTCTCTTGCTTTATTCTTCTCTGAATTTTCTTCTACAGGGATCTTACTTCCTTTTGCCCAGTGACTTTAGCCTGCATGGGGTTTGGGTTACCATAATGCTAATTATTACTCCACACAACTTCACAGCACCAGGAGCTAACGCCTGACAAACTCAGCCTTCCTGTCTTCCCTGGAATCCACGCCATCAAAAAACAAGAATTTGATTGACCAAGGCAGAGCAGATTATTCCAAAAGAAAGTATCGTGAGAAAATAATGGGCATACCTAAAATACATACTACTCTTTTATTTTAAAATCTGAATTACTCATAATTGGTTTCAAATAGCTTTCTGCCAGTCGAGTTCTATTTCTTTTCCACATCCCTCCCACTGATACTGGCAGGTCTACCCTTTTTGACCTGTCTTGTGCTTTCCTTGATTGCCTTCCTACAGTCCAGCACGCAATTCCAAAATTCTAGTATTTTCTCTTTGTGGTAGTTATGCAAACCCTTTTCATTCTTTGGGAGTTAAATTCCAGTGCCACTTCCTCAACATAGCTTTTTGTATCACTCAGTAATGATATGAGTCTTAATTCCAGCCCCTTTGCCTATAAGGATGGTTCAAATAATTCAAAAATGCAGAGGATTCTTTTAATCTTTTAAACCAAACCTCTCAGATACTCCTATATGGTCCCCCTTGTGGCCCAGAGCATATATTGAATGCCATGTGGTTAGAATGATTGGGGCAAAACTAACTGTCCCTGTATGGTCAAACCAGTAACTCTGATCCCTGAAATGCCAACTAGACAAAATATGACCTCAAATTCAGTCTGTGTTCAGTGCTGAGAAATATCACCTATTTTCTCCTTAGAATATGCCTTTAAGATTTCTCATCATGCTAAACTATTTTGAATGCTCAATAAAGTATCAAAAAAGTAAAGGCATGAAAAATAATTTCGGCATTTTGGGCAGAACTTGAAAAGTTTCAGGACTTTTCTTATTACTTTTCTACTTCCACGAAGTTTATTTACTTTTTGTATTAAATAAGGAGGTTTATAGTAAACTGATAGAATCATTTTTAATTAAATGATTTAATAAATAACAAATGCTTTTAAACAGAAGAAATTACACACACATGTGCACACACACATCAAAGTATTAAATATTTGACCAACTGCCCTAGCTGGTTGGCTGTGCTGTTTTAGTAGCAATGAAAGGACAAGGAGGCAGAGATCAGATTCTGTGCTTCTTGGACCCAGTGTGTTAGTCATAGATACAAAGAGTATAAAACCCTGGCTTTTGAAGTGATCATTATGTTATTATATATCCTTAGGAGATCCATTCCCCCAGGCCACCTAAAGTGCTAGGATGTTTGGGATGTTCAACTATTTAACTGTAATTATTACAATTAAAACCTTATTAAATGCATCAAATAAAATAGATTCAATGCTTCCACTAGTCTGGTTTAGGAAAAATAGTTATAAAAAAATATTGCTCTTTCCCAAAAGAGTTTAAAATTCAAGGATTTGCCAACAGTAGGGGATGGGGGATAAAAATAATAGGGAAGAAAAGATTTGCCTTAAACCCCTTTGTAAAGTGTTTTGTTTTTTTTTTATTTTCATGCCTAACAAATGAAGCCTTCATCGTCTTTGCTTCTGGGAACAGTTTCAAGCCTAAGAAACACAATTGGAAACCTGCCGTGTTGCAGCCCATCCCGTGTTAGTAATTCCAACTGGATCCAAATTGAGTCTCTCTCTTCCAAGAGCTCTCTGAAAAAAAAGCTCATGATAAGAGATGAAACCTAGCCAATACAACCTGGAGGGCTGCACATTTACCCTCTGTCACCAGGTTTTCCAAGAAGTGGCCCAGGGTACACTCTTTTTCTTTTCAATGAGCTTTCTCACAAGACCACAGTTTTGCCTCCAATAGTAAGTTTCTGCACCATGCACCATCCAAAACAAAATTAATCATAACCATAATCTCCTGGAATCCATTTACTCAATATTTATTTGAAAAATTTCTTGAGCATTTACAGTGACTGTCAAGTGCAGTCCAAGATTTTGTATGCACAATCCCGGTCCTCAAGGAGCTCACCATCTTTGAAGGGCTCATAGACTTGAAGCTATTACCTAAGCATAGATTAATTTATTTGTTCAACATTATTTATAGCACTCCTGCCAGGCATTTTAATTGGCAATATAGCATATACAAGTAAGGTATGATTCTTTATTGTCTGGATTTTATAATCGAGAGAAGATAAAGTATAAAGAAAGAACTGCAATATAAGATAGTATGTGGTAAGTTTTGTAGAAGTGGTAGTAGATGTAATTGCCTCCAGGGCAAGTAATGGTTTGGAAACCACTTAAATACAAGGTAAAGCTGAGTAGTGCCAGGGAAAGGAATTTGAAAGAAATATGAGCAACAGCCATCTTAGGAGGTTGCAATGGTATATTTCTTGCCATTTTAGAGAAAGTATTTAAATGACATGTATTAATTTTTTTGTCTTTAGATGTAAAATAAGCTTATCGACAATTTTAAGGGCAAGTTCCCCCATTTTAAAAAGTTAAGTTATAATTTACATACTATAAATTTCATCTTTTGACTGTATAAGTGTCCCAAGTTTTGAAAAATACATAGTCATGTAACTACAACCACAATCTGTTAACACATTGACTGCCACATTAGAAAAAAATTTTTTCCTTGGGGTGATGGTGTTTTATTGCAAAAATAGAATAAAAACTTCGGAAACAAAATGATTATTTCTAATTTAATGAAAAATTTATTATTTTTTATTGTTTTTTGTGCATGAGTTATATGTGATTAAATTGTCAATATTAATTGTAACAATAAGAACATCAACAAGTAAGATTTTCACCAACCAACTGCAGCATTTTGCCCAGGGGGCCACCCATCACGTAAGATGTACGCTACAGCATGGCAGTGTGAGTTGCCTGCACACCACGTGGCTCCCAAGATAAAGAGACGTGTGAGTTATATATGCTTCATGAGGCCCCGGGCTCAAAACTAGCATGAATTAAATACAACTCACATGGCAGTTAATGTGTTAGTAGAACATTTTCATCACTTTAGTAAATTCATGTGTCACTTTGTAATCAACCTCTTCCCTCGCGTTAAGTCTCAGCACACACTGGTGTATCCCAATAATGTTGAGCAGAATTTTGTACAAATGGAATGAGACAGTATGTAGCCTTTTGCATCTGGCTTATTTCATTTAGCATAGTGCATGTGAGACTCCTCCATATAGTTTTCTGCATCAGTAGTTCAATTCTTTCTAGTGTTGAGAAGTATTGCATTGTATGAATGTATCACAGTTTGTTTATCCATTCACCAGGTGAGGGACATTTAGGTTGTTTCCAGTTTGCTTGGGTCACATGGTAAGTGTATATTTAACTTTAAAAGAATCTGCTAAACTGTTTTCCAAAGTGGCTGTACCATTTTACTGTCCTGCCTCCAGTGTTCAAGTGTTTCAGTTGTTCCACCTTCTCACCCAGATTCGATCCCAGACATCTTTAATTTGAGGACATTTGAGACTATAGGCTCACCTTCATGTGGAAAGATAGCATCTCTCCATCTTAGCCCACTGGCGTGCAAACATCTAAGTAATTTAGTGCATAAATCAAGTAACTGGAATTTATTAAACACTTTGCCTGTACCCAAAGCATGCCATGCACTGTGGGCATGTAAAAAGCATAAAACTGGATACCTTTATTCAGTGCATCTTTATTGAACATTTTCCCAAGCTATATTCTGAGAAAAACTCTAAGAACTGTTTTGGTTATCAAATATGTTAAGTAATACTCCTTTCTGGAAATTAGCAATACACTTTAGCATATCAACAACTCTGAGAAGCGCTCCAGTACAGAAACTGGTTTAGTTTGCCTTTCTCTTTAGCATACTTTGGAAAACACTAATTTGTAGTTTTATTGAAGAGAAAACACACACACATGCTTAACTGTTAAATGGGAATAATGCCACCTATCTCATGGGTTCTTATAAGGATTCAATGAAATGAAATGTGTAGACCTTGGACCTGGACCTTGGAAATGGACCTTGGACCTGGACCTTGGAAATGTCCAGACCTTGGACAAGGTCTGGTATGCAGTAGATGTTCTCAATAAATATAAATTAAAGTTGAAGAAGGAGAGAGAAAAGAAATATTAGAATGTGTAATATGGGAGAAAAGGTCAATAATAATTTCACCAATTTGTGGAGCGCTTATTTATACCAGACACTGTGCTATGCTTTTTATGTATTTTACCTTGCTTAATTCTTATAGTAACTCTAGGCAATCTAGGTGCTACTATTGTCCCCAGGTCATATAAAAAGTAATGGTCAGATCCAGAAATCTAGATGATTTGTATGATTTGGATCATCCCAGATTTGGATGATTTGGATGATTCCTAATCAAATTCATAATCTCTATTTACTTCCTCTCTCAAGACTAGGAGTGCTTGAGGTGTTTGTAAGAAAGGAGAGGATGCCATGCATCTTTCTTTGTTCACCCTAATGATGACAAGGATGGGGAGTCAGTGTCAATCAAACCGAGACCTATAGCACTATTGGCACTATTTCCTTTGGGGTCTCAATGTAGCCTTAGGTTCTCAGCCTTGTATTAGCACTCTAGAAGCAGTACCATTGCCCCTGGAAGTTTTTCTGCCTGCTTGGCTGACTTTAAGTGGAGTCCTGGCAGTTCTCTGTCAGGTCAGCCATCCTCACTTTTCTCTGAAACTTGGGCCACTGCAGAACACTAAATAAAACCTGAATGATCTCCACCATCTATAGAGCTAGAGTTTTGCACCATTTTTCCAGGGATGTTGATGGAAATTCAACTGTAATTCTACGTGTGAGTATGCCATGATGTAGAGATGGAATTGTTTTTCCCATTTGGATGGACACTTGTCACACATGCACTTATCAAATATTCCATTCTTTCCTCTTGGATTCGTAATGTCCTTACTCTCATGCTAACAATTTTTCTTATATATTTTTGAGTCTATTTCTAGACTCTCTATTCTATTCTATTCTGTTAATCTTTTCTTCCAATGCCAATTCACATTGTTTAAATTACAATGGCTAATAAGTCATCGCATACCTGGGAGAGTTATTTCCTCTATCTTATCTTACCTTTTTTTCAGAAATATATTAGCTATTTGGGAACTTGTATCCTTCCACATGAATTTTAAAGTGAGTCTTTTTCAAAAATTAGCAGCAGAACACTTTTTCCAAAAATATTCTGTGGTCTGGCAACATACCAAAAAAAAAAAAGAAGAGGAGGAAAAAAAAAAAAAACCTCTACTTGACATGAGATGGGGTCTCTGGATGTCACCTTTAAGCCCATCTTTCAGCCCCTGAAATCTTTCATTTCCCAAAGTCCACCACTAGACTTCTAAAGCTCCACTGAACATAGAAAGTTAGAGCATTAAGCCAGTGAATGACTAATGGTGGGAGTTTCCAGCCCACAGAGAGACCAGGATCAGGGAAGAAGATGGGAGGACAGATATGGGTAATACATGTTAAGCCAGCCCATTTTTGCAAGTTTTTCCTAGTACCCTCCTTGACCTATGTCCAACAATTAAAAATCTTTCTAAGTAACCCTCTATAAAGTTTATTCACAGGAAAGCATAGTTTTGCCTTAATTATGACTCAATTTAGAAACTGAAGAAAATCTGGTCTCCCACATAGGTAAAGAAAGAATCTCTGAGATGGCAAACAACTAGAAACCTGGATATTGTCCTTGGAAGACAGACTAGTAGAATTTTTACATTGTAAAAATCTCTTAGATCACAGTCCATCCCTATCAGGGGAATATTACTGCACAAACAAGATGAGCACCAGTTAAAAGGTAATTTCCTGAAATAGTCTCATGTGGAACAAATTGAAAATCCACAGTCCTTCAACAAAGATTTTTTTTTTCATTACTTGATCTTTAAAAAATTGTTTCACTTTTCACTTCCCTAGCAGATGTTCCAAATTTCAGAAACAGATAGGGACCTTTGGACTGAAATGAAAAATTGATCCACTTAAAAAATGTAAAATTCAGTTAAAAATGTTTAGAATATAGTCAGTGGGGCCTGGAAAGAGTATACCTCTGACTTTGAGGATTTCCTGTCTATGTTATTCAGATGCCATAAATCTGGCAAACAGCAACACTGTCCTGAATGTGATGAATGACATTTTTATAACCTTTTTTGTTGTTGTTGTTTAACAAAATGGGCCATGTGTTGGGAATATATGAAAATAGGGTGCTACTACTGGTAAGACCTGGCAAATTATTACATATTTAAGGAAGTACTGGAATACAATAAATGTGTCACATTTTACTCTGCCTTTTTTTCGAAACACACAATTCTTTCCTTATTTCTCCCTTCTTCATTTTAACTCTATTGCCTAAATATCACATTTTGTTAAGCATTTAATTTTTCTTTCCCAGGGAAAAAAAAACTTATCGAGTACATGCTCATTCATTTATTCTTTCCACAGATATTTATTGAGCGCCTATTATGTGCCAGACAGTTTGCTGACCACTGAGGATGTCGGAGTTAAAAGATAGAGGCTTTCATGGAGTTTAATGTTTAAAGGGGATTATAGACAAGTAAATGGGAGAAAAAGCCTGATAAGTGTCATGATCAGGTGTATTTAGGGGACTTAACCTAATTTTGGTGTGAGGACTCCTAGAGGAAGTGATATTTAAACTAAACCTCAAAGGCTGAGTAGGAATTAGCCAGGTGCAGAAAAGAGGAAAATATGGTAAAATGTTTATAATAGAGAAAGAAGAGTCTTCCAGGCAGAGAGAATAGCATATGCAGAGGTGCTATGGGCATATGGCAGCATATATGTTTTAAAGAAACAGATATATGAGTAAAAATATTATTATCAAAATTTACAAGGTCCAGAGCAAAGTATCTAATACTTATCTCAACTTTAGTACTTATTCTGTGGGATAGTTTTCCCTAAATTTGGTCAAATAATAAATAGAAAGAGATGCAGACAACTAGACATTTTGGGGACCTTGTTTATATTTAGAGTCCATTCTTACAAAATGAAGAACAACGAATAAGAATTTACTGTGCTCCCCTCACCTTTGTGTCTCTGCCCCTCACTCCCAGCCCTCCCAAGACTCAGGACATCATCTTAGAAGTGTTCCTTCCTGCGTTCTTCCTCCCCAGATCTCAGTTAGATGCCTTCGTCTGGGGTCCCACTGCACTCTGTTCTTACCTTTGTCAGAACACTTTGTAGCCTGTGTTCATTTTCCAGATCATTCCAGTGCTCAATTCTAAATTCCTTAAGGTAAATTCCTTAAGGTCAGAGGCAAGTATAAAGGAGAGAGTGAGCAGGCTTTGGAGCCAGAGAGTCCTGAGTGAAACTCACAGCTTGGCCACACACCATGTAGCCTTGAGAGCATGCTTACTCCTCTGAGACTCAGCTTTCTCATCTGTAAAGCTGGGACGTGTAATTGCCTATACTTCTTAGAGTTGTTTTGAGTATTAGAGAATAATGTATGTGAAGTGCTTGTCACAGTGCCTAGCTTTTATATCACTCTATAAAAATTTGCAGAAACAGTGAGTAAATGAATGAATGAATGGATGGATGGATAAAAAAATATAAGATTTGTTCACAGGATTGTTTGTTCAGAGCTGTCTTTAGACTGTAGCCAATTCAATGATCAAAGTCTCCATCTGCTCAATCCTGGGCATTGGCACCTTAGCTAGAAACTTCAGGGGCACAAATATCCTTTTTTTTTTTTTATTTCAGCATATTATGGGGGTACAGATGTTTAGGTTACGTATGTTGCCCTTGCCCCCCCTCTCCCCCAAGTCCGAGATTCAAATATGTCCATCCTTCGAGTGGTGCGCATTGCACTCTTTGTGTATGAAAATACCCGTCCCCTCCTCCCCCATCCCCCCTGCCCAACATCCAATAGATGTTATTCTTATATGTGCATTTAAAATATCCTTTTAAACAGGCACCAATGAAAACAGCCTCAGCTGCTGCCTAAAGAATCTAGCTCCTCACTTTACTCTCCATGAGTTTAGCTTCCTGTACTTCCTGTAGGTAAAAGAGTAAGCTTCCTACAATGTTATCTGTTCATTTATTCACCCATTCATGAAACATTTATTAAGTACCTACTGTGTGCCAGGGACTGCTATACGTATTAGTGATATAGTGGAGATTTGATAAGATGTTTTATTTATTTGTTCACCAGGATGTTAAACAAATGGATTGTCTATGATATCTTTTTTTCCCCAGGGCCACCCTGAGACCATTTCAGCCGTACCTCATGTTGTATTTGTTGTGCTCCTATATCATCCTCCTCTCCCTCTCCATCTACTAAATATAAAATTGTTCTTATACATCCTGTTCAATTTTAGTCATGTGTGCTGAGCACACAGATGCCAAAAGGAATACTTTTGAGCACCATCAAAATAAAATTCTGTAGACAAGGTTGCATAAAGAATAGGGAAAGACTTACAGCCTCCTGCCTTGCTTGCATGCTACTGACTGTGTAAATCGCCCGTAAAAAAAGGGAGGTTGGGTTGTTATCATATATGCGTCATCTCACCACATTGGACACTGATGCTCTTAGTGGTGTCGCTAAGAGGATGAGAGACTTAAAATGATGGCCAAGGATCCAAGTCAAACCTAACTATTATCTCTCTTGGGTGGTTCCTATGACTTCAATGTACAAAGGATATTGACATTTTAGGGTTGTTTCATGAGCCTACCTTAGGCTTGTGCTTAGAATCAGAGCCCACTTACCTTTCCATTCAGCAAACATTTCCAGGGGTGCTGCATATTCACTGCTGACTGCAGTGTGATTCCTCTCCTTTGAACACTCTTAGTCTAACAGGAGAGGAGACTGATAAATGAGCAAATCATAACAGTGCAGTCCAGATGGTGATTAAAACCCGTTAAATATTTGTTTGCAGTCTCACTGGTGCTAGTCGACCTCTCAGAGCCTCAGTTTCCTCATCTGTAAAGTGGGCATAACAGTAGCACTACCTTAGAAAAACTCTTGTTGAAGATTCAGCGAGGTCTTCTTATGATATCTGGAACATGATGAGCCCCCAGTCAGTGTCAGCTGGGGTTTGTTTGTTCCTTGCTTTTATGATGTTTATCATCAGAGGCTATAACAGAGTCAGGAACAGAGTTCTGTGGGAACACTGAGAGATGTGACCAATGGACGCAGGCGTCAGAGCCAGGTGTGGAGGGCTGAGGGAGAGGCGAGCAGGAGCAGCAGAGGCAGGCCATCCTGGGCCTCCAAAATGACATGTCCGCAGGTGCAGGGTCAGGAAAATACTGGAATGATTCAGGGAAGTTCTGCAAGGTAAATGGGAGACAGCAAAAAATTATCCTGAGACACAGGGCTGGTGAGACACGGCTGCCATAAAAGGTGGTTGGAAATTTACTCTGTAGATAATAGGAAGCAAGAGGAAGTCTTCTATTAATATTTATTCCTTTTAGCTCTACCTATTGCCAACCTACTCAACAGACAGGCATGGTTTTTAGCAACATGGGTGCATGTCTGCACACCTAAAGGGTGTGAAAAATAGTGGAGGAGAGTAGGGACATTCTGTGATAATAATAGCAGACATTTTCTTGGAACTTTACAAATTGCAAACAGCCTTCATATGCAAGATCTGTTTTAAGCATTGCGACATCCCTGTAATTTGGCATTACTCAGATATACAGTCCATATAGAGGGAAACTGAGGCACTAAGAGGTCAAGCAACTTTTTATAAGACTGCATAATTAGGAAGTAGTGGAGTTGGGGCTATAAAACCACCTTCTTCCTCCAAGGCCCAGGAGCTTTGCAGAAATAATCTTTTCCCCTATTACAACTCTTTCATTGTCTACCTAAACTATTTTTGCCTGAGAGAAAATTTTTAATTGTCTATTAAAAATATATCTTCCCCTCACCATTTTGTTTCTGTAAAATACTGCTGAAATCTCCTATAACCAGCGTTTTCCAAGTCTTTGCCTCAGCTATTTTGTGCCTTTGATATCTGGACTTTCCATTTTTATGATCATCCTATATCTTAACTTTCTCTGGCCTGAGACAACCCAGAGAGTTTGCAGTTTAATTAATCTGTCACTTTACTGCAGGAGACTTATCCATTTTAAAGGTGATTCTGGCCTTATTCAGCAAAACTGCCCACGTGTTCACTACCTCTTGATAGAGGCACCTCACCTTAATAACTTGACTTTTCCCCCATCTTCCCTACTTTCTTCCTCCTGTGCTTTCCTACCTTTTGCCTTGCGCAGAGTTTCTCAGCCATGTTCTGTTTGCTCTAAGCCTGAAAATGTTGGAGATGTGACCAACTTGTGCAGGAAAGAAACCACCAGGTGGAAAGGCTTTGCAATGAACAGCCACCCCTCATGTTTCTAGGGCCTCTTGTGAGAACTCATGAAGTCTGTCTGCATTTCCCTGATGGCCCCATAGTTCCTGCAGCCACAGATGGGACATCCCATGTAACCATGTGGTCCTGCCGCGCTCCATAACATGATCCCACATTCCACATCAGTCCTCTCACTAACTGGGTGGTCTGGGCTCCATTCTGGGGAGCCTGGCCAACTGCTCCTGCCTGGCTCGTGGGCAGCCTGTAAAGCTTTGACCTGCGTGGGAACAGTGCTGGTAAGGCTGGGCTCGGCAAGTGGGTGCATTGGGAATGAACATGAGAAAAAGGAGGTCCTCCAGAGGCCTCAAGACTACCTAGCAACAAAACGTGCAAACAGCGACTCCATCCTATAGCAACAGTGCCATCTGCAGCTTATCCCCTTGTACATCTGCCCACCTCGACCACAGAGCAGAAGGGGAGGCAATGTGGCCGAACCTCCCTGATTGACAAGGGTCGGAGTTTGCAGTCAGTAGCATAATTAGCTGAGTGTCCTGCCAGGGATGGTCCATTGTGGCACATGCTCTGCAGAGGTGCTCCATCCTGTTCTGGCTGGTTCTCCAGGACTTCCTGTTCCTGAACTCTCTTCCTTCCTCACTGAATCTTGCTCAGCTCTACCAACTCCCCAGTCTCAGGGAGCCCCCGCATTCCTTGTCTTCTTCACACAATTTTTAGCAAGGCTTTTCTATAACATGACAATTTCCTGGTTCTATTTAAACACAAAGATGCCATCATCACTCATTTTTAAGGGTAAGCCTGGTGCCTACCAGTGTAGTCCATCTGCCCATCCATTCCAAACATCCTCGTTGCCATAACACTGCCTTCCCTTAATAAAGCCCTTTATAAAGGCTGAGCGCTTCCACAAACATCCTTTCATCTGACCCTTGTGAGACCCCAGTCGGCCTAATTGTGGGCCACATTAGACGCATATTATTAGCCTTATTTTACACCTGAACAAATAGTCTCAGAGAGGTTAATTGATCTTTCCAAGGTCACTCAGCTAGTAAGTGGCGGAGCCAGCATTTAAACCCACGTTACTTGACTCAGTCTAGTGCTGTTTCCTCTACAGATATTCAGGAAAACAGACAGACAGGGACAGTGAAGGCAGACTAAATCCAACAACTGTCACATATGCTCACCAGACCCAGTGACCCTTTTCAAATCAGCTCCCCAGCGTCCTTCTCTACCCTCCCCACTAGGCAAAAGACTAATCCTTCTAAAAGCCCTCTGCTCTCTGTTTGCTACCTTAATCCCCAAGATCCCATCTGTTATGTCTCTGGACACAGATACACATGGCCCATTTATCTGCAGTGATTCAGAGCAGAATGAGAAAGGCAGGAAACTGGGACAAAATTCCCTGATTATAACAGGGCAGGCAATGGGGTTTCAGGACAGATCCAGGACAGAGGCTAGCAATGGAAATCACTGTGCCAGACAGAATACAACTACAGATAACCAGTGGGAATACAGTTGTGTGATCAGCAAAATGAAATTCAACACAGTTTCTTCAGGGTGCCCTGACGTGTGGGTGGATCAAATGGATGTAGATCACATGGTTGAAGAAACAGGAGCAGTGGTAGAGATCTAGGCACGCAGAGTGCCAGCCCTAGGCAAGGCAGTTCCTCCCATCCTAGAGGGCCTGGCCCACAGAGACTGGAACTTAGTCACACACACATGACAGAGATCCTCCAGCCTAACTAAACCAGGTTCAACGTGTGAACTCAGTTTCAGGAACAAAAGCAAAGCCTTGTTTTCAGAACCACAGATTTAGTTCAGAGCCACACCTGAAGCCCGGCTTCAAAGGGAAGAGGAATGCTGGGCCTGGGAACAGGCAGGATCTGGCAGGTGGCTCGCGCCTGTAATCCCAGCACTTTGGGTGTCCAAAGTGGGAGGATTGCTTGAGCTCAGGAGTTCAAGACCAGCACTGAGCAAGAGTGAGACCCCGTCTCTACTAAAAATAGAAAAATTAGCCAGGCATGGTGGCGCATGCCTGTAGTCCCAGCTACTCGGGAGGCTGAGGCAGGAGGACTACTTGAGCCCAGGAATTTGAGGTTGCAGTGAGCTATAGTGATGCCACCGCACTCTAGCCCAGGCAACAGAACAAGACCCTGTCTCTAAAAATAGAAAAAAGATAAGACTCTAGGTCTGGACTTCTGATAACTTTCAGTTTGAAAGGGAGAAACACCTTTCTCTCCCTCATTCTGACAAAAATTTTCTCCCTTAAACTCTGCCACTGAGACTGAAAATTCCTGTTTTATTCACTTTCCTGGTTAATGTGTAAAATACGCCTGTGAAACCGCAAACATTATCTGAAAGCAAACATACAGTAAATATATATGTCTGCCACCTTAGTTCTCAGTAGTTCGTCCATTTAGCTTGCATCGCCTGGCATCTCCTCACTCCGAGTAAGGTCTGTGGCCTCAAAGCATCAGAATCAATGGCTCTTGTTATATAAGAGATTCCGAAACTCGGAGTCCCAGCCACCCCTCCCCCAACACCTGCTGAAGAAGGCTCTTCCTTTTAACAAGATCCCAGAGTGATTCATATGCACATTAAAATTTGAAAAGTACTGACCTAGCTGAGAACAAGAGAAATTGGCTATAAGTTAGACAATTTGCAATATCAAGAAGGAGACCTTTATAAATCTGAGTCATGCAGTCCTAATGGGGAAGGCAAGTGTGGGTTAGACTTCAGAAGCAGGCAGAAGAAGCAGACTGCAGATTGCTGTACAGAAGACTGTTGCTTAAGAAAAATGAAAATCTGATGAAAAATGAGAATCTGGGGAAAGAGATAGCAAGAAGAAGGAGTTTTGAAGGCATATTTTGCCTTTTATGTACTTTTGCCTGGGGATGGTCTTGGGAATCTATGTTGACCTTTGTTAGAGTTTAGAAGTGAAGTGAGGATCTAAGAGAACCTTTCCCCACTGCCAAATCTGTGTGTGCAAAGTTGTTCCACCTCCACACACTGCCCTTCACTGACTCGTCCCTCCAACGTTGGCCATGCCAATGGCGTAGATTCATTCACTAGAAAGCTCTCCCCAGCCTCATTAAATGGCACTTAACAACTGCATAGCATGAACTCGAGACCTAGGAGACTCAGAGGGACAAGCAAAGTCTGCCTTTTGAGTCATGAAAATGGAGGGAAATTTATAAACCAGCAGCTGGATTTTGTTTTTTTGAACAAAAGTTTTACTTAAAATGAACTGTGATGTATAATAATATTCTTCCCATATTAAGGTCTTCTAAATCTGACCTGTCTCCCCAGCTAGACTGTTTCCAGTAGCTCGCCAATCCACTATTCACTGCCAGGTGTCTGGTTCTATACATATTTATTATTATTATTAATTTTTAGCTGCTGAAATAGCTGTAATGGGCAATTTGAATTTATTTTTATGGAACTCAAAGTTGCATTACCTTAGCCCAAATAAAATCTGATATGCCAGGAGTTATATCTGAAGTGACTAAATGGCTAATTCTTTCCATAACATTTTTCCATTATGTGGCTTTAACTGTAATTTATTCAAAAACTTGTCTGTGATTTTTGGAGCACATTCAGCCTGCATTTCTACTCTGAAGACCCCAAGTTGAAGCTAATAGCTTCCTGTTGCAAAGTATTAGAGACCAAACTCTATAGAGAATATATTCAAAATTATTGCTATGATCAGAATGATAGCCACAGACTATCACTGGCACTATTATAACTTCACTAGTCATACTTATTAGTAATATTATTTTTAAAAGCAAAATCCATATACTAAATTGTATATATTATAAAGCATATAAAAAATAAGAGTAAGGATTCACATGAAGGCATTTGCCATTTTTCCTTTAAATTATTCCTATAAGCTTACAAACCTATCCCCTACCTTAAGAAACAAAGAAAGAACCTTCATATTCCTTCTGCTACCCCTCCATTTTTCTGCTTTTCCTCCATTTTTCTGCTTTTTTCCCAGCAGTACTCCTTGAAACAAGCTCTCCAGAAATCCTAACCCCCCACTTCCCTGCTTCTCATTCTGTCTCAAATCATTCCAATCATGTTTTTCTCTCTGGATTTCCAGTGAAACAAGTCTTGTCAAAGCCATCAGTGACAGCCACGTTGTCAATTCCAATGGTCAATTCTCAGCTCTCATCTTACCTGACCTATGAGCAGCAGGGAATCCATTACTCACTCTCTTCTTCTTGACACACTCTCTTCACTCAGCTTTTAGGACACCACTCATTCATGGTTAGCAGTTTCCTTTGCTGGTTTCTTCTTCAGCTACCAGACTTCTAAACTATGGAGTCCCCAAAGGTCGGTCCTTGGACTCCTTTTCATCATCTGCACTCACTGCCGAGGTGATATCATCCAAATTCATGACTTTAAATACTTTCTCTATCATGACAACTCCCAAATTTATATTTTTAGCCTATATCACTCTCCTGAACTCCAGACTCATAGATCAAGTTGCCTACCCGACATCTCCACTTGGATGTTTCATAAGAATCTCAACTTTGACATCCCAAATTAAATTCCTTACTTCTAACCCCAATCCTCCGCCCCTCCCCCCAAAAAATCAAAACTGTTTGTCTCATAGTCTTCCCCATCTCCAAAAATGATGACTCTATACTTCCCTATGCTCAGGCCAAAGGTCTTATAGTCGCTTATTAGTGGCTCTGCCTTCTGAGTCTATGTGGAATGCAGCCCCTTCCCACTGTTACCACTCTGGTCTAAACCACTGCCATCTCCGCCCTGAATTATTCCTGTAACCTTCCTTACTAGTTTTCCTTCCCCGTACAAACTATTCACCACGTAGCTGGCAGAGTGATCTTTAAAACGTAAATCAGATCATGTCATCCTCTGCTCAACATCCTCTAATGGCTTTCCTTCTTCTTCCAGTAAAAGCTAAAGTTCTGCCGGTCTCCTGAAGGCCCTGCAGGGTCATATCTCCCCTGCTCCTCCACCCCTCCGCCCCCACCACCAGTCTTCCCCGTTTTTCTACAGCAGCACATTGGCCTGCTTGCCAGGCTTCAGGTATACAAACAGGCGCCCACCCGCCCACCTCAAGACCTCAGGCCTTGAAATCCCTCCAGTTATGCACAGGGCTCTCCTTTCACTTCCTTCAGGTCCAATGTCATCTTATCCCAGAGGTCATCTCTGATCACCCTACCCGCTCCGACCCATACCGCCAACATACCTTTTTTTTTAATAGCATTTATCATTATGTGATATATTATTGGTTAATATGTCTATTATCTGTCTTCCTACACTAAAATATTGGCATCACGAGGGCCAGAGCAGTGGTTTGTTTACTGATGTAACCCCAGTTACTAGTATAGGAATTCAAAATATATTTGTTTTATGGAAGGAAGGAAGGGAGGGAGGGGAAGGAAAAGAGGAAGGGGGTAAGAACGGTAGGAGGTGATCTAATCTCCTAACCTTAAGAGTGTGCTTTGGTTTTTAATATTTCAATTACATGCACTTTTTCAGAAATCAGGGTGTGTATAACCAAAGCACACCTGGCCTTTCAAACTGGATTTGAATTCACTATTTACTAACTGAGGAACATTGTGCAATTTAGTTAATTTCTCTAAGCCTCATTTTCCTCATCTATGAAATGGGGGGAATAGTAAAATACACCCCAAAAGAATGTTGTGAAGGTTAAACAGGTTAATTAAATTGTTTAGTAATATGCCTCACACATATCGAGCCCTTAGTACATGTTGGCTACTGTTATTACTATCACAGGTTACTCCTCATATCTTTAATTTCACTAAATACTTTTAAAATTACTACAGTTTAGTATTACTCTCAGAAACTGTAAATTTTGTATAGTTCCCATATATGATGAGAAAGGGTTACTAGAAACATTTCGCTGGTTCTTTCTCTCCTTGTTTTTAGCCATTTAAACATATCTTTTTGGTAGAATTTTTGGTTCTGCTCTTCCTAAATTCAAAAAAGTCTCTGTGTTCTAACATGAAAGCACTCTAAACCAAAAGCTTAGACTTTAGGATACTGAGAATGTATAGTATATGGATGCTTTTCTTTATGTTCCTAAAGCCCATAATTCTATGCAAATGCAATCTAGAAGGGCATTCTGGATATTTATGTCTAAATGAACATTAGGAGCTTTCTGTTTATTTCCAAAAGTCCTTCTAAAACGTTACCATGGTTAATTTCCCTCCCCACAATAAATGTTCTTCCTAGAATCTGATTATCTCTGCTAAACTGGATGGTGTGTTCTCCCTTCAAAGTTGGAAGGGGCGGGTGGCTCCAAAACATCAACAGAAGTGAGGTGTAAGAGGCATGTTGGGGGTCAGTGTCTTTGGGGGTCCTGAAGCTGGTGCAAGTGGTAATCTGGTAATCTGATCACCAGAGAGCTTCCTGCAGCTGCTAGGAGCAGAATGGTCAGAATGACTCTTTGATTTCCAGCTCTGACTTTCCTGTCTTTGTTGCCCCTCCCCTTCACCTTTCTGCTGTCTGCTCTTTCCCAGTATGAACTGCCCACCTGCCCTCCCCGCCACAAACACGTAGGCAGTGTCTGTTCTCATGATCAGTCAGAAAGCAGTTCCAGATTCATGTAATAAATTGGACTACCTTTCATTGAATCAGTCTATCTACGTAGACACAGAGACCCAATCTGAAGTACTGAAATGAGCCAATCATTGAGGTCAATCAGTTTAAATAAAGATTACATTTTGAGCAAAAAGACTTTAGAATCAGCCTTATGATGTACTTAAAGACATCCCCAAATATGTTTTTTATGTGCATTCCTCAGGGACCAGCAAAGAGTTAAGATTCTGGAAGCCACAAATGTGTGATCTCTGATACATACCTCTCGTGACATTATATTCTTTTCTTTAAACTGCAATGAACTGAGAAGTTAAATAATAATAATAGTTACCATATTAACTGAGCCTTGTCATTATGAAGCACCTCATATACATTATCTCCTTTAATCCCAACATTCATGATCTCCATTTCGTTAATGAGAAAACTAGGGACCTTAAAACTTGAGTAACTTGCCCAGGATTTAAACCTATGTTTGAATAAGTACAAATTCACATTCTTAACAACTATACCATAATGCCTACAGAAAATTCACTTATTTTTTACGTCACTTTGGCTCCTATCTTCCCTCCTACACATTTTGGCATACACGGGTCATCACTAATATGTCTCCATAAATTGCCTTTTTTCTTTTGCCTTCTTAGCACTTTCATTTTATTGTTTTTTGCTCTTCCACATGTATTGGATTAGCCCAGTAGAAAACATATCAGCAGCTTCATGCTTTTATTTTTCACATAATGAACAACCAACTGGAGTATAGTGTTTACAGAACGCTTTTTACAGATATTATCTCAGTTAAAATTCACTACTATCCTGTGAATTAAGCATCTTACCACTTTTACAAATGAGGAAACTGGTGTTTGGAAAAATGAAACAACTTACTCAATGTCATTGTACTGCTGTATCAAATGCGGGCCCTGTATAACCAAATCACATTCTTGTATAGTAGATTATATCGCCTCATATTTCCATATTATGTGCCAATAGTATAGATTTACCACTGCTTTATAACAAGTACTCTGGTTGGGTTAGCTTTGTATTATTTCTTTTCTGACATTATTATAGCAGGGCTCTAGCGTCAGGCTGCCTGAGTTTTGCCTTCATTACTTACTAACTAGATGAATTATTTAGCTTTTCTAAGTGTCAGTTCTCCAATCTGTAAAATGGATACACTAATAGGGCAGTTAGTACATAGATGTTTATTACAGTTACGAAATGTAATAGTGCATAAAGTGCCCAGTATAGTGACTTATACGTTCTAAATTCCCAACACATGATAGTTATTATTGTTATTTTTGGATTAATGACTCAAATAAACCTGGTTTGGAATTTCGTTGAGATTTGCATACTCCCTGATTTGGAAATTGCTCTGAAGTTCTATGCCATCTACACATGGTTTTAGAGTTCCTTAACTTGCAATTGATTTAGGTCTTTGTTCTAAGACTTTAACATGAGGCCCCAAGTGTTACAAATGTAGCTTCTAATTGGAAAAAGAGGATAAGCAGACCAGTTCAAGCTAAATATTGCTTTTAAAGTATATTTGTGTGAGGTGAAGTCCTTTTACCCTAACTACAGGGATACATAGCCAAGTTAGAGTACATTTCTACAAGTTGAATTGAATCAAAATAATCAGATTGATTGGTTTGTAAGAATATTGTCTGAGGCCACCTCAAAATCTAAAATTTTTCTTCCTACAGTTCATCATTGTTTTCCTTCTCAGTTCGGAGTTCACTGATGTTAGTGTTAAATGTTGATCCCTGGAGGCTCTGGTTAAAGATGTTCATTTTCTGAATGGAGTTTTCTATCAGGCTGCTTTGATCTTAAAGTGACTCAAAGACCATTATGTCATCCTTGTCACATACATTTGTGCAAAGAGCTTAGTTACCAATAATAAGGTAGTCTTTTTGTTTGTAGAATGACGTTGTCATTTCCCTTTCCTCAGTGAATATAGCTCAGTTTAAAGAAATTACAGCTCTATACTAAAATGCTGAGTACACTGGGAGAATTGCATGTTTTAAACTTTGTGATTGGAGTTTATGCTTTAGATTTTATGTTGTGGACGTACTGGTTAAAATCTACTACTTGAACTACTGAAGCACTGACATTATTTAATCCTGATTAATTTGAAGAATGAACTTAATAGATAAAAAGAATCCTTAGGGTTATCTCATTTTGTTGTTACTAGATATGATATTTGTTACTGGAAAAACAATACGTTCGTTGTTACATAACCGGCTTCCCCTGGTCATTTTTTTAAATTTCCATTAACCCTTGCCCCTCACCACTTAGAAATTTATATTTTATAACTCTTCCCTTTTCACCTGACCTCCTAGTTCACAGGCAACATGACCATCAGTGATATTTATATGTTGAAAGAGAGAATAAAAAGAACCTCCAAGTTAGTCTATTAAGATGACTACATTGCATGATCAACTAAGATAGTTAAATAGGGCCTAGAGAGGTAATTAAAAACATTTACCTAGAAACAATTACCTAGAAAGAGGAGTATTGAATAAAATTATGACAACATTAGTTAACATTACAACTTTATTGTCTGTGAAACAGAATTATTGGGAAGAGGTTTCTGAAAATGTTTTTTATTGTTTTTCAAAGCATGGTGCTTTGTCAACATAGAAGTTATTTTTATGTGGGAACAGTACAGAAGGTGTCTTATGTTCACTGTACAATTAAATTATATCAACTTATCATTGTGTTCCTTGAGAAAACAAATAGCTTTCAAACGTTTATTCTAGAAAACAGTGTTTAATCAATTTCTTATACTGTCTTTTTTAACATAATCTAGTAAGCAGATGTGGAGTTAACGGCTTATTATGTTCACACTCCCTATATCCATTCAGAGTCTGCCAGGCTCAGAATAAAAGTCAAGACATGCACATAGAGACTCTGTAGATGTTTGTAGCATTTGAAATTAAAATGGTGAGAAGCCTGCCTGGGCGTCCCTTCAGACATGGCACAGTGGAGCACAGAGACAGGAAATATGCCAGACTGCCTCTGTAGGAGGCTGCTGAGAACACGTGCAGCCAGGAACAGGGAACCGCTTAATGATTAATCACTGTCAACCTTTGTTCTCGTTAAAGACTTGATTGTTGGACAAGGCTTGTAATGAGGGACTGTTTTGGTGTCTGTTGCTATGAGATTGTGTTCACTGATCCTCGGTTGATGTGAGCCGCTGTTCTCTTTTTGCCCAAGTCGAATGAACTTGAACGAAAATGCTCTCACAGTGCCTGCTAGTGGTGTTTGGGAAGAGGCTCGGGGCATTCTGTTTACCAAATGTTACTGCAGCCCCAAAATAGAGAACAGATAACCAAGAGTTTAGCTCACCTGAATTTTGGCATATAAGATTTTAGCAAAATTTTTTTTTAAGTTTGAAAAGTAGATAGAAGTAGATTTTATGGTAGGAGGAATTAAGATCCTCCTCTGACACACACACACACACACACACACACACACACACACACAGCTTTTCTTTTAGCAAGCACAGATATTCAGAAATCAAAATTTAAAGCAGTGTTACCATTTCTCTTGCCTTCTATAAATAAATAAAATATTGAATTGTATTTTACAAACCAAATTCTTAACCACCGATTCGTGTGAGAGGTGGCGGTGTGTCTTGACATTTTCCTAAAGGCTAAGAAAAAAAATAACCCCACTTATTTTCTCCTTGACGATTACAGCTTCCAGACTTTTGCATAACCATTTTTGAATCTTTATTTTACTGAAATTAAGGATTAATAGAACATTTTAAGGAGAAAAACAGTATTTTTAAATTAGAAAAATTATTTTGGATTGAGGTGGCCTTATTGAACTCTGAAATTCTTATAAACACCTTTGTATCATTATCATGAAATTACTTTTAAAATATATACTATGTGAACGTACTAATATGGAGTAAGTGAAACTTTTGGTGATATTCTCAAATGACACCTGCTATCTCTAGCCAAAAATATTTCTTTCTCTCTCTGTGTGACAAATAATGTCTGCTCTGGTTTTTTGATATGTATGCATGAAACAACTTTTCAGGTGTTTTACATCCATATATAACTATTTGCTTGAAAATATTATGTGTCCCTATTCTTCTCTCCTTTTTATTCCATATTCCTCTTAACTCATCTACACTGTAATCAGGGAAGTTGACTAGGGACTGTTTAGACCTCAAATAATCTAAAATGTGGCATCTGTCAGCATCTTATGTCCCTACCTGGTCTACAGGTAACAATGAATGTTCCATTTGATACCAAAAGTGATCCTGTCTAACCCAGGGATGTACCTCTTTCAGAATTTCCCCTACGTATAAAAAGAGGAAGGGACTTGGGAATGGCCACATGATCTGCCCCTGTATCTCCTATTAGATTTGCTCTAAATCCTCTTAAACAAGAAAAGCAGTTTTTTATTTATATGTCTAAATAGAAATCAAGTTTTCTTGGAAAAATATTCACAATGTATAACTTGTAAACACTTGAATTTTCATACTCTCACTTCTATGTTTAAATATGTACCCACATATAATTAAAGTCATAAAATGCAAGTTTTCTCTGACCACAGTAGGTATCTGTTAAAGTTGTAACAGGGTAATATAATTAAGAGAGAAATCAGGAGGTTTACGATGATAATGATAACTATAATTGGTTTGGTCATTTAAGACATATTATAGTTTACAGTAAGTAGATCATCCCCAAAGCTACAAATTGTTCCTGATTCAGTCCAGGGAACTGTAACTCTCTAAGGAATAGCTTTTGATAACCCATGCTTTATAAATCTTGGTAGGTCTGATTGTTTTTTTATCCTTGACCATAGATATTTACGTTAAGGAATACTTGACCATTTTGTAAGGTTGTTCCTTGAGGAGTTGTCCTTGGACAAGATTTCTAGTAGCTAGCCTAAAATCCTGGGGGAAAAAACATAATAAAATAAATCACTCTCCACACAACATTGTGAGTTATTATTTGCATTTAAATAGAAACACTACAGCCTTCCTTGACTGTAATAAATGCTTACAGGTATATTACCACACTTTTTCTGGCTTTCCTAAGAAGTGAAGGTATATATCATTGCCCTTGTTGTTTTCTTCTACCCTCTAAGACCAGTGTAGTAGTAAGCACACCAACTGGTTCTGCCGATGTTGGATTTGACTACAAATTATTCACCACATAGCCTCTCTTGGATTTTTTTATAAATAATAAATATAGTTAAATTACTGAAATAAATTATCCAGATGTGTAGTGCTTTCCCCATAAAATCAGTGACCATCCCACTTTCTCTTATGAGCAAGATCAGGTGAAATTCAAAAATTAACATCTCCCTGCTATCAAAAGCTATAGCTAGGTGTTTAGATGAATGGCATATTTAAAACTATGAACCTAGTCACCAGAAAAATGATCAAGGGACAGAAAATAAAACGTGTGAGAAAATATTTAGATTAGTTGACAGGTAAAGGAAAAGATAGAGCACTGCTGTGCAGAAGGACTGTTGTCCATGGGATTGGCCATCTCCAGCACTGAGTGATTAAAGAAACTGAACTGTCCTTCCTTCTATACGATCTATGTGGCTAGTCAATTGCACATTAGTATATATCTATCAATGTTACTTTATCTCCAAAGAGCTCAATATGCTTTAGTTTAATTAACTCTCAAAATATTTAACACACCACTTTTCTAAAATGAAATACTAATGCTTGCCTAATACTTTGAAAAAAGCAACTTTTAAAAAATGATGCTAGATTCTCAGTAGTGTCAATACAGCTGTGTCTACAGGAAGAAAACGGAAGTGAGTACCTGGCAAGGATTAGATAAATACGAACTTCAACTAAAAACCTATCAAGTAAATCATGTCCTAGGATGAGATAATCAGGCTGTCCTTGCTAACACCAAAACAGCTAGTTGATTCAGTTAATTTAGTTAAATAATTTTTTTTCAGACCAATAACTTGGCATATGTACACAAAGCAAATAGTTGACTGATTTTAAATTTCCATGATATTCAGTGGTGTGGCGTGTCATATGCTTGGCCCAATAAGCTTATGGAGAGGCTGGCAATTTTTTAAATGGTATTTTGGTTTTTGTTTTTGTTTGTCTTCTGATGATAGCTGGATAACAATATTTTTCAATTCTAAAGGGAATCTACTTGGCTCAAATTTAGTCCCAGTTTTGATTTAAATATTCAGCAATGCTGAGATACACACTAGATGAACTGTTATTTGCATCCAGCCAGCAGCTGAAGAGTTGCTGCAGTCCCAGACGTATATCCTTTTAAAGAGTACCACATGGATCTGGAAAGTACAAAACAATGTAAACATTGGTAACTGCACGACATTTCAGTCCCTCTTTATGCATTCTCTCCTGATCAGCAGTTAGGAACAAAAGCCACAAATGTTTACCAAATTGAAAAATCACTGGACAGTCATGTTCAAATCAAGGGTCTGTTTCCAGTTACAAGTAACAGAATCCAGTACAACCAAACTACTCAAATTGCTGAGAAAAAAAGGCTAAAAGTTCACATAAATCTGTACGTCCTGAACTTAAGTTCAAGATTTTTTTTTTTTTTTTTTTTTTTGAGACAGAGTCTCGCTCTGTTGCCCTGGCTAGAGTGAGTGCCGTGGCGTCAGCCTAGCTCACAGCAACCTCAAACTCCTGGGCTCAGGAGATCCTAATGCCTCGGCCTCCCGAGTAGCTGGGACTACAGGCATGCGCTACCATGCCCGGCTAATTTTTTCTATATATAATATTTTTAGTTGTCCAGATCATTTCTTTCTATTTTTTAGTAGAGACAGGGTCTCGCTCTTGGTCAGGCTGGTCTCAAACTCCTGACCTTGAGCGATCCACCCGCCTCGGCCTCCCAGAGTGCTAGGATTACAGGCGTGAGCCACCACGCCCGGCCTTAAGTTCAAGATTTTAATCATAAGTGAAAAGATTTATATAGTATCTTGAATTGATAAATAATGATAAGTATTCCTAGGTAAGGCATTTTATATATTTAATATTGGTATTTGTCATTTCACTGATAATTTTTGATATACATGTTACTTTCTTAATAACAACTAAATAATTGTAAATCATGTTATAAATGAAGTTTATACTGATCTTCTGATTTTCAAGTAACTACCTATTCGGGATTTATTTAACAACAAATATATACTGAGTACCTCCTATGTCAGGCTTAGGTGTGCTAATGGGAATGCATAAATGAATAAAACAGTCCATGTTCTAAAAATAGCCAAAGTGTAGTAAGAGAAAACATACGTGTATATAAATAATTGGTATATTTTATAACAGAGATAAATACAAGATATGATTAGGAACCAAGTGATACCAGTTACCTACGTTGGAAAGGTGCTAAGATAGACCTACCTTATTCTGATTCTCTATTTGGATGAAATAATGTAAAGAGTCAGCTTGTGAACTAATGATACACTAGAAATCTTTACAGATGAAAAAATGTCTTAAAAATCGTTGATATTTAAAAATATTTAATAATTTAGGCTCCCTAGTTCACCTCATAATTCCAAATGAAAAGAAACAAAGAAACTAAAATACTGTGTGTGTGTGTAAGATATCTGTAATCTTATTACTCAACAGAATTAATGAAAATGTTGGATACTCTTCTAGATTCATAGATGTAGAGTAGCAGCAGATCTGGCAGTAATTGTACAGCTAATTTGATCAAGGTGTACAGACAAAATAATCAAACCAAAAAAAGGTTGACCTTCCTAATTCTTCTCCACAGTAGACTTTTCATTTAAGGTTATCATTTTTCTAAAACATTATTTTGGTACCCCACAGATCAAAATGTGTTTATATAGTTTGCATAAATAAGATTTGGTAAATAACCTGATTTTCTGGGAATTGATCCAAGTGAAACCTTTCATCTTTTGAAGTTTATCCCTTAGTGATTCTTAGGGAGAACTTAGCTTTTTTGAAGTCCCACTGAAGTATTTAGTGGCTTGCTTCACTAATCCAAGGGAGACTTCAGGGTTACATTGAACGGAGAACAGATGGCTCCCTTTCTGATGTCCTTTGTGGCCACTGTAATAATATGTTCAAAAATAGCTAATCACGTCACATTAGAGTAGCTGAACATATTTAAAGATATTGACCACACTCACTAGACTTTATTAGTGCACCTCGATTTCCATGTCTGATAGACAACCTGCAATAACCAAGACATTCTCTCGTTTCTCCTGAGAGGAGATATGCCAAAATTTGTAGGTTACTTTGTAGATTAATACATTTTGTATATTTTAGTGCAGAATGGAGATTCAAAGCATAAACAATATTTCTAGCAAACTATTTTATAGAATTTTTACGGAATCGGGAAAATATAGACTTTTTTACAGAATCAGTTGATAAAAGTCAGAACCAAAGCTATATGGTATTACATTATGCCTTCTGCACTTACATATACGAACAAGTCCAGAATTCAGTCTAATACATTTCCTCAACATTTCCATTCCCAAGCCTCAGTTCATTTATCTCAATTACTTCAAAAGAAGAAAACCAGCTTGACCCCCCACTCTCTACCCACAACTGGATCAATCTTTTATGTCCTCATTATAGAGACAAAAATCTTTGCATGTTATGTCATTAGACTCAATAGGAAAAAAAGAAATCTGATTATTTCATCACAATGGTATTTATTGTTAGTTTGATGAAATAAAAATGGAATTTCAACTATTCTAGCACTGGAATAGAATTTAGAGATTATAGTCTAACTTCCATATCTTGGAGAAAGGAAAGCCTGGAGAGGATATAAGAGAAGACTACAAAATCAAAAAGGTTCACAGGTCACATGAAACAGATTCATAGAAGAATCAATTAAATGTCATAGTGTGTAAGATAACAATAAGTAAAAATTGTCAGAGTAAATAAGAGTTAAAATTAAATGCTAATTTTTCTTGAATACTGTGTTAAGTCCATTTGTGCTACTATAACAAAATAACACAGACTGGGTGATTTATAAAGAATGGAAATGTATTTCTCACAATTATGGAGGCTGGAATGTCCAAGATTAAGGCACCAGCATTGGTATCTGGTAAGGGTCTCTTTTATCAGTGGCTTCTCATGGTGGTAGATGGAAGGACAAAAAGGAGCTAAACTCACTCCCTCAAGCTCTTTTATAAGGATACCTAGTCCCATTCATGAGGGCTTTGCCTTAATGACTTGATTACCTCCCCAAAGGCCCCACCTCTTAATACCAACATCAAGAGGATTAAGTTTCAACATGAGTTTTGGAGGGGGACACCATCACTAAAACCATAGCAAACACCTCCCGTGAGCCAGAGACCATGTCACATATTTTACCCACATGATCTTATTTAAGCCATACAGCAATTGTATGAGGAAGGCAGTATTACTTAGCCCTTAATAGGTAAGAAACTGAGGCATGGAGAATTTTATAATTTGCCCAAGAGCAAACAATTAGTAAGTATGGAGGAAATGTTTACGCCCAGGCATTCTAACTACAGAGGCTACCTTTTTTCATCATTACAATATATTGTCGTGAGATATCACATGAGACATGTGATAATTTTCTTAGATTTTGTTTCTTGCTATCTTGAAGAGTATAAGAAGAAGGTAAAAGTCATGTATAATTGAGCTATCATTTTGATTTAAGAACTACCCTTTGAAAACGGATTGTGTTCCTTTTGAACTGTTGTATCATTTATCTCTTCTTTGTTCTCCATCACTACTTGTCTACTGAATTGCCTTCACTTTTAATGAGAACAGAGAATGTTGACAACTTATCCCATCCAAAACCATAATGCCTTCCAAACATTTCTAGAGAAACAGATAATTTTAGAGTATAAAACTAGTTCCTAATGTATATCTCTTTGAAATGAGTGCTAATGTAAAGAGGAGTTACAAGCCCGATATAGCTATATACCATACCAAAGGGAAGATAAAAAGGGATTAATATTAACAGAATTTATAGAATAAATTCAACAAAAGATAAAACTACCCTTAAACACAATTTCCTAATTTTGTTTTAGTTGGTAGAGGCAATGGTGATAATGCTCAGTTACTGCTAAGTTTGAGTCACTGAGAACATCTCTGAATAATTATTACTTGTTGGGTTTTGCATAGTATTATAAACACCATGCTACCTTTAATATCTGATGATCAGAAATTATATATTATTTAGTACTGCCTTGATATATACATATATACCCATACATACACACATATGTATGATATTCAGAAAATAATATGATATTCAATAAATATAAAATTTACTTAAGTGGGGATATTAATATTTATTTTAAGTCTGTTGCATACCAGATACTACTATACCAAGCACATAACTTACTTTATGCAATTTGTTCTTAACAACTACCCTTGGAGGTAAATTTATTAAATATTACCCCTATACAACTTAGAGCTGGGATTTCATCCCCAGTCTGTCTGATCCCAGAACCCACTTTTCACTATAGCTGCCTACTCACTGAAATTACTTTTAGAACAGAGGGATATTTTAAAAACATTTTGCCCATCACCTTGTTTTATTAAGCTCAGTAGCCTTTAAGGTACTTTTGATTTTAAAGGCAAAGACATACATATGAGAAAAAATGACAAGTTTCTTAACTTTATCTCATCTTTAAAATGTGAATAATAATTAAAATAGAATTAATGTGGGGATTAAATAAGATAATAAATGCCAGACCCTTCACACATGGCCTGGCATGTATTAAAAAATGATAGCTACTAGAAGAAATTGTGCTGCATCAGCGTTCCTTCTTCCTGCCTTCCAACACATATACATCATCATCATTGCCGTCATGATCTCCATCATCATTTACCACTAACTTCTCCTTCCCAAAACATCTTTTTTGCTAAGAGTCCTTCTAAGGTGGCACACCCATAAAAACAACATTGGATTCAACAACATTGCTCAACCTTTGCCTTTCTCTCCTACTTTGGCTTTCCAGTTGCCTTTGAAAAGAGCCAGTATTTTCACCCCATGCACCTCACAGCAGGAAGTTCTGTCCTCATTTTCTACCTCACATTGCTTCTTCAATCATTCTTATATTTTTAAATTTTTTTTTTATTTCAGCATATTACAGGGGTACAAATGTTTAGGTTACATATATTGCCCTTACCCCATCCAAATCAGAGCTTCAAGAGTGTCCATCCCCCCAGGGGTGCACACTGCACCCATTGGGTGTGAATATACCCACCCCATCATCCGCCCTCCCATCTGCCCAACATCTGATGAATGTTACTACTATATGTGCACATCAGTGTTGATCAGTTAATACCAATTTGATGGCGAGTACATGTGGTGCTTGTTTTTCCATTCTTGTGATACTTCACTTAGTAGAATGGGCTCCAGCTCTAGCACCTCTTATATTATCCTGGATAGAGCATTCATGTATTTTTTATTCAAAAAACATTTATGGAGAGCTCTCTGTACCCTAGGAATACCACAATGAACATGTCCCAGCCTTCCAAGCACTTTTCCTGGGAGATAGACATAAGCAAACAAACAACTGTGATACAATGTGATAAAAGCTGCCTACCAGGCCAGTACCAGGTGTTATGAAAGCACAGGAGAGGGGCATCTAACACAACCTTGGGAGGTCAGAGAAGACTTCCTGAAAAAAATGACATCTAAGCTGATCCCAGAACGAATGGGTGTTCACATGATAGGAGGGGGCAGAGAAAGAGTGTTCCAGGCAGAGAGGATATGTGTGACCATGTATAAAAATCTGGAGAAGAGAAAGAGCTATGTAAGTTTGGAGAACTGCAGGTAGTTTAATATCAGTATAGTATAGGGAAAGGAAGGGATGTGTTGAGAGATAATCCTGAAGAAAGATACAGAGACCAGATCATGGACGGCCTTATATACCATTCTCAGGAGTTAGGACTTGGAACCAAAGGCAGTGAGGAGCCATGGGTGTCTTTAAGCTGGGAGTATAGCGTAGAGGATGTATCCATGGGGAAAAATCATTTTATTACTTTCATAAATACTAACCTTTGAGCGGTTGGGGGGTGGAGTTCTCAACCTTAGGTCTATGGATGGTCTATGGATGTTTAGAGAATTTGTAAACTCATTGACATTGTAAGCAAAATTGTTAGTTGTGTGTGTATGTGGGGGGTGGGAGGAGAGGCAGAATCCGTAGCTATGTGAAATCCTCAAAAAAAAAACAAAAAACCTGTGATCCAAAGAAAAGTTTGAAACCACTGCTCTAGAGGCAGAAAACTAAAAGCCAACTTACAGAGCAGAAATTTCAAGTCTGCCACAAAGAGCCCTTCTAAAGTCGAAAAATTTCTCTTTTAAGACAAATTTCTCATTCCTTCCCCTGAGTTACCAAACTCTTCCCACTCCACCCTGACCCACTGACGTTTTGTTCCTGGCCACTCTCCCACCCAAATGCTGCTTTCTCACTCATGGAACTTGTCTCTGTGCCAACCCATAATAAGTGTCCACCCCAGAGGCTAAAAATAGACACAGTGTCCTGGTGACTTAAAAATTAGGTAACATCTGAAAGATGAACTCTATAGTGACCACAAAACTCATTCTAATCATTTGAACCAAACAAATTATAAACATATGATGGGGGTTTCCCTGCAGGGTGGAGGAGGAGAAGGTACTGAGCGAGCAAAGAAAAAGGCCCTGTTAAATAGAAGGGAAAGCAGTTACTATTCACAGCGACAAAGGACAAAGAAAAATACTCACCCAAATGCGTTCTTCTGTGTTTTCAAGCTCCACCTTTCACCATCTCCACCACCTCACCTCTTACCCCCAATAAGCCAGTTCTATCAGACAAGCTACAATTCTTTCAAGAGAATAGATTTTGTTCCATTTATTTCTCCTTAATATATTGTCCTGGATCTGGATATGGATTCTTCATCTTTCAGTTAGGTGTGTGACCTTGTGCAAGTCAACTACTTAACCTTTCTGGACAGTGTCTTCATCTGTAAAATGAAGTTGGCTGAAAGCCCTATAAGTTGCTTTTTTTAGTTCCTGCTGTCGGTTGCTAAAGCAGAGGGCTATTGTAAACAGATCTGGTGATAAATATTTCTTATTCCCAATTTGGCACTTACTTCCAAGAATTGCTGAGTACTTTCTCTAAGGCATTTTTAAAATTTAATGTAAAAGGCCAAGGTACCTAGCATTCCTTGGCCAATAGAGCCAAATAGAGCAAGGGTCAGGAAACTTTTTCTGTTAAAGGGCCGGATAGTAAATATTTCAGGTTTTGTGGGCCATAGGTCTCTGTCACAACTATTCGCCTCTATTGTTATAGTGGGAAAGCAGCCACAGACAATATGTGAATGAATGTATATGGCTGTGTTCCAATAAAATTTTATTTACCAAAAAGGGTTGCAGGCTGTATTTGGCCTATCGTGTCATAGTTTGCTGACCCTTGAAATACAAGACTGAAAGACCTGGAAAGCTGAAGATCGCAGGGTTTCTTCCTGTCAGTCTTTCTGTTTGCAAGCTAGTTCCTGGAAGATATCCTGATAATTGTTTTGTTGTCACTATTGCTGTTGTCATTGTGTCAAACAAGAACTGCTCAATTATTTTAGCCACCCGCAGCCACCTCAATATCCATGCCCCAGATAAATAACTTGAAATAAGTGGGCCTGCCAGCTTGCAGGGAATCCGAAACAGTTAAGGCAACTTGTTTCTCAGGCTGAGAGATAAATAAATGGCTTTATGACAGACAGTTCAGAAGATGAATAGCCTGGAGAAACAGTCGGGCAGTTAGTTCATGGAGACAGGGAAAGAGAGAGGAAAAGAAGGAAAAGAGAGAAGGGGCGGGGGAAGAAAGATTGATTGAATAGCAAACCAGTTTGTGAGATCTACTGTACAGACTTGCCCAGCTGGGTACTTTATCTTGAATTTGTTTTGCAAATTGCAGATGCTTAGCTCTAGAAGCCAAGAAAAAGAAAGGGCAGTCATTCCACGCCAAAACACTCTCATGGATCTCAAGTCATTTGCATTACTTCATTTTTGTTAAGGGGGGGAGCACAAAAATCCCCCTTCCAAAATAAGTTAAGAACAGAGAGCCATTTTACCTAGACACCTAGAACAAGACAAATATTCTTTCTTTAGAGACTTTTTTAACATTAAGAGAACAATATTTGCCCAATAACTTTGCCTGTTTTGTGAAAGTTTCTGTGTCACTGTTCAGCCCACAAAACTGCTTTAACAGTAAAACTGACTGAATTCAATGTGTCTTAATATCTCAACGTGCTTCACTGAAGCTAGGGATATCTTGTGTGCTGCTTTAGGACATGTCTAATTGTACCCCGTTCTACCTTTTGCTGAAATCAGTCCTGCCTGACAGAGCTCTTGCAATTACATTAAAATGAAAGAAAAAGGTAATCTCAGCACATTTATTAGTTAATATCTTTTTTAACAATCTCTCACAACATATCGACTACTATTTACCAAAACACTTTGTCAAACTAAGACCCAGTGACTAGGCCTATCTTCTGCTGTTTGTTATTGAGACTCGTAAGATTTTCTTCAAACATACTGTTTCCTTAAATATTTATCCCAGAAATTTTAAAGAAGAGTGTACTGGTAAATTCACTGATTTTGTGGCATACATATGAATTTATTATGAAATCTTCACTACTGATTTGAAATAATTTTAAAATATTCTCGGAGTGAAAGAGCAGAAATGGGATGACTAAATACTAGCAGTGGTTAGGGACAGAGCAGTGAAATGCTGATGAGAGAGCCAAAGCCCTCCACAAAGAGGATGCTCAAAAGTGGGCCGTAGAGTAAGCACAGGACCACTTATGTACAGCATAAGAAATGTTGAAACTAAGATCTCAAATCCTTTTTGATTAGGATGGCATTTTGAGAAAAGGAATTATCCCACTAAGAGATTCTGATTCTAAAACTCATAAAAATTATGTTTGTTCTAGGTTTACGAGAAGTTATTCTCGTCTCTTTTTACTGCTCTATCCCCAAGGCCTAGAAGAATGCATCATGCATAGTAGATGCTCAACAAATATGTGTTGACTTAATGAATAAGAGTAGAGTGAAGATAATAATTCTAAAGACACAGGTTGATTATTGATAGAGCTTTATTAAAAGAATACAGACATACTTTCATTGGTCTAGCAGTCCTGTGCTGGATTAAAACAAGGATCAGGAAACTTAAATCATATTTAAGCACTGGCATTCTACTCTATCTCAGTGACTTAATGATGTAAAAAGACTTTAAAATCACAAATACACATACAAACATGTGGACAACTATCTATGAATACATATGAAATGTAAATTGATGTTAAATCCCAGGAGGATAAGAGCAGAAACTTATTTTGTAGGTTAGCATCAAATGCTCTCATTTTATAGGTAAAAATGGGGGGAAAACCCCACATAAAATGAAAGATCATTCAAATTCATAATTTGAACCAGTCATTAACTATTGCCTGCTGTCAAATCAATCTTTCACTCCAGTTTCTCCACAAAACTGGGTTTTCTATCATATAAAAGACTACATCAATGGAAATAGCCTAATTCAATCACACATACACACACACACACACACACACACACACAGTCATCTCCTGGCTGAGGATGGCCATTTTTACCTTGGCCTTCACATGCTCTTGAGGATAAAAATGAGTTTTGGGGGAGAAACAGATGATTTCTATTAAGTCAGATTCTACATAGGCTGAGTGTAAGGCAATGAGTGAGATTTAATATGAAAATCAAAACCAATGTATCAGAACATATTTTTCTTTCAAAATATTTTACGTACTAAAAAGTTTGCACAACATCTTGGCAATGAGAGAAATCCTGTGTAAAGAGGTGTTTTGTGTTTCACAGCAAACATAAGGGAAAAAAAAAAAGCAGCAGCAGCCAAATAATACTTTAATCATGAATTAAAAGAATGTGTACAGTAGAGTACATGGTAAGGCCCATGGGCTAGAAGCTACAAAGTTTTAAAATTTTTTACAAAATTCCAAAAGAGAACTCATCTCTTATTCTTTCCTCCATACAGAGCACCTCCCTTCACCCCAGCAATAGTTTCAACTTTGGACAACCCTTAAGACCCTAGGGAAAAGGGTCCTAGAATATTTTTGATATTGCGAAGGAATGAAACTAAATTTAGCACAGTCCTGTTTGATTAGAGGCAGAAAGAGACATAGTTACATTTCCTTGACAGACAGATCTTTTATAAATCTTAGAGAAGGGTGGTTTTCCAGATTTCTCTGGAAATTATTTTGAAGTTCACCAGTTCTGCCAACATTGAGCACTCTGTCTAGTGCCTTTCTTTTTATTTTTCCCATTTCTAAATACCTTTTATAGTCTCTAGAAAATAGAAAACTGCCTAGTACATAGTGGATATTCAGTAAAATTTGTCAAATGCATTAATGGGTTCATGGATGCATGTGTGACCAGCCTAGGCATTAGGTGATCTGGATTTTAATACTAAGGCACTGGTAGGTATCATAATGGAAATTATGGAAATGGAAATTATTTTGCATTGCCTTTTGCTGTCATATCTTTGGGTGAGTATGGATGTGGAGTGTGTGGTATTTGTATCTTCATCTTCCCAGATAAACTGTATGCTAGAGGTCTTAAACTCAAATGGCCTACATGGGCCAAGCAAGTAATAGAAATGAGGAAAATGGGTGGGTGTAATAATAAAATAAGTAGTGGAGCCTCTGGCCAACTGGAGTGCACAAGCCAATCTGTGTTTAAAATTTTATGGGGTCCAAACATACTACATCTGCAGTCCAGGTATACTTAACAGTTCCAGCTCCTTCACAAGGATAATTGTACCTAAGACATCTCTCTGATATTTAAAAAATACAAAAATAAGAAAAGAAATAATAGTTAAAATTTATCAAACACCTACTAAGTCCCTGGCACTGTTCTAAATTTCATCTGGTCTAATTTTATGTCATTAATATTATTACCTGCATTTTACAAATGAGGAAACTAAGGCATAGTACTTAGTAAATGTATGTTGGTTGTGCTAGGAATAAATAATTAGATGTTAAAAAAAATAAAAGCCAGTATGGCAAAGAACAAAGTATCAGAGCCCTGACCTGAGCCTCTAACCCAGATGAAAGAAACATATCCCGAAAGGCAGCCCATCAGAGTGACACCCCATGCATCCTCTGGCATCTCTAAGTAGGAGGATGAAGGTGATTCCCCAAGTCCCTAGGTGGCTCATAATCTACAACATGACTGAGACCTCTACATTTCTTAAAGAGTTGCCACAGAAAAGGTTTCTGCAATCTGCAAGTTCTATCTCTTTTGCTTCATGATGAAAAAAACCAACCAAACATAAACAGACTCTTGCACCCATGTGTTGAAATCACATTAACAATTATGAGCTGCTGGCATTTAGCAAGTGGATTATCTTCTCTAATTCTTGCAGTACATGCAGTACTGTTATTGTTCCCATTTTACAGATAAGGAAATTGAGGCTTATAGAGGTGAATTAACTTCTGCCAGATCATATAACTAATAAATGCCAGAACTTGGATATGAACCAAGGTGGGCCTCTTTCCACAGCTCATGCTCTTGTCCACTTCATGGGAATACAAAGAAGACTGAAAAAGAAAGTGCATTGAATTTTTCTACCTACGTTTGTCAACCACTTTTTTTAAAAAATACTACTAAATCCTCCTTTCAATTTGTTGCATAAAACTTCAAATTATATCCTAGAAAAGAGCAGACTGTTTCTATTCTGGTTGAAGTGGAGAGTGGACGGCCACCACTGCCCCTATATTCCCTCCCACCTTAATTCCACTTTCAGCTGTCCACATACTCCTCTGATCCTGCCTCTTTCTCCCTATTACAGGCTCTGCTTCCCTGTCCTTAGGCCAAGTGGACCCAAAGGCTCAACCCTCAATCCTCCATGCATTTCCCCCTCCACTCGCCCTCCAAGACACTCAACTCCCTGATCTTCATCTACGACCATCCGTTCATGATTCTCAAGTGCTTGTCTCCAAGTCCACATTCCTATTGGCTTATGGGACACATGAGGTGAAATCTTTTCCAAGAGTCCTGATGGATTTAAGGTTGAAACAACTGACTGGTCATAGGGGTATAAATGTATTAGAGCTGTTGTCCCCAACCCCTGGGCCGCAGACCGGTACCCATCCATGGCCTGTTAGGAAAGAGGCTGCAGTGCAGGAGGTGAGCAGCAGGCAAGCCAGCCAGTAAAGCTTCATCTGTATTTGCATCTGCTTCCATCACTCACATCATCGCCTGAGCTCCACCTCCTGTCAGATCAGCGGTGACATTAGATTCTCATAGGAGCGCGAACCATACTGTAAACTGCGTGTGCAAGGGATCTAGGTTGTGTGCTCCTTATGAAAATCTAATGCCTGATGATCTGAGGGGGAGCTGAGGCAGTGATGCTAGTGCTGGGGAGCAGCTACAAATACAGATCATCATTAGCAGAGAGGTTGGACTGCACAGACACCATAGTAAGTCAATTGCTTGCAGACTCATATCAAAACCCTATCAGTGAGTGACAAGTGACAATCAAGCTGCATCTGGTGGCCGGCTTTATAGTGGCAAGTGAGTTAATGTACTTGAGTTGTACAGCCGCATCTGGCAGCAGACTTTAAGTAAGAATCCCACACTTATTTTAATCAATGCATGGCCCGCTCACTATTTTGCTCACCACTTCCATTCATGCCTCTTTCCCACACTGCACACTTGTTTCAGTCACAGGTTTGCTAGGTTAGCCCAGAAGCTAACCTAGCAAAAATGAGTAAAAAACAAATGTCACTGGAGAGCTTCTTTGAAAAGGGGAAAAAACCCAGTGATGAGACAGCGGAAGACTCTAAGACTGCCAACAAAATGAAAGCTGCATTTAAAAGAAAATACCAACAGTTCTACTTAAATTGCAGGTTCATTGCAACAGGTGATTCACATTCTCCAAGCCTGCTTTGTATAATATGTGGTGACCGGCTAGCCAATGAAGCTACAAAACCTTCAAAGCTGCTTCACCACGTGGAGACCAAGCACCCTGCATTGAAAGACAAGCCTTTGGAGTTTCTCAAAAGAAAAAATGTGAACACGAAGAACAGAAGCAATTATTGAAGGCCACCACTTCATCAAATGTGGCTGCACTGAGAGCATCATGCTTAGTGGCTAACTGCATTGCTAAAGCTAAGAAGCCTTTTACTATGGGTGAAGAGTTAATCCTGCCTGCTGCTAAGGACATTTGCTGTGGACTTTCAAGATAGGCTGCAGTTCAAAAGGGGGCACATGTTCCTCTTTTGGCTAGCACCATAACTAGACGAATTGACGAAATAGCAGAGGATAGTGAGCACAGTCGTTAGAGAGGATTAATGAGTCACTGTGGTATGCAACCCAGGTTGACGAGTCTACTGATGTTGACAAGGCAACAAGACCTGTTTTTGTGCAATATTTTTTCAGGAGGATGTGCATGAGGAGATGTTATATGTGCTTTTGTTGCCAACCAATACCATAGCTGCAGAACTATTCAAGTCTTTGAATGATTACATATCAGGAAAAATGAATTGGTCATTGTGTGTTGGTACAGGCATGGACAGAGCAGCTGCCATGACTGGACGGCTGTCTGGTTTCACTACTTGGGTCAAGGGGGTCGCTTCTGAATGTGAGTCTACGCACTGTGTCATCTATGGAGAAATGCTGGCTAGCCGAAAAATGTCACCTGAACTAAACATTTTGCAGGATGTGATTAACATTATCAACCACATTAAAGTACATGACCTTTACTCACGTCTGTTTGTGAAGCTCTGTAAGGAGATGGACACAGAGCACACATGTCATGTTTGAGACGACTTCAAATCTCCAAATGTTCTGGATTGAAGTCAAGGTGGAATATCCTGAGATTGCCACAAAAGCACTGAAAAGCCTGCTTCCATTTCCAGCATCCTAACTCTGAGAAGCAGGGTTTTCTTCAGTGACAGCAACCAAAACAAGATTACGGAGTAGACGTGACATAAGCAACACACTTTGGGTGTCACTGTTGCCCATCACTCCCAGACGGGACCATCCAGGTGCAGGAAAACAAGCTCAGGGCTCCCACTGATTCTGCATTGTAGTGAGTTGTATAATTATTTCATTACATTACATGTTACAATGTAATAATAATAGAAATAAAGTGCACAATAAATGTAATGTGCTTGAATCATCCTGAAACCATGCCCCCCATCCCCCGATCTGTGGAGAAATTATCTTCCGTGAAACCGGTCTCTGGTGCCAAAAAGGTTGGGGACCACTAGAGGATGGTTCCTTTAAGCTGCTCAGAGGATGTACCTCAGGGATGGCTCTGATTATCTTTAACTAACTGGTGAGGAGAATCTCCCCACCCTGTCCTCACTCTGCTGCCCTTCTCCCCAACACACTCCCTTCCACCTGCCTGACCTGAGGGCACTCAACCCTGAGAAGAGCGCTGCATGAACAGATGGATTGGCACAGGTTTATAAGAGAAAAATTTTTCTTCTCGGTGCTTCCTGTCACAGAACTAGGGTTGTGGAGTCAGACAGACCTGGCTTCAAAACCTCCTCAACTACTTACAGCTGTGTGATCTCTCTAAGCTAAGATTTCTCATCTGAAAAACTGGGATAATAATACAAGTTCTTGCTCATTGTTTTGTTGGGAGGAGAGCATGAGATAAATAATGTAAGCACTGAGCACAGTGACTGGCCTGGAATAGGTTTCAGTGGATGGTCATCCTTAGTATTATTTTGTAGCCCTTTGTTTTTGGGACAGCTGGTGAGCTCTGTAGCCCCAGGCATTACTAAAGCAAGGCCAAGGCTTTGGAATGCTGGCTTATTTTTAATTAATTAATTACTTATTTATTTTTACAGCTCAGCAGATAACTAAAGAAAGAAAAAGAGATAAAAGGGAAGAAATTTTCCACAAATGGGGTACTGACTACTACTCCTCATTAGGCATCATGGGAGTTGCTTTATCTTTCTGTCTCTTGTAACCTCCCACCGTCCAGTTGGGGAATGAGAGCTGGACTTTACTGCTCCCATGTATTCAGTGTTTCTCAAAGTGTATTCTGTGGACCAATGAGCATCAGAAGCACCTGAGGAGGTACCCTGATCTAGAGCCTCAGAATCTCTGGGGCAAGACCAGGGAATCCATGTTATAACCTGATTTCCAGATGATTGTCATCAAGTGTGAGGATCTTTGATTTGGTGCTTACATCACATAATCTGAAATTTGATTCTATATTTTCTTGTATTTATACATGTAAGCATTTTCTCCTTTACTTAGGTAATAAATTCTCCAAGGTAAAGATCATGTTTTTTAGTCTTCTTGTAACCCCACTAGTGTACTAGTGTACAGCTCCATCCTAAGTACATCATCGGGAATTAATGAGAATACTTGCCTGGGTTTAGTTTTCTGCCCTGCAGGGTCCTGATCTGTCAATGCCTAAAGATTAGTAGAGACCTCAAATTAGAATGGCAATTCTCCAATACCCAATATTATTTGATATACAACCTGAGTTTTTAATCATATTTTCTCATTGTCAGTGGTGTATGTGTGGGGTAGGTTCTTTAACTGGTTAATGTATTGTGATTCCTGAATTATTGACTAGGGAACAAAATTAATGAGTCCCTTAAAAGTAAAGCCCATTCCAAGTTTCAGAGTATTTGTAAAACAGAAACTCACAGGCCTTCCTGCCTTCCCTTCACAGAAAGCTAGGCAAGGCAAAATGCCTTCTGTCCAAAATGATTTCAACTTTTAAACACATGAATGGAAACATAATTTTCATTACAGAATCAGCAATGATACATGCTAATTTTAGGGGAAAGGAAGGATTTGTTATTTTATGATGTATTCATTCCTGAGAAATTGAGAGGTTTGCTGTATGTTTTTATGGTAGTTTTCTTTGAGGGTCTATAAACACCTTCTGGAATGTGGAGGTTCTACCATCAGAGTCATATGGGAGCTTTTCCATTGCCCTAATGTCATTAACCCCACTGCTTTGGTTGCTGTGATGTGTAATTATTTCTTGTACATTCAAAAAGCAATTCTCTGATCTCCGACCCATTAACCATGTTTGATCTTTAACAAGATGAAAAATGTTTGGAATCTAAGGCTCTGATCTTTGTGCTACATTTTTCTTCTCTTAATTCACAGTAGCTTTTCCTTCCCTCTTCCTCTTCTTTAGGATCAACACTCTGTGGTAGGCCAAAACGCAGGCCCCAATCCAAGTCCCAACCCCTGCTCAAATCCAAACACTGGAAGTGGTTACGTGAACTCCCAGCAATCACTGTTGAATCAGCAATTGATGGGAAAGAAACAGGCTCTCCAGAGGCAGATCATGGAGCAGAAACAGCAACTTCTTCTGCAGCAGCAGATGCTGGTTGACACGGTAAAATTTTCTCTGAATTTCTACTGCACCTACCTGTTGGCCCAACAGAGGGGAGTTCATTCTTTCCCATGTCTATTTACTGCCTTTTTCTCTGTGCCTACAGCAACAAGGGTATTCTGGCTGTAAGGAAGGATAATTCCATACATTTAAAGTGCTGTGGGAAAAAAAAACACAAACTTGATTTACCAGCTGCTGGACACTTGGAATGTATGGCACCTCCGCTGACTAGCCCTGCCCAGCACAGGAATGTCTCTAGAACTCTCCAACGACCAATGTGGGCATTTGAATCAGGCAAAAGAAACCAGTGTTATTCCCCAGCCCTCAGGGGGAAAAATTGTGAACAAAACTTTAATCAACTCAAACCCAAATTGATATTAGAGATAAAAGACTTTAAAAAGCAGTTTTAAAAGTCAACATGGAGTTTCAAAACTAAGATTTGGCTTCAAAAATAAAACGTCTCACAATAATGGATGCTCTTTAAGAAAATTGAAAATGTATTTCTCATTTTCACCAAGGTCATGTTTCCCACACACAACCCACGCTTTAACCCTGCTTCAATGTTTATCTGCTGCCTTCTGTATTCTCAGACATGTTCACATACTCAGCAGCAGATCCAAAGCCTTCCTGCCTCCCAAGACCATGGCCCCTAGATTCAGTCTCTCCCTTCAAAGTATTTGTTCACATGAAATAAGAAATATCCATCTCCAGGTCAATAGAGCTGAGGTACACGGAAAAGAGAAAAATCAAGTGATTTTATACTCAAAGAACTTTGTAGTAAGAGTCAGAAATGTAGGGTGTGATAAGTATTATAATTATTCAGTAAATATTAATTTATAATGAGGATACAGCCATAAACAAGACAGACCCTCTCTTTGCCCTAAAGAAGCCTAGAGCCCTCTGAGGATGTGTCAAATAAATAGGCAGTTGTAATGCATGTGGTTAAATGCTATGCCACGGGAACTGCTAGAAGTGGTTTCAGGGAGAAATTCTATCTACCGAAGATCTGAAGGTGAAGTAGAACATGGGAGGAAGAGTAGGGGGGTTGTTTCAGTCAGCAGAACTGGTATATTCAAAGACCCAGAGCCAATAAAGGATGCTATATTTTATGTTTGCCAAGGTGTAGATTGTGCACAAGGATGGGGAAGTGACAGGCAAAGAGGCCAGAGATGAGAGGCTAATGCTTGATAAACCAGAATTTATATTGTCTAGAAAGCAATGGAGAAGATTTAAAAAATCTGACACAAGGAACTACTAGATTCAGATTTGCATTATAGTAAAGGTATCAACCTAGTAAGAGAAAATGCAATGGAGAGAATGATTCAAGCCAGCCTGGAAAGATTGAAGATAGTCTCCCAGAAGAGATAAAATTTGACTTTGACTTTGAAGGATTGTAGGGTTCTTTCTGATAGAGTAGGTGGGCTCCACCATTCTAGATGGAGGATGGGCCAGAGACCAAAAGGTGTAGTCTGGGTGTGTATTTGTTGGTTAGTTTGAGATTGTACTATGAAATATTTAATGCACAATGAAAAGTATAAATAACGATGTAAGAATCACATATGTTTTTCAAGGAATGAAAAATGGATTAAGTTTGGAGTCCACGGTATGTGAAAAGAAATAGTGAGAAATAAATTTATTTAACCTTGAATAAGAAATAGTGAGGAATAAGAAATAGTGAGAAATACATTTACAAATGACCTTGAGCAGTGGTCCCCAACCTTTTTGGCACCAGGGACTGGTTTCATGGAAGACAATCTTTCCATGGATGGGCAGGAGGGGGTTTGGCATGATTCAAGTGCGTTACATTTATTGTGCAGTCAGACATCTCTGCTAATGATAATCTGTATTTGCAGCTACTCCCAGTGCTAGCACCACCACCTCAGTTCCACTGCGGATCATCAGGCATTTTTATAAGGAGCACACAACCTAGATCCCTCACACGTGCAGTTGACAGTAGGGTTCGTGCTCCTATGAGGATCTAATGCCACCGCTGCTGATCTGACAGAAGGCAGAGCTTATGTGGTGATTTGAGTGATGGGGAGTGGCTGTAAAAACAGAGGAAGCTTCACTCGCTGGCCCGCTTCTCACCTCGTGCTGTGCAGCCCGGTTCCTAACAGGCCATGGACCAGTACTGGTCCACAGCCCAGGGGTTTGGGACCGTGGACCTTGAATACTGCCTTAAGGTATAAGGGAGCCACTGACTAGATCACAAAGCGACATAATTGATTTCTTCTTGAAATCATAGTTTTTAAAATTCCAGTCTTCGCACCCATTCCCCCCTCCCACCTTTTTTTTATTCTTATAAACTAAAGAGCTTAGAAACAAGGGCAGCAGAAGAGAAAAGCGTACAATCTAAGATTGATTTACTGGGTACACTTTCATCACTACCATCAATACTACTAACTTGATGAATTATAACATGCAGAGGGTGCGTTTCTGGATTTTTGGCTCTGGTTAAAAGGCAAGGAAGTGGTAGTGTACACATCCCATGAGGGTCCTGTTCTGGCACTGGCCTGACTCCCAACAGCCCCAGTTGAGTCACCACTGGGCCAGGTGCAAAGGGCAGTGGTATACGCTGTGCAAGATGAATGAGAATGAGGCTGCCGTCTGTGTGATTTTTATAAACCATTCACATTTCTCTTTGTTTGGACACCATTGAGGGTGCCTGTGCTTTTTAGCATATTCAGGAAGAAGCAGTCTTTGATACTACTTTTCATTAGCATATGCTTTGTGGTCGGTTGCAGTCAGTTGGCAAGGCCAGATAGGCGCCTAAATTGAGACCTTTTCTCATGAAAGTTTGTTATCCTTATTCTCTCTTATTACAATGGGCATCATAATTACCAACACGTACTGTACACCTACTGTGTGCCAGGCACCACACTGAGTTTTTACAGAATTAAAGGATTAATCCTTACAGTAGGCGTATGAGGGAGGTCCTCATACTTAATTACATACATAATTGCCCATATCTTGCATTTTTGGAGATGGTGCAACTGAAGCAGGACAGATATACTATAACAGATGATTTCTATAGTAAGTTTTGAGGTCCAAGAGATTGGGTTATCATTAGACATTAGTTGATAAATTAAATTTTATGTGGCATAAAAGTAACCTCAGGGATGTTTACACTCGGATAGAATAGGAATGTCATTCTCTTCCAAAATGTGGCCATCTCCATTCAGTATTGGAGTCTGGTCTTTGCTCCTCTTCAGCATAAAGTGACAACATGACAGTTCTATGTTATGTCCATAAGCAAGGTTATTAATTCTAACTCATTCGTGAACAGGTAATTTTAGAAACTTAGATTTCCAGAGATGTATATGATAAGCCTTTTAACAACAACAATTTAGCCCTCGGGGTAATAAAAAGTCAACAATTAGATTGAAGATACATAAAAATAAATCTACATTTGAAATCTAGTCTATGATGGGGCATCAAAGGCCTCATTGTCACACACACACACACATGCACACACTTACACATCCTGTCTTCCTCAGTATTTTCAGCAGAAATATCTAATTACATAAGAAAGAATGACAGATGCTTTTGGAAAAGAGAAGATTTCAGAAAGTTTTTATGTTGGCATAAAAATCAAAACTGTCATCTTACACAATAGTTTACAACAGGGCTGGTTGAACATCACCACATTTGGGTTCATGGAACATCTCAAGCTATTTCTTAAACATTCAGGGTTTGAGCAAAACCAAAAAGAGTTTCACCAACCACTTTTCCCTTAATTCGTAAATCTATGCTTAAAAGAAATATAATCCATATGTTTCTGATTCATTTACACTTAGCTCATCAAAATTGTGTTTTAGATGAATTACTTATGTCCCAAAAAACTGTGAGTCTTTCAAGTTTTTTTCTTAGCAACAAGAACTTGAATTTGGTTTGTTGTTGTTTTAAGACTTTTTTTCCTCCTTTATAGTAGACTTACCCTGCTAAAAAGAAGGTTTGGAATTTGATGGGAAACTGAGAAACACATGGTTTAAAGTGAGTTCTAAGTTAGTGCACATTTGGCTTCCAGCTAATTTACCCATGTATCTATTACAAAGTTTTCTTTTCTGTTTATTGACTTTTCTACAATTATAGTGTTCTCTCTCTACCTATGCCAATTATTTTTATCTTTGAAAATGGAGGTTGCCATGGGATGCATACAAAATTGCAGTGAAGCAATTCTAAAACTTCCTGATCCATACTGAGCAGGAAGAAAAGCAGCCCTTGATGTCCAGAACTGATAGGATGTAGCCAAACCATTTTGTTCTCTGTTGAACATAAATAATCTTATAGAATATCAACCTCAGACAAGGTTACTCTGAGACTGTGGTGGAATGAGACAAAATAAGGAGACTTTATAATTTTGTCTAAAGGTCCCATTGTGCAACCCCTAAAATGCCAAACATCCCCCTCTCTTGAGCTAAGTGAGTGATAGCTACTTTACTTCATCACAGAATCAACCTCATTTTCTGATAGCTTCCAATCTAGAACAAATCCCTATTTTCTTAGACCCTCCCTAAATTACCCAAAGTCCAAATCCTTTCATAGGTTCTTTCTAACACGCTCCTACTGGGACACCCCATGACCTCCCATGATTGAGTTCTCCCTTGATGCGATGAGTAAAACATCCAACAGGTATGTCCTGGTGGTTTTGGCTAAGGGCATTGACAAGATTAAAAGAATATCTCTCTTTTCTCTGTTATCTCCCACACTTACCTTTTCTAAAGATCTAAAGGTGGCTGATTCCAGAAGGAAGAAAAGAAGGGATTCTAAGGAATTTCTGTGCTTTTAGAATGGGGCCCTGAGAAACAGAGGAGCAAGGAGCCCTTGTATTGTGTGGCAAGAAAGAGCCTGAGTTTTGACTCAGGATTCTGTCTCTGTTCTACCACTGTGTGACCTTGAGCAAGCTACATAGCCTAACAAAGCTTCCGTTTCCTCATCTTGTAAGTGGGAATAATCATACCTACTTTTCAGGATTATTTGTAAGAGGGTAAAAAAGAAATAATATGAATACGGTACCTATACCATTACCTGATAGGTTATCTCCTAACATCTCACCCTATCTAGGGTTGCCCTATGGAGCAAATAAAAATGCAGAATGCCCAATTGTTCTGTAAACAGAACTTTTGTTCTTACAAAATAAAGGATATGAGAGTAGCTACTAGATCCAGTGTTACGGAGAAGTAGAAATTATACTTCCATGCAGGAAGTTTATTGAAATTGCAAAGACTTACCTCTAAATTAAGACTAATAAGTAAGGTTATAATTCATAACCCATGACTGCAAAATTGTTCTTATATTCTTATTTTTTGAATAATATCATATAAATTTTTACAAGTGAAAAAGTAACAATACAATTTAATATGTTTTCATTTGTATTTTCAAGGAGAAAATGGCTCCACAAGATCAGATAAACCGACATCTGACAAGGCCACCCCCAGATTATAAAGACCAAAGAAGAAATGTGGGCAATATGCAACCAACTGCTCAGTATTCTGGTAAGTGTTCTTAAAATTTAATAAAAACGGTAACTGTGAAAACAAGAAAACTCTTCAATTTTCAATATTTTCTCCTTTCCCCATCTCATATTTGATTGTAATGTCTTTCTTAGGATCTTTTGCTCGCTCCCATTTGGCTTTCATATCAAGACCACACTTAAATATTTTTCAGTTCTTTCGTCAGTTCTTGATTGTTTTTGCCCTATATTCACATACTTCACTGCTTTCCAAACTACTTTTGAAAATTCAAAAGAGCTCAATATTTTCTAACTGCTAGATTCAATCATACTCCTCCCAATGGCATATCTTGCCCCAGGTAGTGGAGAGTAAGCAGATGTTTCTCCCTCTTAGACAGGTACTTGTGTAACTTGCATAGAGCCTAGTCCTATTGTCTCCACCTTTGAGCTCATCTCTCCAAATTTTCTCCTTCAAGGACAAATAGTCCTACCACCAAGGAATAAATTGAAAAACAAATTAAGTTTTTAGGAAGGCTCTCAAAAACACCAAATGTGGACTCCATTTAAATCATAAAGCAAAATTTCTTAATAGCTCTCTCAATATAAAATAGGTGGTAAGCACCGCCCCCAAAATCTCTCTCCACCCATTCTCTGAACTGCAAAAAAAAAAAACCTTTCCCGAACCCAGCCTGTCCTGCTCCTGCTTTCTCCTATTCAGCACCTATTCAACTCTCTTCTGCCCAAAAGTCTGCACTTTACCCTGTAAGTTAAACTTATCCTCTTGAGTTTCCAAAGTTCTCTCTGCGTCACTTGTTACCTTCATCTGTCCGGGAAGCCATCAAGAAGATTCTCTAAAGGAGAAGCTGTGAATACTCCTATCTATTAGTATTTCCTAGTACTATTAAGTGTAGTTTTAAATATGTTGGTCCTAATTTATTTAAACTCCTTCAAATGCACCAGGTTGCCTCTTCTGACTAAAATTAGGAATGAAGCCAACATGTGCCTGTAGTCCCAGCTACTCGGGAGGCTAAGGTGGGAGGATTACTGGAGACCAGGAGTTCGAGGCCAACTTGGGCAACATATGGAGACCCTGTCTCTGAAAAAATAAATATGTAAATAAATTAAATTAGGAATGGAATATATGTGTTCCACTCTCTAAGATGACTTTGCCTCAAGGCAAAAACAGGATTCTCTATTTGTCCTCAAGGAAGTTGAAAGACAAGATGGTGTTTATAGTCATATGTTGATTGACAATGGGGATATGTTCTGAGAAATGTATTGTTAGGTAATGTCATCATGGGAACATCATGGGGTGTACTTACATAAACCTAGATGATATAGCCTACTTACTATACACCTAGGTTGTATGGTATAGCCTATTGATCTGATTCTACAAACCTATCCAGCATGTTACTGTATTGAATACTGTAGGCAGCTGTAACAGAATGGCAATTATTTGTGTATCTAAACATACCTAAACATAGAAAAGATATGGTAAAAATATGCTATAAAAGATTAAAAATAATACACCTGTATAAGGCACTTACCGTGAATGGAGCTTGGAACTGGAAGTTGCTTTGGGTGAGTCAGTGAGTGAGTGGTGAGTGAATGTGAAAGCCTAGGACACTACTGTGCACTACTATAGACTTTATAGATACTGTACACTTAGGCTACACTTTAATTTACTTTAATTAATTTATTTTAAATTTTTTACTTTATAAACTTTTAAATTTTTTAAACTTTTGACTCTTTCATAATAACACTTAGCTTACAATACAAACACATTGTATAGCTGTACAAAAATATTTTTTTATTTATATCCTTAGTCTATAATCCTTTCCTCATTTTTCACAATTTTTAAATTATTTTTAATTGACACATAATTGTACATATTTGTGAGGTACAGTGGGTATTTCAATACATGTATACAATGTGTAATGATCAAATCAGGATAATTAGTATATCCATCATCTCAAACATTTATCATTTCTTTGCATTGGGAACATTCAAAATCCTCTCTTCTAGCTATCTGAAAACCTAGTATAAATTTCTATTAACTATAGTCACTCTACAGTGATTTAGAACACTAGAACGTATTCCTCCTGTCTAACTGTAATTCTGTATCTGTTAACCAACCTCTCTATATCTCCTCTCCCCCACCTCCCTGCTTGTTTCCCCCACCTCTAGTGACCACAGTTCTGCCCTCTACTTCAGGGAGATCAACTTACTTAGCTTCCACATACGAATAAGAACATCTGGTGTTTATCTTTCTATGCCTGGATTATTTCACTTGAATTTAAAAAAATTTTTTTTTTTAATTTTTAAACTTTTTATTAAGAGCTAAGACACAAACACACACAGTAGCCTAGACCTACACAGAGTCAGGATCATCTATCGATTTTTTCTACCTCCGTATCTTGTCCCACTGCAAGGTCTTCAGGGGCAATAACAGGCATGGAAATGTCATCTCCTATGACAACAATGCCTTCTAGAATACTTCCTGAAGGACCTGCCTAAAGCTGTTTTACAGTTAACTTTTTTTTTATAAGTAGAAAGAATACATTCTAAAATAAATACTAGGTGCTAGGAATTTTTCAGCTCCACTGTAATCTTATGGGACTATCATCATGTATGTTGTCCACGGTTGACCAAAACATCATTATGTGGTACATACTATATTTGAAACACGGCTTATTATACTGTGGTCTATAAATTCAAGGTGGATGTCTAGGTTTTTCTTTTCCCCACTCACATAAAAGAATCCCAGGGATGGTAGTCTAGGGCTGGTTTGGTGGCTGCACGGTGTTATTGGGAATCCAGGCTTCTTTTGCTTTTCTGCTCCACATTCAGCATGTGGCTTCCATGCTCAGGGCTGCCTGGTAGCCACCACCTCACCAGCCTTCATATCTATATTCCAGGTAGGGAAAGGAAAGAAGAGAAAAGGTAAAATAGCCCCCCAAATGATTCAGGGTCCCTTTTTTAAAGCAGTTTTTTTGGACTTCCAACTATTAAATTCTACCTTTAGCCAGTATCTATTCATCTGGATCTCCCATCAGTAAGGAAGTTTGGGAAATGGGGTTTTTCAGCTGAGTACATTGCTAGAAAATCAAGGCTTCAGGGATGTTACTTCATAAGAGTATCTTTCTCCAAGTTTTCTCTTTGCTTCAATCTCTCATTCATTCATTGATTAATTCAAAAAATAGCAATTGAATACCTACTTTGTGTCATCCACTAGTCTTGGAGAATGTGACAATGAACAACATGGGCAAAAATTCCTTTCCTCAGGGAACTTACCACCTAATAGGCACATTTTTTCCTCTTTCTGGCAGTCCAATTTTGTCTCTCCAGATGTTTTCCTATGATGACTTTAACCTCCCCAAGTCAGGAAGATTTCACTGTGTTGATTGATCATGATCTGTTGTGTGGAGCTTCTCTATTCAGCAGCCTGTGGCTCAGGCACTTGTTCTGCATCCCATCAGTTACTGACAGGTATCAGTTTAACTGGCAGGCACTTTGAGGCTCCATGGATTGCCCAGTACAAAAGCTAAGTGCTAAAGGAAAGATTCAAAGGGCAAATGATGCTGGAGACAGGAGGCTGGAATGTAAGGGAAAGTTTAATGGAGGAGCTTGGGTCTTGGCCTGAGCCTTAAAGAAAAGATAAGGCTCAGTGAGGGAGGGAAATGGTATGAACAAAGGTGGCTCATGGTATAACTACACCTCCTGGAACAGACAGCTTTCCTTATGGAAATAATTACCAGAGCATGGATTATACTGAATTCCAGATGTACAAAGAGTAGGGAATTTACCCTTTGGACACTGGGGAGCCACTTGTGGGATGATACAGATGCAGAGTGGGACATGATTTTCAAGGCCATAGGTTAGGAATATTAATCTAGAAGCCATGTATACAGTTCATCCACACTTTCTTATTTGGATCCTGGGGAAATAGTAGCATGGATTTCATGACAAATGGCTAATCAAAATTGTACTCTTTGGACTTAGAACATCATAAAGCTAATTCAAAATGGAAGATTGACTATCACCTCCCCTTAATGACTCCAGAAGAGGAATAAATTAAAACCTCTAAAATAGAACCATTCCAGTTTAGTCTTCTTTCTGTAACATGTAAACTCTTGAACCAAGGAGTGACCTAGGGTGATATTTCCTCCCAAAAGTTGTCTTGTTCCTTTTATGTAATATATTTGATGACTATTTCTCCTAAATCAATCTTATATCTGAAAGTAGTTTCAGAGTTGATAAGTTATTGCAAAGTGCTATAAAAGAGGAGATAACATAATGTGATGAACTAATATAATTCTCTTCTTTTTCTTAGGTGGCTCATCGACAGTGAGTCTAAACTCTAACCAGGCTTTGGCAAACCCAGTTTCAACACACACCATTTTAACTCCCAATTCTAGCCTCATGTCTACTTCCCATGGAACAAGAATGCCATCATTATCTACAGCAGTTCAGAACATAGGAATGTATGGAAATCTTCCTTGTAATCAACCTGGCACATACAGCATCACTTCAGGAATGAATCAATTGACCCAACAGAGAAACCCAAACCAGTTGATAGCAAATCAAAACAACCCTCTGATGCCACGGCCACCTACCTTAGGCCCAAGTAATAATAACAACATGGCCACTTTTGGAGCTGGAACTGTTGGCACTTCACAACAATTGAGACCAAGTTTAACCCATACTATGGCAAGCATGCCAGCACAGAGAACATCGAACGTAATGATCACATCCAACACAACAGCACCAAACTGGGCCTCTCAAGAGGCAACAACCAAACAGCAGGAAGCCCTGAAATCCACGGGAGTCCGCTTCCCCACAGGGACACCTGCAGCCTATACCCCAAACCAGTCATTACAACAGGCAGTAAGTAGCCAGCAATTTTCCCAGAGGGCAGTGGCTCCACCTAACCAATTAACACCAGCAGTGCAAATGAGACCCATGAACCAAATGAGCCAAACACTAAATGGACAAACCGTGGGTCCACTCAGGGGCCTGAATCTCAGGCCCAATCAGCTAAGCACACAGATTTTGCCTAATTTGAATCAGTCAGGAACAGGGTTGAATCAGTCGAGGACAGGCATAAACCAGCCACCATCCCTGACACCCAGCAATTTTCCTTCGTCCAACCAAAGTTCCAGGGCTTTTCAAGGAACTGACCATGGCAGTGACTTAGCTTTTGACTTCCTCAGCCAACAGGCTGATAACATGGGCCCTGCCCTAAACAGCGATGCTGATTTCATTGATTCTTTGTTGAAGACAGAGCCTGGTAATGATGACTGGATGAAAGACATCAATCTTGATGAAATCTTGGGGAACAACTCCTGAAGAAGAAAGAGGAGACAATTTACAGACTCCAAGCACTAAAAGGCAGTATTTTACAAGGACTCTGTAAAGGCCAAACTGTTGACTTTTAAGTGGACTACATGAAGATACCATGGCCTAAAATTGGAAAGCAGAAAATAACTGCAGTGGTAAACATTTTGGTCCAAATTCTTGTCCTAAATCTCAAAGCTGAAAGTAAAACATTGGGATCACTTTTCCCTGTCTAAACTCCAGGACACAGTATCCAATTTATCCAAACAGAATTGTGATGTTGATGTGTAATTAATTGTGTAAAATAGGCTTCCCAAGATCCTTTTCTCCCTGAAAGAAAGGTAATAGAACTCGTAGCTTATTTAAACCCCATGTCATGAGGAGGTACTGTTAATAGTTTCAAGCAACAAATTCCTTAATTTGCTCTAATAGATACGTGTGGTTTGATTTTTCCACACTGTCTTTTCATTTAATTTTTCTAAATCTTGCAGGATGGATTGAAATGTTATAGGTTAGTTTGGAGAAACCAAACAGTACCCTAAGTAAGGGAAAGCCAGAGAACCTAGAAAACATCCAGTGGAATATAGAATTTCTTCCCTAGATTCACCCCTTACTTTTGCAGTTTTCCCACGTATCCTGTACTGTAGGATGCATGTATAGTGATGAAACAAGAATGTAGAGCTATGAAATGTGATTTTGGCTTCCACAGCCAATTTCTGAATCCATTCCCAAACAAGTTTTAGATACAACCAAGACCTGTCCTGATCACACTGAAATACTGATGCATACCTGTCTCTTTAGATTTCACTTTTTTAAAAAATCCATTGGACATTGCTATAAAGAAGATTTATTTGGCCACAAATAATCTGGGGTATTGCTTATTGTGGTTGATGCCCACTGGTTTATACCCAAGCTGAACGAAATCGAGCCTTGTCCTTCCTGCTTATTTTGATGACCAGAGACTGGTTTGTAAGAAAAGGAAGTTTGGAGACCAACACTGAGATTAGAAGGTATGTTTTGGTTGGAGATAAGAACCAGGAGTGGTGGGTTCAAGTGGTTACAAATCTATTTCTTAGGATTTGAAGGAAAGCATAATTAAGAGGGAAAACAATCTGGCCTTCTTCAGACATGTTACTTGGATTTGGGCGAACAGCTAAATGTTAATGGAATGTGGTCTGTTAGTAGTGGTCTATTCATTCTTCTCTCCCTGACGTGATGAATCATTGCCACATACTAGATGGACCCTTCATGTCCAGGTTTTCTCCCTCAGGGCTGAACACTATTTTTTTGAGTCATTTAACCTCAGTGCCCATATACAAATCAGCTGTAAAATGGGGAAGATGTGTGCTGATTTGGAATGGATGAAAAATATCACCATCATTTTCCTAATTGTAGAGGAGCAAAGGTTATCTTCAGCCCTCTCAGTTATACACTCACATATTCAAATATCAAATATAATTTAACCGAAGTCATTTAATAATCAAGTCTTTAAATATCTGCTCAAAAAAAAAAAAACCCCCACACATTTTGAAAGTTCTACAAAGCTCTCTCCCAATCTTTAAAATGTCTAGAAGCATTCTCCTTCTGTTACACAACACCAACATCACTGGCCCAGAATCCTATCTGTGCTAGGTTGTAAATATAAATAAATTACTTGTTTTGTAAACTTTTGTAAAGAATATTTTGGTAGAAATACTTAAAACATATTCTTTGGGTTATATTTATACATATGTGAAATAAATATACTATCAAAAGGTTATATTTTATACAAAAAGTAAATTGCTACCTTTTGTATGCTAATATACAAAGTTTTGTATAATATGATGGTTTATTTTTAGCTCTACACTTAAACCGTAGGTGATCGAGTGGGGACTTTTAAAAACTATCAAGAGGCTCGTTAGACACATTTATATTCTGAAACCTCAATAAGAAAGCATTCCAGGTTTCAATCCTTTTCTTTTTTTATTTTTTCCTGCTCCCGCATTCTTTTTTAAACCCTTAGTTCTTGTGTCTTATTTGATTATTCTGCTGTGCACATTGTATTGGTCCTTGTTGCATGTGGTCTACTGTGTGTTTTCCCATTTGATAAAACAGCGTTTTTCCATGCAAAAAGAAAAGAAAATATGATGTACATATAAACACTTTTATTTTATGCCTCCTCCATGTTACTGTATATATCTGCCAGCACTTCCCAGTTACACTCCTGTGATTCAGCTTATTTTTCCCCTCACGTAAATAGTATGTTCTGTAGTAGTTATCAAATTTAAGAGATAAAGCAATCAGAATGTTTGGATTTTCTTCTATCTAATGTGAATTTCATAATTAATGTCTATTTATTCAGCTATTCATTAAAATACAGGATTCTTTGGAAAAAAATTGTGTAGTCTATAGTTTCTGTTTGTTAGCAGCCTATTACCAAAGATGAGGTAATTTTCCTGAAACCTGAGATAATGACAATTTGATAGACATATTTAGCCAAAACCTTAGGATTTACAACTTAAGAGCTATTGGAATACAATCTCCCATGTATTGAAATACCAGACTACTTAATTGTTGGTATTGTTTATCATCCTGACATAGACAGGAGGTAGAAGTAACTTTTCTTTTTTTTTTAATTCAAAGACTAGAAAGCAATTTAAGCAAATAATTCATTCTTGGCTTTATGTTAAGCCTAATGAAGACAAATAACTGCTCTAAGTGAATGCACTAATATTACCTGCATTACTGTAACTGTACCCATAACTGTAAAGATCTCAACTTGTAAAACAAGTATTTTGTATTGTGTATCATTTCATGTGTAAAAAAATAGTTTTAAAAAATTCAGAAGTGGTTCTCTTGTCTGAAATCATACTCTCAGTCACCAATGATATTGTTGCTACATCATAGAAAGTTCTGAGAACTATCAATAATAATGGGTACTTAAAGGCAAATTTAGTCTCTAGGAAGCTCTAATACTAGTGAAATGTTGACTTGTCTCAGTGCTCTTTAGTTCATGTAAAAAGTTTGTATTAAAATTCTATATGCATAGCATCTACTGAATACTGAGGAAACACTGCCTGATTCACAGGCACTGTGGGCATTTGCCCGTCCTGCTGTGTGGCATTTGGTCAGACCAGGCTGAGTGAACACAGTGCCAGAAAAACACAGCCCGACTAAGCGTCTTTGCACGGCCCTCCTTGAGAATCAAAGAGGTAAAGAGAAGGATGGACCTTTGTAGGAGGCAAGAGGAACCATTCCAAATTCTCCTTCCCCACTGACTAAATATGTTGCTAGGTTTCCTTTGTCCCTTTCCCCTCAGCCAAAAAAAGTGCGTGAAATTATCTTTTTTATTAGCATTAATGGAGTAATAATAAAATTGACATTTTATATATAGTCCCTGTCCCGGTGAAACTGGCAGGTTGGATAGCATACAAATAAAACCAACATTAATAAAAATAAGTAATATATACACAAAGTAAGAGAGAGAAATGTATAATTCGGAAATTATCTATCCATCCCAGTATATAGCCATGGAAGTAGACCGAGAGAGGAAAAGGGAGGGTAAGAGTGGGCTGGGAGAATAGCTCAGCTTCTTCCTACTCTGTGGTTGCCAAAAGCAGTTCAAATTGTTTATCATTTCATCCACCATTTCCATTTTATATTTCTGTAACTATGTCTCCTCACCCAAAAAAGAGGATTTGGGGCTGAAATATCTCTACATTCCTTTTCAACTCAAACTCAAACTCTGTGATTGATTTTTTTTTTCCAAACATAAGTAGAAAATTAATCAAAATGACTCAGTAGCCTCCTTTTTAAAATAAAAAAAATCACTCACTGGTCACTCAACATTTTGAAAATTTTCAGACTGTCAGTCAACTTTATTTAACAAAGCAACCAATTTCCTTTAAAATTGAATCATTTGAAAGTTAGGTTTCATCATCAGTAGGCCGGAACTAGACTAAACAAGTAGTAAGACAATGTAGATATAGATGCCCACTGACTACACATCAAGCCCTGAAGATCAATCAACAGGTGGGAATGTGATATTAAATGCTCATTTTCCTGTGAGATCATAGAATTTCATAAAGAAAATATTTGCCTACTAGGGAGGAGAAAACCAATACTTTGGGTATATATATATATATTCCATTGGGTATATATTAATGAACTTTTGTGATTTGTAAATGGCACTGCAACATCTTTTAATATCTTTCTTAAGTTCCTATAATAGACAAAGTACAGGTAGTGCCCTTCAATCAACTTTATTGGCAGCAATAACATAACTAAGACCCTGTACCATGAGAATTAAGAAAACATATCAACCTTATATTTTTAAAACCAAATGCTGTTGTGCCTGACCTGCATGCAGTAATATTAACAGAGCTTTTGTTTGTTTACATGCATAGCATCTTAAGTTCCCTTTTACTAAATTTAAGTCGTCTTTCACTCCAAGATGTGCATGAATACAGATGTTTTTATAGTATTTAGGATTCTTCAGCAAAAGAGAAGGAGGAGGGCGAGAAAGAGACAATAATATATAAAATGCTGCATAAATATATAGAAGCTTCTTGTAGCCTTCATGCAGCAAACGAAGGGAATAAGGAAGGAAGAAAGAAGAAAAGAAAGAAAACATATGTCAAATAGGTTTAAAGAAAGGAATTTACTGGTTAACATAACTAAAACTTCTAGGAACTAGTGTAGGTTTCGGCACAGCTGAATCCAGCAGCTCAACAGTGGCAACAAGAATGGGTTCTTTTATGAATTCTCTCACCTTTGTTTCTCTTTGTCTTGGCTCCATCCTCAGGCATGTCCCTCTCTTATGCTGGCACATTCATTGCTACGTGCTCCAGACTTACCTCCTCAAAACTCCAAGTCCAATATAAATAAGAATGGATGCTTTCCTTTCAAAGGATCTGACTTTGTATCTCACAGACTTTGATTAGGGCATCTGCCCATCCCTAAATGACCACTTTGGCCAGGGAAGTACAGTGTTCTGATCAGCTGGGCCTGAGTCAAATGCCCATCCCTGTAGGTGGAGATAGTGTTAATACCACCCAAACCAAATGGACTGAGGGGGAAAAAGACGTGATTTCCCAAAGGAAAATTACTTTGTTATTGTCAGAAAAAAATAAAAGAAATAGATGTAAAAATCAAACCACAAATATCTACTACCCTTTTCTGACTGCCTATTTCCATACACACTGTTTTTCTCATATCTTCAATTTCAAAATCTCACTAATAATCCAGATACACTCACCTCCTTCTCATAGGGAGGTAATCCAAATCTCATATATTTACTTCATCCACCTCCTAGTCCAGCACACCTAGGTGAGGTAAACTCTTCTGCCAAGTTAAGATGGACAAGCAATCTTAGCCCAAAAGATGTTTATCCACCCCCAGTGTTTCCAATAAACATATAGTTGTGGAGAGAGAACAGGATATGGTAATAATGAGTTCTATTTGGAAGAGAAACTAAAATATATAGATCATGTCCTACTGAACAACAAAAGTAAAGACCATTCTAACTCTGAGCATTCCAATCAATGGCTCCTGGAGGAGAGGCATTAAAAACCCTCCTGGGAGGGAGGAGCAAGATGGCGGACGAGAAAAACCACCAACCAGAGTATTTCTGCAAGAAAGACAGATTTTAGAAGAAAGTGAAAAAAATAAACAGTCAGGAAAATATAGATTGGATGAGGGTCAGAATGAAGGGTGCCTGAAACTACAGGAGATTCCATGGGAAGAAGCTGTGGAGGAGAACTGGAAGGAGAAAGGCCCGGAGAGGCTTGGAGACCAGCGACAAGGTAGGTGGAGTGGTTACATTTCCCCTCCCTTGCCTCTCAGACTGCTGGTGGGCTCCTGAGCAGTTGGAGAGACCTGCCGACACCAGCCCAGAGACAGCCACCACCAGTGAACGGTGAGCTGCTTGCGGACAAGGCACCAGGCTCCTAGCTCCCTTGGGGCACAATTCACAATTGCAAAGATATGGAAACAACCCAAGTGCCCATCAATACATGAGTGGATTAATAAAATGTGGTATATGTGTACCATGGGGTTCTACTCAGCCACAAAAAACAATGGTGATATAGCACCTCTTGTATTATCCTGGATATAGATGGAACCCATTCTACTAAGTGAAGTATCCCAAGAATGGAAAAACAAGCACCACATGTACTCACCATCAAATTGGTATTAACTGATCAACACTTAAG
>NW_012152507.1:8071723-8084763 GCF_000956105.1 Propithecus coquereli | reverse complement strand
TCCTGGATGGAGCTGGAACACATTCTACTAAGTGAAGTATCCCAAGAATGGAAAAACAAGCACCACATGTACTCACCATCAAATTGGTATTAACTGATCAACACTTAAGTGCACGTATATTAATAACATTAATTGGGTGTTGGGCAGATGGGAGGGGGAGGAGGGGATGGGTATATATACACACATAATGGGTGTGGTGCACACCGTCTGGGGGATGGGCACACTTGAAGCTCTGACTCAGGTGGGGCAAAGACAGTATACATAACCTAAACATTTGTACCTCCATAATATGCTGAAATAAAAAATAAATAAAAAAACAAAACAAACGAAACTCTCCTCTCACTTCAGGATGTACGCCAGCTGCATTTTACAATGGTAATAATTGTTCTCTTCCACAGAGGGTATATTATATTAGGTACTTGGGAGGGGCCCAGGGAATCAGACTTCTCTCAGGTCCCATCATACCTCTGGCTACAATTCCCATCTCTCTGACTTAGTGTGCAATACATTTAGCTTAGAACTGAGAATTCAATGCTTCCAAAAGTCTCAACTGATTTCTAATTAGGGAAACAAAAACCACTTCATATATTCCAAATGTCAGAGAGACTTTAATGCAAAGAATTGGTTACACAGGTGATGGACAAATTGAGAAGCCAAACAGGGAACAGTTAGGACCACCAGGAGAAGAGCAAAAGCGGGAAGCCACTACCCCTTCTAGGATGAAAGGACAAAAGACAAGGAGCCAGAATCGCTAAGTAGATGCTGCAACGTTGGCTGGCCTGTCTGGTAAGAGCTGGATCCAGTGATGAATTTCAGCTGCTAATGGAGCTACCATTAACGACAGGGAGGGAGGAGAAGGAATACAATCACACACACACACACACACACACACACACACAAACACACACCTACCCACCCACCCTTACGTTCCTCCGCTCTCCAGGAAATGTATCTCACTTGCTGAATTCAGCTGGAACATAGTATGGAGCAGTGCATTACAGATTAGAACAGAAAAAGGGTAAGGAATAAACCTGCCAATAAACAGACCCAGGTCTGACATAACAAGCCTGCAGATTACTGGACTCTCAACCATCTTGGATTACTGACCTCGAGCAAAAGGCAGCTTTCTTAGCAAAGCCTGATTTTCCTCCTTCTTTGCTTTCAGATACATTAACTTAATCTAACTTTGTTTAGTATAAAATGATATCAATTGGGAAACTGTTCAGCTGCAAGTATTTGAAACCCCAACTAAGGGTAATTTAAGCAAAGAAAGGTTTATAAAATATTTCATCAACTCTAAGAAACATGTTTTTCGTATTTTTTCATCTATAAATTAGGTCATTTATAATTGATGTGAAGAAAAAATATTATATTATTGTATAGTGGTCAGTAAGTTTTTCTTTCTTAGTGGTATATAGAATAATGGTGTGTCTTACAATCAATGACATCTTAGATTTGATGAAATGCAGTATTTGTCTCATGGAACAAGGGGTCTGGGTGGGCAGTCCTGATCTGAAACAGTGGTCTAACAATACTATTAGGAACCCAGGCTATTTTTACCTTTCATGTCTGCCATGAGGATGTGTAGAAGAAGCCTTCTTCCTCATTCTTGCCATCTTATGGTAACAACATGGTTACTTCAGCCTCATCTCTATGTTTCAAGTTGGAAAAATAGAAAGGAAGAAAATATGAAGGGCAAAAAAATGTCTATAGCAAGTCTTTACTTTTTCATTTTGGAAAGGTCACCCACCACAGAGACTTACAACTATACCTTATTAGCCATGATTGTTTTATGGCCTTTCAGATCTTCAAGAGAGGCTGAGTGTCAAGTATTTAGAGTTATAGCCTCTATAGTAGAGGATAGCAAGGGGGCAGGTGGTTGGAAATGACAAGTAAAAGTATAAAAACATGCATGGAAATGATAAACACAAATTTAAGATGTTGATTATCTTTGAGAGAATACAGAGAAATGTGATTGGAAAAGTGTTCATAGGGGGCTTAACTATAATTATAACATGATATTTTCTAAGCCAGATGGAGACTACATGCTCGTTATATTATTTTTTCTATTTCTTATATCTGAAATATTGTTAAAAATGAAAAGCTAAGTTAAATTATTTGGAATTCTCACTAATATTCTACTATAAATAAATGAATAAATAGTTATTGATTTAGATTTATGGCAGTATGCGGATGAGATACACTGAAAGGCCCTCCTAACGAAAACAATTAAAGTGATAGATTTTAAAATAAAAGGGAGATTTCAAAACTTACTAAAAAGCTGAAGAAATAAAGATCTGTGGTACTGGCATAAGTATAGACATATAGAACCATAGAGTAGAATTGAGAGTCCAAAAATAAACCCTCAAATTTATGGTCAATCACTTTTCGACACAGTGCTATGACAATTCAAGGGAACGGAGGGGAACAATCTTTTCAAAAATAGCTCTGGGACAACTGAATATCCATATGCAAAAGAATGAAGCTGGACCCCTACCTTATACCATACACAAAAATTTAAATCAAAATGGTTCAGAGAACTAAATTAAGAACTAAAAGTATAAAGTTCTTGGAAGAAAACATATGTAAATTTTCATGACCTTGGATTAAGCAATGGTTTCTTACAAAACACCTGCAACAAAAGAAAAAAATAGATATACTGGGCTTCATCAAAATTTAAAACTTTAGTGCTTCAAAGCCACTATCAAGAAAATGAAAAAATAGCCCATAGAATGGGAGAAACTATTCACAAATCATATATCTGACAAGGGACTCATATATAAAATATATGCAAAACTGTCACCATTTAAAAAAAATGACAATTCAATTTAAAAATAGGCTAAGTATTGAATAGACTTTTCACCAAAGAAGATATACAAATAGTCAATAAGCACATGAAGAGATGCTCACAATCATTAGCATTAAGGAAATGCAAATCAAAACCACAATGAGGTACTACTTCATACCCACTTGGATGGCTATAGTCAAAAAGACAGACAATAGCAAGTGTTTGCAAAGGTGTGCAGAAAATGGAACTCTCATACACTGCTGGTGGGAATTTGAAATGGTCCAGCCACTTGGAAAAGGGTCTGGAATTTCCTCAAAAGGTTAAACACAGAGTTATCATATAACCCAGCAACTCTGTTCTGAAGTATATAATGAAGAAAAATGAAAACATATGCCCACTTGAAAACTTGTACATAAATGTTCATAGCGGCATTGTTCATAATAGCCAAAAGTAGAGACAATCCAATGTCCATCAACTGATGAGAGAAATAAAATATGATTTATTCTTACAGAGGATTATTATTTGGCAATAAAAAGGAATGAAGCGCTGGTACAGGCTATAACATGGAAGAACCCTGAAAACATACTCAGTGAAAGCTATCACACAACACTGTATGTTATATGATTGCATTTACAGGAAATGTCCAGAATAGTCAACTCCACAGAGACAGAAAGCAAATTAGTGATTGCCTAGAGCTGGGGTGTGGGTGGAGAATTAGAATGACTGCTAATAGGTATGGTTTCTTTCTGGGGTGAAGAAAATGTCCTAAAACCAGGTAATGGCAATGCTTACACAACTCTGAAAATACTAAAAGCCACTGAACTGGATACTTTAAAACTGTAAATATCATAGTCTGTGATTTATATCTCAAAAAAAAAGCTATTTTGAAAAGAAAAACAGATAAAGGGGCATTTAAAAATAGATCTGTGGGTTACCACCAAAGTAACAAATATGCCAAGCCTAGAAATGAAGTAAAATCAGGAATCCCTGGACATAAGCAAGTGTCAATGACAACTTTTGTCCTAACAGTTTTTTGTTTGTTTTGGTTTTTTGAACTGTCAAGACTCTGAACCTACATTTTGGCAACTGCACAGTGTATGGAGCCTAGAGCATTCTCAAGATGAGGATTATCATACAAAAGATCCCCTACAAAAAGCTGATATTCCATTAGATTACAACCACAGGGTGAGAGTGGAAATGACATAAACCCTGCTGTGTCACAAAGGGGAAGAATCTTCCCTGAAAGTTCATAACTACAAGACAGCATTCATGAGCATCTGGGTTTGCATTCATAATATTTGTGTCCAAAAAAAAACCTGAGTGCAGAATTTTATTTGAAGTGTCCCCAGTTGGATGCATCCTCAGGAAATAGAAACAAATGCAGATCCTCTCAGGAGGCTTCAAAAAATTCCTACAAAGTTTCAAAGAATACCAGCATCAGATCCATTATCAAAAATCACAAAACACATATGTAAACAAAGCATCGTGAGTAAGCACGGGCAGAAACAACAGGCAGCAGCAGAACACCTCCAAACGCTTCTGCTATTAGAAATAACAGACACATAAAATCTGTTTATTTAAAGAAATAAAGTAGAGGCTTGGAGATATCAGCATGAATTGCCCCTAGTGAATGGAAAATAAACATTCTTTTTAAGCGTGGAATATTCATGAAAATTGATAACATTATAGACCATAAAGTAGCCTCATTAAATTTCAAATGATTGTTATTATACTGACCACAGTCTTCAGACACAATTCACTTGTCAGAAATGACTTTTAGAAAGATAACTTGGAAACCTCATTCATTTGAAAATTTAAAAAAAACTCATCTAAACAATACATGAGTCAATGACAAAACTAAAAATGTAGAAAATACTTGTAATTAAATAATTATAGACTATATAGGCTGCTTATGAAGCTGTTGGAGAGAAATCTATTCCCTTAATTGCTTTCATTAGAAAAAAAATTTTTTTCGTGAATTTTAAAAATATCCAACTTCAGGAGTAAGGACAAGAATGCAGGAAAAATCTAAAGAAGGTAGGGGAAATAATATAAAAAAAGTTAATTAATAAAAATAAAGACAAAAACAAAAAATAAGGGCAAAATAAGGGTTAATCCTTCATACAATCGGGAGGATTAACAATGCCAAAAGTTGATTCTTTAAGACATTAATAAAATTGACAAACTACTGGAGAAATTGAGAAGACTGAAAAAAGAGAAGAAAACATCATTAGGAATTAAAAAGGAGCATAACTATTAAAACTACATAGATTAAACAGTTAATAATAGGCCTTTGTACACAAATTTATGGCAATAAACTTTAATATTTAGAGATAATGGATGAATTACCACAAAATATAATTTGCCAAAATTGATTTAAGAAAAAGTAGAGAACCTGGATAGCCTGATATAATAACTATTAAAGGAATTGGAATAGTTGTTTAAAATCTTGCCACAGGACGAAGTGGTTTAGCAGAAGGATTTTACTAAAAGCCAAGAAATAGGGCCAATGTTAAATGAATTTTTCTAGAGAATTGAAAAAGAAGGAATACTTTCCAACTCATTTTTTCGAGCTGGCATAATATTGACCCCCAAATAAGACATGGCTGGCATGATAGGAAAATTAAAGACTAGCTGCACTCATGAACATAGTTTCAAAAATACTAAATCAAATTTTAGCCAACACAATCCAGTAATATAGCAAAGATGTAATACATTATGGCTAAGTTGGGTTTCTCCCAGGAATACAAAGTTGGTTTAAAAAATTGATAGGACCAAGAAAAGGACGCCCACTCTTATCATTGCTACTCAATCTCCTATTGCAAGTCCTACTCAGTACAGTAAAACAAGAAAGAGAAATAAAATACATTAAAAATTGCACAGGAAGAAACAAAACAATCATTATTTGGATAATCTTAAATGGATAGGATTATCTGTTTAGTAGAAAACCCCAAAGAATCTAACCAGTTTTCCGGAAACTAAATTGACACACAAAAGTGATTTTTATATACCACCCACTATTAAAAAGAGTAACTTGAAAAACTTATCCACAATAATATCAAAAACATCAAAATCTAAAAGAGATATATATGTGTGGATATGTGTGGATATGTACATATATGTGTGTGTATCAAACCCTACATGCATAAAATTATCAAATTCTAATAAAAAACATTTTAAAAAACCAAATAAATAGAAAATTATATCATATTCTATTTATCACAGGAAGATCGTATATTATAAAGTCATCAACTTTCTCTAATTCAGAATTCCCTGGGATGCCTCTGGGTACTTGCATGCCCAATGATAATAGCACATGGGCAATTGCAATAACCTAGTCTTGAAAAGCAACTAGGAATTCAGTTGCCTCAAAGATGAAGGACTGGGTCACCCTACTGAGGGAAGCATTTGAGAGATGTTCTGGCCCAGGGAAATCTACTATAGGTGGTTAAGGAGGGAGATGATGAATATCAATTAATGCAGGGGTCCCCAACCTATGGTGAGTTATATAATATTTCATTATATATTACAATGTAATAATAATAGAAATAAAGTGCACAATAAATGTAATGCACTCGAATCATCCCGAAACGATTTCCCCTATCCCCAGTCCAAGGAAAAATTGTCTTCCATGAAAACAGTCCCTGGTGCCAAAAAGGCTGGGAACCGCTGAATTAATGGCCTCAGGACCAACTACAACAGCAGGAACTACATTAAATCCACCTACTGTTAAGCCTTTAATTCTTTTTCTCTTTTTCAGGTAATTGCACCTTAAACCTTGAAGAATCAGTGACAGGATAGAGTGAACATAGTGTGAGGCTTGAGTGGATCTGAGTGGTGGAAGGGGTACATTGTAGCTGATTTAGGACAGAAGTTGGTAGATAAATAGCCCAGTTTCCTCTGCCTTCAGTGGATAAGTCTGATGTGTATTTTACACTGTCTTTCAGAGTTCCCAGCAGACATGAGCCCCAGCTGCTCATAGTGGCATCCTGCTTATAAACACTCACTTGAAGCTTTGCTTCCTTCCAGCTCTCACTTCCTCACTTCTCCCTGGTGCTTCTGGTATCACCTGCCTGACAAGCTCCTTATACTCAAATCTTTGTCTTAGGATCTACTTTGGCGGGGAGGGAATTAAAATAAAACATACTCCAAATGTTCATGAATAGAATGGATAAACTGAGGTATTGTTGTAAAATGGAATACTGTGCTACAGTAACAGGGCAAGAGCTAAATACGTCAACATAATGTTGAGTGGAAGGAGCAAGTTAAAAAAATACCTACCGCTTTATTCTATTTATTTAAAATCTTTAAAAAGGCAAAACTAAACAAAATATTATTTCAGGATACATACAGGATGGCAAAACTCCAAAGAGAAGCATGAGAATGATTATCATAAAAGTCAGCCCAATGGTTACCTCTGGGGAACAAACAGGGCTTTTAAGATACTGATAATGTTGTATTTCTTAACCTGGTTGTTGTGTACACCAATGTTTGTAATATTATTATTTCTTAAATTACATATATATTTTTATTTATATTTTGTGTAGTCAACATAGTTCATAATAAACAATTTTTAAATATTGTCAAATTAGGTATGTGAAAAAAACAGAAGACAGATTGTAATCAACCAACCAATTGATCATTAAGTACAAGGATTTTGCACTCAGATTGCTTTTCAAGTTTTCCATTCCACTTTAATAAAACCAGAAATTGAAATCATAGAAAATACATTATGTATGTGATTCACACAAGAAAGACTTCAAAGAGTAAAACTATACTGAAAAGAAAGGCCTTGGCCCTAACATCAAAAGATTTGTGAATGATGGTACTTTATAAGCTTTAAATTAAAAAGAAAATTTTAAATTTTATGTTTCAAGTTAAAACATTTACGTATATGTATATGTACTATAAGTATATACATATATATAATTCTGATTAATCCAATTTTATTTTTCTCTCTTAAATGACTGACCAGCTACCAGTTCTATTCACATTATATAAGGAGGACATCTATTAAACATTAAGGAAATGAACTAAAGACTGCGTAGGGCTTTGTTTGAGAACTAATGGGAGGTGAGGATAAATGGCACAGAGGTTATGTATGTTTAAAAAATAAGCTTGAGTTTTAACATTTATTCCTGAAAAATATGAAACTTAAATATTGAGAAAGATTATCTCCAATATGAATATAACATTAAATAATCTTCAAAGTAGTCTTTACTCATTACTCATTCATACACTAACCTGAAAGCAACAAATTGCTTTCTAAAACACCGAAGAAAAAGTTAAGTATATATGAATAGTGAGAGAGACAGAGAGACATATAGAAAGAGATCACCCCCATTTATATACAATGTGTGTCTCTGTTTGTGTAATTCTGCCTTTCAACACTTATTGGAAAAATAGAAGATTATTCTACATCTGGTCTTTTGGTTAAAGTAAGTAGGGCATTTTTGTCAATCTTTGGAGTGATCAGAAGGTTTGAAGGATGTCTTAATCCTACTCTGAGTGTCAAAGTAGATGTCTTTGTTCATTTCATAAAATCAAATGAGAGTGGTGTTGTGGGGATTAGATTTTGACAATTCAATCCAGATGACCACTTTATTATGGAAAAGCATTCTACATCCTTTATCTAATCCAGAAAGTATATTCATAGAGAAGGCACTATAGCTACACTATAATACAGTTGCAAATATTAAAATTAAAGGTTATAAGAAGAAACGCAGCTGTTGAAGGGCAGTGACTGAGTAAATTCATTTGAGTGTTACATGTCTATGATGATATGGATTATTCAAGATTTTTTGCAAAACTCATTTCAAAGATTCTCACTTTAGCATTTCAAAGGTAGTGGATAATATTTGAAAAAAAAGTTTCACTTCTTTTAAATACGATAATAATAGGGTTTGAGAGATAAATATGCAAAGGCTTATAAAATAATGTATACCAGAGAGTTCTGAATGCCAATTGTGTGCACAGATGTCTCAGTTGGGGCATAAAATATTGGTATGTTTCATAGTTTTTCTTTTCTGAAGAAGTTATTTACACTTCTGCAGTGACATAAGCTCCTTATTTAACATAGAGAAAAATTGATAATCTCAAAAAAAATGGATAAAGATTTGGATCTCTAAATTTAACTGACCCTGGAAGTGAGTTATTAAGCAAATAAGACATTGCACATGTGTGTGATAAACATGTGTGTTTATTTCCTTTTATTTCAAAAATTCAAAACACGTTAAGATGTATTTCACCTCAAAGAAGTATGTTCAATCTATTTTAAGTTTTGAAGTTAAAAGATGTGGTGCTTCATTCATACAGTCCAGATTTTGAAAAGAAAGTTCATTTAACTCTATCATTTTTCCAAAGATATGATGCTTCTCTTCCCTTTGCAATATAAAGTCAGAGACCACTTTATGAATTTTTCTTATTAGTCCTTAATAACACAAGTGGATTCAGACATTGTGGAGACTTGATTAGAGAGTTAGATTTTTTACCTCTCTGTATAGTTCTTTCCCTTGAAACTGTGCTTCCCAAAGTATATTTCATGAAATACTAATTCAGGGCTTTGCAACATACACTCAAAGGGATTCCAGTGTCAAATTGTTATAGAAAGTACTAGAGCCCATTCTTAGAGACGTATAAAAGACTTGGTGTTTTGCAAATGTACTCCAGCAAACAACACTGCTTAACTTATTTTAAAATTGGAATTTTCAAAATTTATTTGACTTTTTTCACATAATCCTAATTGATATCCTATAGTAGAGTTAGGCAGATGCTGTTCTGTGTAATTTAACCTAAGAGTGTATTCTGGTTGACCTTCAAATAATATTAATTTCTATAAAATGCAAATATTGATATATTTGCATTTGCAATGAAAAGATACTTTATACATAAAAAAAAACCCTAACATTTTACTGATTTGTCTTCAAGAACAACACCAATCTTTTCGAAGATTACTTTTGTTTGTTTGCTTTGCCTGACTACAATGGCACAAAAACTGAAGAACTTTCAGGAAAACTGCCTCACAAAACATAGGATACTTTTTAGGTAATAATGATACCAAGAAACTAAAGTTTTAAAACGAGAGGACCAGAGTGGGGGAAACCACCTGACATTTTGCTATTTTAGAGGAAAGAATTTGGAGCAGCACGCATTCGTAGCTGTATTTAAAAGACTGCACTTGAGGGTTAAAGCATAAAACAGGATAAGGGAATATTGGTTTGTGTTCTAAGAATATGAACTAAGTAATCTTTGAGGAAAACCTAAGAGGACAAAAATAGGTGAGATTTTTGTGGACGCAGTACCTACTTTGAAACTTCTGATTGTCTTTTTAACTGTTAGTACTGATTTATTTCCCCCTTTTTGTCTTAGATGGGTTTTTTTCTTTACCGACTCTTCCTAACATCATGCATTGATAATGCATTCGTAACGTCGTGTTATTATTTTAGCTATTTAATTTTTTAGTCCTCTAGTTATAATTATTTTGTTATGCAGTAGTCCTCTCTTATCCACAGGGGATGTGTTCCAAGACCCTCAGTGGATGCCAGAAATGGTGGATAGTAACAAACTCTCTATATATTATGCACGAATTTCTTTTTCATTTTTCACAATTTCATGAACAGATTTGTTCTTATTATAGATCTTAGCAACCTCAGCATGTGATTTTTTTTCTTCCCTATTAAGTTGAAAACTTTCACCTTTTCACTTAAAAGAAGCACTTTATGGCTTTTCTTTGGCATGTCTGAATTGCCAGCGTCACTACTCTTGCTCTTTGGGGCCACTATTAAGTAAAACAGGGGTTACTGAGCACAAGCACTATGATACCATGACAGTCTATCTGATAACCAAAACACGACTAAGTGACTAATAGGCTGGTGGCACAGACAGCATGAAAACGTTGGGGAAAAGGATGATTCATGTCCTGGGTGCACTCAGAACAGCACACAATTTAAAACTTATGAGTTGTTTATTTCTGGAATTTTTCATTTACCATTTTTGGATCACAGTTGACAGTGGGTAATTGAAACTGGAAAGTGAAACTATGGGTAAGGGGGGACTTATGTATATATATATTGATAATTCTTAATTGCTCTATGTTCTTTCCATTTTATTTTCTGTATCTCATTTTATCATCTAGTTTTATTTTTCTTAGTCTCATACTTTTCCTTTATATTGTTTAATCAATGTTTTTAAAAATTATTTTAGCTTGCATCATATTTTTATTGATGAATGTATTATATTAATTTCTTACTTCTTTGTGCTCTAGAAACTTATTAAATGCTAAGCAACTGATAATAAGAGAGGAAGTTGTGAGAATAGTCCACACTTCCCCTCAGTAATGAAAGCTGGATGGATTTTGACTCTAGGCAGCTCTATACAGCCCTTCCATCTTCTCTTAGAAGACTCCAATCTCCACCCTATTCCCTTTAGTGCTGAATTTCTCGAATCTACAAGCCAGGTAATAATATTTACCTGTAGAAATGTATTTGAGCAGTGAAAAAGTGCTGTTTTTTATGGTAAGGTGCTATATAACTAAACATTCATTCATCCATTCGATAGATATTTAGTCTTATAAAGGAGGGAAATGAGAAGATCTATGTTCAAAGGGTTTCTCCACATAATAACAACCACAACTTCAACAACGATTAACACTTACTGAGTTCTTTTTATATGATGGACACTATTAGAAACATTGAACATGTCCCAACTAATTCAGTCTTTTAAAAAAACCTATGAGATATTATTATCACTTTTGTACAGAAGTATAAGTTGAAGCAAAGAAAGATTAAACAATTTCCTCAAGATCATGTAACTAGTTAACAACTCAGGGTTAATTTCAGCAAGTAACTAGATGGTTTTAAACTTTCCCATTTAAATGAAGAAGGCATAATATGTCCAAAATTAGACTTTTAAAAGCCTTTTATCAATTTGCATCCAAGTATCTATTTAATTCCCTTCGTTTCAAGGCAGTGTTAAAAGAGAATTACCTAAGCACATAATTATTAGTCCAGATGTGTTCATGATCCCAGATTTCTAAGTTCTATCTTACCCTCCACAGGCATTGTACTAGTTTATCAAAGCATCTGGAACTCAGATGACAACCTAGGAAATTAGATATTCTTTATTTATAACTGGAATATTAGTCTTAAATCCCCATTTCATCATCTACCCTGTTGAATCAGACTTGAAAATTATGTCAGCTTTATCTATACCTTTTGCTTTTCTTCGCAGGTTCAAAATAGAGCCAGCCTAAACATCCCATTCATGCTTTCTTTTTTCTGAGATCATCTTGGTAACAGTTGACCAAAAATAAGGATAATTGACCTAGAAAATTTCCCTAGATCCAGTTATTCCTCTAGAGTCATGGGATGGAAGATTAAAAGAATATGGTGGCTTCAATCTGTCCCATTTACAAGCCTCATATTCCTTTCACCTGAAGCTCTAACCCTTAATGAAGGACACGATTTGTGTTCTTTTGAAGACTCTATGCTTTCCTAAACCTATCTTTAGACTTTTTGCATTTTAGGAATGTTGTGAGGGTTTGAAAGGCAGCTGTGAACACATTACATGGGTTAAATTGTGTGACCTACAAGTAGTTTTCTCCAGTTTCCATCTTGTCTTGTGGTAACCAAGCCAAATGTAGGCCGAGATGGAATTACTCAATTGAGGATTTTAGAATGCTAGTGGCTACATCTTTTACTGAATTGCTCATATAAACAAGGAACCAAATTCTCATTAGGTAGGTCATAACTAGCCAATTTGAACATTGGAGTACTATAAGAGCTAAGCATTGATGTACTGTTTACTCTGATTGCAATGTCTTTTTTCACCTGGATAATTTGCACATCTTATGTTCGTGTATCATCTCCTCCAGGAAGCCTACCCTGAGCCCCTAAGTTGAGATGACTACCCATATCCAATGCTCCTAAAGGACCCTGATTGTGCCCTCTGTTTTTACTTTTAAAATTATTACAAGAAATGATCATGTAAAATAAGCTACCAAACTTGCTATAAAATGCTGTTGAGGATGTTACCTTATACCATACTCTGTATCTTCTATATAAAATTTCAGTGAGAAATTTCTTGTGTAATTCAATGCTATAGAAAGCTTTTGTTTCTTCTGAAAAACTCATGTGATTCCTCCTTCCTAATAATGAGAACGATATAACTGATTATGTGTTTAATTTTAGGTATGGCTGCCAGGAAGCTAGTGCCAAATGTAAAATTCTTTTAACATTGGCATATTGGTATAATC
>NW_012152507.1:8067105-8067893 GCF_000956105.1 Propithecus coquereli | reverse complement strand
ATAATGCTTTATATTTTCTAATGATTATTATTAAAGATCACTTATAGGTACCTTCATTATACATTTGCTTCTTGACTTTCGTTTTTATTTTCTTTGCTTTTCAACTTACATAAATGAACATTTACACAGTTATATATTTGCTTGATAATAAAAGTTTATAAAGTACCAAAATATATTGAATAGAAAGTTAAAATTCCATTTCATACTCACCTTCTTCAATCCAACTAGTTTCCCTTTCTAAGAGGTGAGCATGATTTCCAGTTTGATATTTATTCTTGTAGATATTTTAATATGCATTTATATACATGGATTTAAATGTATGCAATTTTTTCTAAATGTATAACAATCAAAAATTTTATTTGACAACTTTCTGTTTTTGCCAACAACATGTCTTGGAAAGCTTGAATAGCTGTACAATAGTATAATATTTTATAATGAACGGTTAAGCTATTTCTTTTGTGTGTGTAGAGATATGTCTATAGTGAACACTTTTTAACATATATATGTTACTTTTCTGGTTATCTGTTGCTATGTACCAAAATCACCCCAAAAATTTAGTGGTATAAAACAACGATTTATTATGCTCACATATTCTGAACAAGACATAGAGCTCATAATTTCTCTGGGCTCCAGTACATCTAAGGCCTCAGTTCAATAACTCAAAGGTTAAGGGTGACTCGATGGCTGGGGGCTGGAATCATGTGAATACTTGTTCACGCACATGTCTGGCAGTTGATGCTGGATGTTGGTTAGGACCTTAGCTGGTTGATGTTGAATATTAGCTGGAA
>NW_012152507.1:8064165-8067055 GCF_000956105.1 Propithecus coquereli | reverse complement strand
TTTTTTTTTGAAGTGTCATGTATCTTTTATTATAAGCCACCTCAAAACCTTCGTGGAAAAAATAGTCTCAATAAATATTTATAAAAATACAATGTAGAAGAAGTAGGAAACTATCCAGTAAATTCCTTTATTCTAGAGCAAACATGGATTTTTAAGTCAAAATCCTGGATTTGTTTCTCTTGTTTAGTTTGGATTCTTTGCTTTTGAAGTTAATTGTGTCAGTTTAGATCTATTTTGATATTTCTAATGAATCTGCATTCAGTAAAGAATTGATTTATTAAAACTTAAGTTATATTCCAAGGACTTAATTAAACAAATTTGGCCTTGTACAACTCCGAAGACCAACACTTCACAATCAATCTCCTCCCATCTCTTTTTCCCCCTCAATTTTCCCATGTAAGTTTCTTTTATGTAAACCTTGTTGGCCCAGGAGCACATATATGAATTCCACATATTTTAAAACTGTAGGAGAAAATGCGTAGGAGAATTTTGTTGATGTTTCTTCTCTGCTATTAAATTACTGCTAAAAGTGTCACTGTTTTTTGAGATTTCCTCTTACTTCACCTTTGATTTAAAAAATCAGTATTTAATTTGCTGTAAGACCTTCAGAGTATATTAAAATCATTTAGCAACATAGCATTGTTATTCTAGAGTTCAAGCTTTGAAATTTAAACACAGAGATCCAAAGATCTCTATTCAGGTAATACAAAGAATGTTGCTAGTTTTTTGTCTTTTTCCTACCACACAGATATTATATTTTGAACTATTAGGGTATTATAAATCACAAATAATGTGAAATCATTCCAGAGTAATGAACATGTATTTTAGAACTAAACATTGACTTGGACAGATTGCCTGGAAGAGGAAAGAATATATGAACATATTCTACCAAGAGAACATATTCTTCAGGAAGTCATCACTCACCCAAAACATAGTCTCCATGAATACCATTTTCTGTTCCTATGAGAATTATCAAATCAGATCAAAAAATTTCCTGAAGGCACCTATGAAACATATTCATTCATTCATTCATTCAATTATATATTTATTGAATGTCTACTTTGTGCTAAGACCTCTTCCAGATGCTTGGGACATATCAGTGGGTAAAACCATAAAGATTCCTTTATGGAGTTTAGATGCTAGCTAAGGGCCACAGATAATACACAATAGACATAATAAATAAGTGCATTATATGATAAGCAGAAGGTGGTAAGTGGTATGAAAAAAACCAATTAGAGGAGGATAAAAGAAATGAGTGCAGGTGTGTATGTAAAATTTTAAATAGGCCTTCAATTTAGGCCTAAAGAAGGAGACTTTTGAGCAAAGATTTAAAGGAAGTATGAGAGCATTAATATTATGATGAAAAAGTTGTTAGCAAAGATATGTCAAAATCATCTGGCTGTGGCAGGGGAGAAAGAAGCAAAAAGAAGATTCAAGCCATTTTTACTCAATTTTATCTTCTAGTCTGAATGTTTCAAAGTGATTGCAACCCTAAGTGAAGATGTGGGTTTCGATTACAGTTTTCAGCCTAAAACACAAACTTAACTTAAGGTCAAGAAGAGGTGGTTGTCTCTCATACTCTCTTTAGTTGTCATGAGTTGAAGCAGAAATGTAGTAGATAACCTTGGTATAAGCAACTCACACTACATAAATGTGATATACATTAGATAGCCAACATTAGACACTGAAAACAGGTTCCAAAGCTTGACAGTTCATACAACACTTTCCAGGAGATTCAATAGCAATACATCAATATGTAATCTCTTCCAGGACAAATTCATCCTTCCCAAGATGCCAGAAATCTTTTATCTACTTCCCAATGCTTGAAGCAATATATCAAGCAGTCATGAAAATGCCATGAATGTGAAAGCAATTTTAATGAATCAAAGAAGGAAAGCAACATGTCCACAGATGTGTAGTTTAGGAACTGTGATCTAACAGAGACAAATTAATTTACTCAATGTAAAAGTGATAGTTGCTAGATTAAATCATAATTATAGAGATCATATTACCTGAAAAGATGAGATTAATAGATTCAAACACAGAGATAGTTTTCCCCAAAAAACGTATTCCAAGTAGTTCAGTCTGTTGATATTAACATGTCTCTGAGGTCATCAGAAAAAACTAGGCACTGGGGCTTTCAACTGCCACTGAAATTTCATCAGTGCTTGGTCCCCTGTTATTCTTTGGTCTGACCTATACTGTATGTCTATTTTTTCTTTTAATTAATTTAATAGAACACGATATAACTTGCCAGGCAATATATCAGATGTCTTTATATACATCATCTCACTTAAATCTCCCATTCCTATATGAATGTTTATGCAGTTATATGTACATGATATAGGGGGAAGGTGGGGAGAGGGGAAGAAAGAATATGAACCACATTTTATGGAAGCTCAGAGAAGTTACATGATCTAAATTTACATACCCAGGAAGTATTCAAGCCAGAATTCGACTCAGTGTTTTTAGCTCTATTAAGCCATTTGCTACTCAACACAGATCACTATAATAACGACTGTTTACGTAGCATTTTACTGTTTATAAAGTACGTCCATATTTTATTCGATTATGTCATAATCCTAAGATAGTTCTAGTTATCTTGGTTTTCTTCACAATTCTCAGCCTATGGTATTGCTATGACTGCAAACTCTGCAGAAAGGACTATAGCCACATGCCTATCTTTTGTGTATGAGCTTTCATATACTGCATTTAGAAGATGAACTCATTACATTTGCCTCTATCTCATGATAAAAAAAGAGGTTGTCTTTTTCATAGAGCCACTTTTGCTCTTTTGGGTAGATGCCCAGTAATGGGATTGCTGGGTCAAATGGTAGTTCTACTGTATCTCTTTAAGGTATCTCCATATTGCTTTCCACAGAGGTTGCAC
>NW_012152507.1:8024235-8062373 GCF_000956105.1 Propithecus coquereli | reverse complement strand
GATGTTGGTTAGGACCTTAGCTGGTTGATGTTGAATATTAGCTGGAATACCTACACATGACATCTCCAGGTGACCTGGTATTCCTCATGACACAGTGACTGGGTTCCAAGTGTAAGTAAGGGTGGCAGGGGAGGGAGAAAGAGAAAGAGAGAGAAAGAAGTGAAAACCATACCTTTTATGACCTAGCCTGAGAAGTCAAAAAATATATCTTTGGTAGTCATGGGCTCACCCAGATTCAAGCAGAGAGAACATAGATCCTATCTTTTGATGGAGGTTTATCAATATCACATTTTTAGAAAAAGAAGTGGGATGAGCTATATTTGTGTGGTGACCTTTGGAAAATATAATCTGCCATATTTACTATTGTGCTCCAAATTCTTGCAATTTTGGGCTGATTTTGCAAAATATTTACATTTACAGATTCACTTGTTACTGAAATACAAATTCACATTCTGCATTATACTGCAGTGCTGTTTACCATTTATGGTATTATTCTGAGCTATTTTATTATTTTTTACTCTGAATTTGAGGAGGAGGTTGTAGATGGACATCTTGGAGATGAGAAATTTATATTTCACATGAATGCACACAAAAGTTACCCACAAGAGGTAGGGCTTTCAATAAGCTGGTGACAAGATGTCTCATTTTGTGGTTGTCATGTGAGACTCATTTCCCAGCCACCCTGTGTTTATTTGCTCAATGAACTTGTAAACAAAGTGGCCATGATGGCAAGAATTGAGCTAAAGATAGACTGAAAAATATGGACTTTCATTCAACAAAACCGATCTGGCTACCTTCATTGTTACATGCCTAACCTGCCAATGACAAAAACCAATGCTGAGTTTTCAACAGGCTAGCATACCTGAGAGGGATGCTAGTCATATAGTACTAGATCGATTACATTAATCTCTGTCATTGTGAAGTGAACAATGATTTGTCTCGGAGGAATAGATATTTATTCTGGATGTAGACTTGTCTTCTCTGCCTGCCATGCTTTCTCCCAGCATTAACTTCCTTGGAATTACTAAATGTCTATTCACTGCCATGGCACCCACATAACACTGCATTTGAACAACTCGTTTTACAGTTAAGGTGAGACAATGAGAAATGTCCACTGAATTCACGGGTTTTACTTATGCCCTATTGCCCAGAAGAAACTGGTATTTTAGAATAGTGAATGTGTAATGAAGACTGAGTTATGATACTGGCCAGGAGACTATATTTTATAGGATTGATGTTCTTCCCTGTAGATTACAACACATTCTCTGAGACAGCTTAGAATATATGGTGCCCTTTCTCTCACAGACACATGGATCTGTAACTCAAGGTGTGGAAGCAAAAATGGTTTCACCTACTATTATACTCGACCTATTTGCAAAATGTTTATTCCCATATCCCATTTGTTTTCTGCTGGATTAGAGTTATTAATATCCAAGAGATGGAAAATTTCACTAGGGAAAATAATAGTAATCTCATCAAAGTAGAAGTTAAGACTTGCGTCAGACCATTTTGAGATCCCAGTATTACTGAATTAGTATGTAAAAAAGGAGTTCCTGAATCATAAGTGATTGATCCTTGTTATCAAAAGGAAATAGAGTGTGGCTTCATAATGAAAGCAAGAAAAGACGTATTTAAAACCTAAGAGACCTTCTGGAAGTGCCTCCTTTAACTGTTATATTCAATGATAAAAGATAAACACCACAGCAACACAACGCAGACAGGAACTCCATGTGTTCATATCTCTCAAAAACCAAAATTTGGGTTGCCTAAAAAGGCAAAGGACTCCAACTAGCTGAGGTACTAAAGGAGGACAAAGGGAACATAGAAGGAATTCTGGAAGAAAGAATTAAAGTCTTGGTGATAAACTGCAGAAATAAGGACTATAAAAGCTACCCATATTTTTTTCTTTGCTATGTCTGTATTTTCTTTACTCATTTATTTCTCTTTCCCCTACTGTTTTATGTACTATGACTGGCTAATTTTATTATTCAACAATATTAATATTACTATTCAAGCCCATAATATCTTTGGGTTATAGGATATTACATTGGGGTTGTGATTTAAGTAGAAAAGCAGTAAACATCATTCAGATACAGAGACCAATTGAGACTTTGGGTTTCCTCTTTTGGGAGTAAGTATGTTTTTATCTGTATAATGGCTAGTTTCATTATGACTAGAAGCATGTGTTGTTGCAATTGTTATTTGGAAGTTCAAGCGTCCATAGAATGGGGTTTATGAAAGCAGAATGGCCAAAGGGATGAATTGTAATGGATATAGTGCATGGCACCCAGAATTTTACGTACTCTTTCTAGTGTGCTTTCTGAAACCACAGAGGATGGAAAGCTGCAAAATACATTTTTCAGACTTCCTTGTATATAAGAATCTGGATGTAACTTAAGTTCTGTCAGTTAGATACATTCATGAAATACGTGGAAAATGGTAGTAAGGCAGAGGCCATCTATTTGCTGTTTTGGCTGATTGCTAGCCTTGAAGGTCTCTGTTTCTTGATCCCTGCATTGTAGCTTATATGTAGCAATTGCATCAGTTCCAATGGCAATATTCCAAACCCACACTTTCCTCATTTGAGCACATACTGTAAATACTGTTCCCTTGGAAAACCTGGTTGATTATGTCATTCTGAGTATCATTCCTGAAGGCCCTACCTAGACTCCTACTCCTTCATCTCCATCATGATTTTATAGGCATCTAGCTCTATGTTAAATGCTTTTCTGTTTAAAATAACTAGCAGAGTACAGAAGCCAGTAAAGAGAACACCGAACTTTTCATGCATTAACTTATCCTAACACAGATCTTTGGCTGTGGTGTGTACGTATACAATTGACCCCAAACAGAGTCCAGGTGCCTAAGTTTTGGGGGAAATTATATTGGCAATGAAGCCTCAATTCTGTTCTACAAAAGTCTATGATTGTTTGACAGCTACAGCAACCTGAAGGCCTACAAACCTGCATCATGAAGATGGCAAGAGATGTGAAGAATTCCCCACCTCTACACAAAATTAATTCTCTCCAACATCTACCTCAAATGCATCATGGAGCAAAATGGGCAAGGAAAAACTTCCCAGTAAGTAGCCTCGAAAGATAATGAACAAAATTATTCCTCCCAGAAAAGAAAAACATGGGTTGCCAAATGAGCTAAATAAGAAATTTATTGCTAAAACAGCAAGTCTTTATAATTTCCACCCAGCAGGATTTTATGATTTCTATAGGTCAGCAATTATTTCTCATTCTTTCCTTTTTTTAATATGAATTTTTATTTTAATTATTCTGTTCCTGATCTACCATTATATAATAGGTATGTGTGAGCAAGGAGGTATGTATAATTTCTTTGTAACTGTATAGGATGGCAGAGTACAGGAAGCCATTATCTAGAAATTATGAAGACTGCGTATCACCCAGAAAAACTAGACCTTGAGCTGTATGGAATTACTAAGGAGATTTATAGTTTTCGCCCTTGAGAAGGAATAAACATGTTCTGTATATTATTAAAACAGGGAACACAGGTTCTGGGGTTGCCAAAAGGGTGGACAACTATTAGTTGTCCCACAATATCTATTTTCTGCTTCTTACAGACTGACAAAATATTTATTTGGGCAAATGGACACTGAGGTAGGCTGAATTCTAAGATCACCGTAAGACTCTCAAGCCTGGTGTACATACCCTGTATAATTCCCTCTCCTTGAGTGTGGCAGGACTTGTGAATGTGGCAAAATTTTACTATTGTAATTAGATGATGTTACGTGGCAAAGGTGCAGAGATTTTGCAGCAATCTTAACAAGGCTGGAAATGAATTCTTCCAGTCAAGACTCCAGATGAAAACATAGTCTGTCCAATGACTTCATTTTAGTGTAGTGAGATCCTGAGCAGAGGACCCAGCAAAATCTTGCCAAGTTTCATGATCCACAGGAACTGTGAGATAATAATTGTGTGTTATGTTAGGCTGTTATGGTTGTGATAATTTGTTGTACAACAATAGAAAACAAATAAAGGAATATACCCAAACACTGTACTTCCAAGCTTCTCTTATAGTAGGAGTGGCCTGTGACTAAGTTCTGGCCAATCAAAGAGGAGATTAATACGGATATGCAAAGTTTGGGACATTATCATAAAAAGAAGTGGTGGCCATACTTTTGATTATTTTGGATATATACACAGAAGTGGAATTGTTAGATCATATGGTAGTTCTATTTTTATTTTTTGTAGTAAAAAAACACACAAAATTTACCATCTTAACCATATTTAAGTATACAGTACAATAGTGTTAACTATAAGCACCTGTAAAAGTTCTCAGACACAAAATGGAGTCACTTGTGTTAGAAAAAAAAAAAAAACCAAGAAAAAGGAGGGAGGGGCAATATGGCAGACGAGAAAAACCACCAGCCAGAAAGTCTCTGCAAGAAAGATAGATTTTAGAAGTGAAAAAAAATAAACAGGCAGACAAACATACATGGGATGAGGGTTGGAAGGAAGGGTGCCTGAAGCTACAGGAGACTCCATGGGAAGAAGTTGCAGAGGAGAACTGGAAGGAGAAAGGCCCCTGAGAGGATTGGAGACCAGCGCCAAGGGTAGGTGGAGTGGTTAACTTTCACCTCCCTTGCGTCTTGGACTGCTAGTGGGCTCCTGAGCAGTTGGAGAAACCTGCTAACACCAGCCCAGAGACAGCCCCTGCCAGTGAGTGGTGAGCCTCTTGTGGACAAGACACCAGGCTTCCAGCTCCTCCTGGCCTGCAGACCCCAGCTGATTGGCAGGCGCCATATTGATTCATTCTCCCGTTCTCCTCCCCTACCTGTGGCTGCCAAGAGAGACAATTTAGCCACCACCCAGAGGCGTCTGCAGGGAACAGGACCTTTCCTTTTGGGGGCCCTACAGCAGACTGAGGGGTACTCAGATTGTGAGTTCCCTACCCACCAGCCCTCCTAGGTGCTGCTTACCTGGTGACTCCAGGAGAATGGGGCAAATCCCGGGCAGAGAGACATTGATCCAGCTTGGGCACCCAGTGGGTGACTTGAGACCAGCACTCTTCTCCCTGGCAGGGTCAGGGATTGATCTCCGGGGCCCAGGGGACAGACCTGCTGACCATATTCTGTACGCCCTGGTCTCAATTGCATTGCCCAGGGGCACAGAATGGATATTTGTGAAGGAGCCTACTGAGCTGTGTGTGCCTTCAGGGGCAGATCAGCATGCTTGAGGGGCAATGCTCTTCCCATGGGAGGACCATGCTCCCAGCTCAAGCTGCAATCCTGGGCAGGGAACCTCCTGGCCCACGTCACAGCCAGGGGAGATCCTCTGGTTTGAGGCCCTGCCTGCTAGCAGAGGCCCAGGAGGAACCGTGGAATAGGGAAGGGTGGACAGGAACGAGGCCTGCTTCAGAATGCGGGTCTCAGACAGCCCCACCCCAACATGCAGAATTTTCAGCTGAGCAGGACCATTTCAGCCACTCCCTGGCAGCTCTGCCCAGAAGTGGAGAATAGAACTTTCACCCCTGCTAACAGCATTTTTGGAGCTTGGGGGCAGGCTCACCCAATCCAGTCCTACCCAGCCTCACTTTCTAACCCGGTCCCACTGAGGTGGAGAATAAGGACACACTTGGAAGTCCCAGGGACCCACCCAACACCTGAGGCACTAGAGAGCCTCTCCAGAGGAACAAGAGCTGCTTACGGGACCCCAAAACAACACTGCAGCTTGATCCTTCCAGCAAGTCCCACCTACTGACAGGGAAGTCAATTTGCACACACTCTTACTGCATCTATTGACTCATCATACAGGGTATGGTCGAATCTCACCCACAAACACCACCTACTGGCTCAGAGACTAAACAGGGCCTGTCATTATCGAAATGAAAATCTAAAGGTAAGAAGCAACAGCTGATCCAGATGGGAAGGAATGAGTGAAAGAACTCTGGAAGCATAAAGAATCAAATGGAAGGCATACCGCCAAGGAACACCAGCTTTCTAGCAATGGACATCAAACAAATTCAGAACACTAAAATGACAGAAGAAGAATTTCAAACATGGATTGTAAGAGAACTGAATGATATGCAAGAGAAAATGGATAACCAACAAAAAGAAACCAGAAACAAAAAAAATCCAGGACTTGGAAGAAAAATTGACTGAAGAAATTGAAATATTAAGGAAAAATCAAACAGAACTTCTGGAAATGAGGAATTTTTTCTAGGAATTACAAAATTACACAGTGGAATGCCCCAAAAACAGGGTAGATCAAACAGAAGAAAGAATCTCAGGGACTGAAGATAATACCTTTCAATTAAATAGGTCAGTCACAGAGATAGAGCAGAGAAATAAGAGAAAAGAGCAAAGCCGACAAGAAATGTGGGATTATGTGAAGAGGCCTAACATGAGAATCATAGGCATCCCTGAGGGTGAAGAAGAAAATACACAAGGGTTGGATAAGCCATTTGAGGATATAATAGAGGAAAATTTCCCAGGCCTTGCTAAAATTCTAGATATCCAGGTACAAGAAGCTGAAAGGACTCCTGGGAGATTCGTCACAAACAGGAAGATACCACGACACGCAGTCATCAGACTGACCAAAATAACCACTAAAGAGACCCTCCTACGAGCTGTTAGGCAAAAGAAGCAGGTAACCTACAAAGGAAAACCCATGAGAATAACAGCAGACTTCTCAACTGAGACTTTACAAACACGAAGAGAATGGGGCTCCATTCTCACTCTTCTCAAACAGAATAATGCCCAGCCTGGAATCTTGTGCCCTGGAAAACTAAGTTTCGTATATGAAGGAGAAATAAAGACTTTCTCAGACAAGTAAAGACTGGTGGAATCCATCAAGACAAGACCTGCACTCCAAGAAGTACTCAAAACAGCATTACACATGGATCAGCACAATAAACACTCACCAATGTAAAATCACCCAAAAGCTAAAAGTCAAATGTGAGATACCACAGTGGCTCAAGAGAGAAAACAAAGCAACAAAGTTCAACTCAACAGGATGAACATAAATCTGCCCACTTACCAATTCTCTCAATAAATGTGAATGGCTTGAACTGGCCACTAAAGAGGCATAAGCTGGCCAAATGGATAAATATACACAAGCCAAGTATTTGCTGTCTTTAGGAAACACATCTAACCCACAAGGATGCATTTATACTCAAGGTGAAGGGTTGGAAAACAATATTTCAAGCAAAAGAAAGCCAAAAGAAAGCTGGCATGGCCGTACTGATTTCAGATAACTTAGTCTTCAAATCAACAGAAGTGATGAAAGACAAAGATGGTCACTATATAATGGTGAAGGGTACAATTCAACAAGAAGACACAACAATTCTAAATATTTATGCACCTAACACAGCTGCACCCAGATTCACAAAGCAAATCCTACTTGATCTAAACAAAATGATAAACAGCAACACCGTAATAGCCAAGGACTTCAACACCCCTCTGACAGAACTGAACAGATCCTCCAAACACAAAATAAACAAAGAAACAATGGATTTAAACAAAACTCTGGAACAAAAGGGCCTGACTGACATTTAGAGAACATTCTACTGAGAAACCACTGAATATTTGTTTTTCTCATCAGCTCATGGGACATTATCTAAGATTCACCATATCCTAGGCCACAAAACATGTATCAAAAAATTTAAAAAAAATAGAAATTATACCATGCATCTTCTCAGACCAGAGCGGAATAAAATTAGAAATCAACTCCAACGGAAATTCTCATCTCTACCCAAAGTCATGGAAACTAGCTCAATGATCATTGCCTTAAGGAGGAAATCAAGATGGAAATCAAAAGATTCTTTGAACTAAATGATAAAGGAGACACAGTTATCAAAAATCTGTGGGACACAGCTAAAGCAGTTCTGAGAGGAAAATTTATATCCATAAATGCCTACATCCAAAAGACAGAAAGATCACAAATAAAAAATCTAATGAATTATCTCAAAGAACTGGAAAAGGATGAGCAAACCGACCCCAAACCCAGCAGAAGAAAAGAATTAACAAAGATCAGAGTAGAACTAAATGAAATTGATAACAAAAATGCTATACAGAAGATTAATAAAACAAAAAATTCACGCCTGTAATCCTAGCTCTCTGGGAGGCCATGGCGGGCGGAATGTTTGAGCTCAGGAGTTCGAGACCAGCCTGAGCAAGAGCGAGACCCCATCTCTACTAAAAATAGAAAAAAATTAATTGGACAACTAAAAATATATGGAGAAATTAGCCGGGCATGGTGGCGCATGCCTGTAGTCCCAGTTACTCAGGAGACTGAGGCAGGAGGATGGCTTGAGCCCAGGAGTTTGAGGTTGCTGTGAGCTAGGCTGACGCCACGGCACTCACTCTAGCCCAGGCAAAAGAGTGAGACTCTGTCTCAAAAATAAATAAATAAATAAATAAATAAAACAAAAAGTTGATTCTTTGAAAAAATAAACAAAATTGACACACCTCTTACTAGATTAGTGAGAAGCAGAAAAGAAAGGACTCTAATAAGCTCCATTACGAATGAAAAAGAATGAATTACAACTGATACCACAGAAATACAAAATATCATCTATGAATACTATAAAAACCTCTATGCACATAAACTGGAAAATGTGGAGGAAATGGACAAATTCTTAGAAACACAGAGCCTCCTTAGGCTCAATCAAGAAGAAATAGAATTCCTGAACAGACCAATATCAAGTACTGAAATTGAAGCAGCAATAAAAACTCTTCCTAAAAAGAAAAGTCCCAGACAAGACAGTTTCACACCCAAATTTTACCACACCTACAAAGAAGAACTGGTGCCTATCCTGCAAAAATTATTCCACAACATTGAGAAGGAAGGAATCCTCCCCAACATGTTTTATGAAGCCAACATCACCCTGATACCAAAACCAGAAAAGGATGCAACAAAAAAAGGAAACTACAGACCAATATCCCTTATGAATATAGATGGAAAAATTCTCAACAAAATCCTGGCAAACTGAATTCAGGTGCTTATCAAAAAAATAATCCATCAAGAACAAGTGGGCTTTATCCCAGAGATTCAGGGATGGTTCAACATATGCAAATCTATAAATGTAATTCAACACATAATGGAAGGAAAAACAAAGACCATATGATCCTCTCAATAGATGCAGAAAAAGCATTTGACAAAATTCAACACCCTTTTATGATAAGAATACTTAACAAAATAGGCATAGATGGGACTTACCTAAAAATGATACAAGCCATATATGACAAACTCACAGCCAACATCATACTGAATGGGGAAAAATTGAAAGCATTCCCACATAAAACTGGCACGAAATAATGTTGCCCTCTGTCACTTCTTCTCTTCAACATAGTGCTGGAAGTCCTAGCCAGAGGAATCAGATAAGACAAGGAAATCAAGGGCATCCAAATGCGGACAGAAGAGGTCGAACTATCACTCTTTTCTGATGATCTGATCTTATATCTAGAAAACCCCAAAGATTCTGCCATGAGACTTCTGGAATTGATAAACAAATTCAGCAAAGTCTCAGGTTACAAAATCAATGTACAGAAATCAGTAGCATTCCTATATGCCAAAAACTGTCAAATTGAGAACCAAATCAAAGACTCAGTACCCTTCACAATAGCAAAAAAGAAAATAAAATACTTAGGAATGTATTTTACTAAGGGAGTAAAGGACCTCTACAGGGAGAACTACGAAACACTGCAGAAGGAAATAGCAGAGGATGTAAACAGGTGGAAAACTATACCATGCTCATGGATTGGCAGAATTAACATTGTTAAAATGTCTATTCTACCCAGTGATCTACAGATTCAATGCAATCCCTATTAAGATACCAACATCATTTTTCACAGATCTAGAAAAAATAATTCTATGCTTTGTATAGAACCAGAGAAGACCCCGTATAGCAAAAGAAATCTTAAGCAAAAAGCACAAATTGGGAGGCATCAATTTATCAGACTTCAAGCTATACTACAAGGCTATAGTAACTAAAAGAACATGGTACTGGCACAAGAACAGAGACAGAGCAATGGAACAGAATAGAGAACCCTGATATAAAACCATCCTCATATAGCCATCTAATCTTTGGCAAAGCAGATAAAAACATACATTGGGGAAAAGAATCCTTATTCAATAAATGGTGCTGGGAAAATTGGATAGCCACATATAGAAGACTTAAACAAGATCCACACCTTTCACCTCTCACAAAAATCAACTCACAGTGGATAACAGACTTAAACCTAAGGCATGAAACTATAAGAATTCTAGAAGAAACTGTTGGAAAACCTCTTAGAGACATTGGCGTAGGCAAAGAATTTATGAAGAAGATCCCAAAGGCAATCACAGCAACAACAAAAATAAATAAATGAGACCTTATCAAATCAAAAAGCTTCTGCATGGCCAAGGAAACTATCACAAGAGCAAACAGACAATCTATAGAATGGGAGAAAATATTCACATGCGACACATCCTATAAAGGCTGATAACTAGAATATGTATAGAACTCAGGAAAATCAGCAAGAAAAAAATCAAATAATCCTATCAAAAACTGGGCAAAGGACTTGAACAGAAAATTTTCAAAAGAAGATAGACTAATGGCCAAAAAACATATGAAAAAATGCTCAACATCTCTAATCATCAGGTAAATGCAAATCAAAACCACAATGAGATATCACTTAACTCCAATGAGAATGGCCTTTATCAAAAATTCCCAAAACAATAAATGTTGGTGTGGATGTGGAGATATAAGAACACTCATACCCTGCTGGTGGGACTGTAAACTAGTACAACCTCTGTGGAAAGTAATATGGAGATACCTCAAAGAGCTACAAGTAGAATTACCATTTGATCCAGCAATCCCATTACAAAGAACAAAAGACATTCTATAAAAAAGGCATCTGCACTTGCATGTTTATAGCACCACAATTCACAATTGCAAAGATGTGGAAACAACCCACGTGCCCATCAATACATGAGTGGATTAATAAAATGCAATATATCTATACCATGGAGTTCTACTCAGCCATAAAAAACAATGGTGATATTGTACCTCTTGTATTATCCTGGATAGAGCTGGAACCCATTCTACTAAGTGAAGTATCCCAAGAATGGACAAACAAGCACCACATGTACTCACCATCAAATTGGTTTTAACTGATCAACACTTAAGTGCACGTATAGTAATAACATTCTTTGGGTGTCAGGCAGATGGGAGGGGGGAGGAGGGGATGGGTATATGCACACCTAACAAGTGCGGTGCGCACCGTCTGTGGGATGGACATGTTTGAAGCTCTGGCTCAGGTGCGGTAAAGGCAATATATATAACCTAAACATTTATACCCCCATAATATGCTGAAATAAAAAAAAATTTTAAAAAAACACAAAAAATCAAAAAAACCCTGACAAATAGTGCAGGAGAAGGTAATGAAAAGAAGGGTTTTTAGTCTTGTACACCTGATAATGAAACTATCACAAAAGATTGCAAAAACCAAAACTTTTTACAAAGGCCATCACAACTTTACACAAAAAATAATTCTACAGGGATATCTGTCCAGCAACTCCCTGTCCAACCTCAGACTTTAGGTGGCATCACCCTTTTTATTAGTCTTTATAGCCAAGTGTAGCATCTCAAAACAATTATGTAATCCTCCTCATTGTTTCTTTAAAGAAACAATGTCTTCCTTTACCTCCCTGAACACACACATAGTTTACTATGGCATAGGTATTCCCATTGCAATGCTCTATTCTCAAATAAGTATCATTTTTTTTTAGAGAGCCTCTCTTTGTTGTTTAGGTTGAAACACCTTTTTGTGCAACAGATCTCCAGAACTTTTTCATCTTGCAAAACCGAAACTTTATACTCATTGAACAACTCCTCTTTTACCTCTACCCCCAGCTCCTGGTAACCACCATTCTACTTTCTGTTTCTAAGAGTTTGACTACTTCAGATAAGTCATATAAACGGGATTAAGAAGTATTTGTCTTTTTATGACTGTCTTATTTAACTTAGTAGACTGCCATCTGTGTTCATCGATGTTGTTGCAAATGGCAGGATTTCCTTTTTTTAAAGGCTGAATTAAATATTCCATATATATATCAATACAATATATATACACCACATTTTGTTTATTCCTGTATTGATAGACATTTGTGTTACCTCCACTTCTTGGCTGTTATGAATGGTGCTGTTGTTAACAGGGTATGGGTAAATATCTTTTTGAGACCCTGCTATCATTGTTTTGGATACATACCCAGAGGTAGGATTTCTGGATCATACGGTAGTTTTATTTGTAATTTTCTGAGGAAACTTCATACTGTTTTCCATAGCAGTTGCACCATTTTACAATCCCATCAACAGTGCACAAGGGTTCCAGTTTTTCCACATTCTCACCAATACTTGTTATTTTCCTTTTTTTTGTTTGATAGTGGCCATCCTAATGAGTGTGAGATGAATCTTATTGTGGTTCTGCTTTGCATTTCTTTGATAATTAGTGATGTCGAGCATCATTTCATATGCCTGTTGGCCATTTATATATCACTTTTGGAGGAATGTCTACTCAAGCTGCCCATTTTTAAATTGGGATATTTGGTTTTATTGTTATTGAGTTATAGGAATTCTTTATGTATTCTAGATATTAACCCTTTATCATATATGAGTTGCAAATATTTTCCTCTATTATGTAGCTTGCCTTTTCACTCTATTGATGTGTCCTTTGATGCACAAACATTTTTCAGTTTGATATAGTCTCATTTGTCTGTTTGCTCTAGTTGCCTGAAGCTTTTCCCTGTGTTTTTCTTCTAGGAGTTTTATACTTTTAGGGCTTATGTTTAGGTCTTTATTCCAGTTTGAGATAATTTTGTATATGGTATAGGTTAAAGGCCCAACCTCATTCATTTGCATCTGGATATCCAGTTTTCCCAATATCATTTGTTGAAGGGATTGTTCTTTCCCTACTGAGTGGTTTGGCATCCTTTTCTAAGGTCATTTGACCATATAGATGAAGGTTTATTCTGGACTTTCTGTTGTATTCCATTATTCTATTTGTCTGTCTTTTGACAGTACCACACTGTTTCAATTACTGTATCTACGTGATATGTTTTGAAAACAGAAAGTGTGGGTCCTCCAACTTTTTCTTTATCAAAATTGTTTTGGCTATTAAGGGCTCCCTGAGATTCTATATCAATAGTACTGTGAATTTTTCTATTTCTATAAAAAACACCATTGGGATTTTGATAGGCATTGCATTCAATCTATAGATCACTTTGGATACTATGGCTATCTTAACAATAAGTCTTCCAATCCATGAACACAGATGTCTTTCCACATATTTGTGTCTTTATTAATATCTTTCAACAATGTTTTGTAGTTTTCAGTGTACAAGTGTTTCACCTCCATGGTTAGGTTAATTCCTAAATATTTTATTTTATTTTTTTAAGCTATTGTAAATGAAATTGTTTTCTTAATTTCCTTTTAAGAGTGCTCATTATCAGGATATAGAAATGTAACAGATTTTTATATGTTGATTTTGTATCATGCAACTTTGCTGATTTCATTTATCATTTCTAACAGTTTCACTGTAGAATCTTTAGGATTTTCTACATATGAGATCGTGGCATCTGTGAGAAGAGATGATTTTATTTCTTCCTGTCCAATTTTGATGAATTTTATCTCTTTTTCTTGCCTAACTACTGTGGCTAGGACATCAAATACTATGTTGAATAGAAGTGGTGAGAGCAGGCAACCTTCCCTTGTTCCTGATCTTAGAGGACCAGCTTTGACCATTGTGTCGTTAGATGTGGGCTTTTCAGAAATGGCTTTTATTAATGAGGTAGTTTCCTTCCATTCCTAGTTTATCGAGTATTTTTATCACAAAAGAGCATTGAATCTTGCCAAGATCATATAGTTTTTGACTTTCATTCTCTTAATATACTACATTGATTTTCATATGTTGAACCATCCTTGCATTCCAGGAATAAATCCCACTTGATTGTAGTGTATAACCCTTTTAATGTGTTGTTAATGTGGTTTGATAGTATTTTGTTGAGACATTTTGCATCAATATTCATCAGGAAATGTAGTTCATCAGGTCTATAGTTTTCTTGTAGTGTCTTTGTCTGGCTTTGGTATCAGGATAACAGTGTTTGCCTCATAGAATGAGCTTGGAAGTATTCTCCTCTTTCATATTTTTGGTTGCATTTTAGGAGAATTGATGTTAATTCTTCTTGAAATGTTTGGTAGAATTCACCAGTAAAGCCATCTGCATCTGCGCTTTTCTTTGCTGGGAGGTTTTTGATTAATGATTTACTTTTCTTAATCATTATTTATCTGTTCAGATTTTCTATTTCTTCATGATTCACTCTTGGTAAATTGATGTTTCCAGAAATTTATTCATTTCTTCTAGGTTGTCTACTTCTAGGTTGGTGTGCAATTATTCATAGTATTCTCTTATAATACTTTTTATTTCTGTGGCCTCAGTTGTAATGTCCCTTATTTCATTTCTTTTTTTTTTTTTTTTTGAGACAGAGTCTCACTGTGTTGCCTGGGCTAGAGTGCCGTGGCGTCATTCTAGCTCACAGCAACCTCAAACTCCTGGCTCAAGCGATCCTCCTGCCTCAGCCTCCTGAGTAGCTGGGACTACAGGCATGCACCACCATGCCTGGCTAATTTTTTCTATATATTTTTAGTTGTCCAATTAATTTCTTTCTAATTTTAGTAGAGACGGGGTCTCACTCTTGCTCAGGCTGGTCTCGAACTCCTGAGCTCAAACAATCTGCCCGCCTCAGTCTCCCAGAGTGCTAGGATTACAGGTGTGAGCCACTGCACCCAGCCCTTCTTTCGTTTCTGATATTAGCTAGTTGAGTCTTCTATTTTTTTAGTTAATCTAGTTAAGGGTTTGTCATTTTTGTTGATCTTTTCAAGAAACCAATTCAGTTTCACTGATTTTTTTCCATTTTTATTCTCTATTTTGTTTACTTCTGCTCTAATCTTTAATACTTTCATCTTTCTGCTAGCTTGTATTTAGTGTGTTCTTCTTCTAGTTTCTTGAGGTGTAAAGTTAGGTTGTTGATATGAGATTTTTATTCTGTTTTAATGAGAACATTTACAACTATAAACTTCCCTCTTAGCACTGTTTTGCTGTATCCCTTAAATTTTGGTATGTTGTGTTTTCACTTTAATTTGTCTCAAGAATTTTCTAATTTTCCTGTGACTTCGTCTTTGATTCATTGGTTATTTAAGAATGCATTGTCTAATTTTCACATATTTGTAGATTTTAGCCAGTTTTCCTTGTACTATTGATTTCTAATTTTATTCTATTGTGATTAGAAAAGACATTTTGTTTGATTTCAATCTTCTTAAATTTTTTAAGACTTGTTTTGTGGCCTAACAACTTGTTTTGTGGTCTATCCTGGAGATTGTTTCATTCGCACTTGAGAAGAATATATTCTGTTGTTGTTGGGTGGAGAGTTCCGTGTATATTGTTTAGGTCCAATTGGCCTATGGTGTTGTTCAAGTTCTGTATTTCCTTATTGATCTTCTCTTTGGTTGTTCTATCCATTATTGAAAGTGGGTTATTGAGGTATTCTATTATTATTGTGTTGTGTCTATTTCTCCCTTCAATTCTGTCAACATCTGCTTCATATATTTAGGATCTTTGGGATTTAGTACAGAAATATTTATACTTATTATATATTCTTGCTGAATTGGCCCTTTTATCATTATATAGTGTGCTTCTTCGTCTTTTGTAACAGTTTTTGAGTTAAAGCCTATTTCATCCGATATTAGTATAGCCATTCCTACTCTCTTTTTGGTTACCATTTGCATGAAACATCTTTTTTTTTTCTTTAATCTTTTCCCTTTTGACCTATGTGTTTAGATTTAAAGTGAGACTCTTCTGGACAATATATAGTTGGATCCTGGGTTTTAATCCACTCAGCCAATCTATGATTTTGAGTGGGGAGTTTAATCCACTTACATTTAAAATAATTTCTGATAGGGAAGGACTTATTATTGGCATTTTGTTGTTTTCTACATGTCTTCTAGCCTTTTTGCTCCTTCTTTCCTCTTTTACTGCCTTCTTTTATGTTTTGCTGATATGCTTTGATGTCCTTTCATTTCCGTTTGTGTATATTTTATAGATATTTTCTTCGTAGTTACCATTGCATTTACATAAAACATGTTAAAATGATACCATTCTATTTTAAATGATAATAACTTACATGCAATTTCATATAAAAACTATACTTCTTTCTTTCCTTCTTTCCTTCTTCCTTTGCTTTCTTTCTTTCTCTCTCTCTCCCTTCCTCCCCTCCCTCCCTCCCTCCTTCCTTCCTTCCTTGTTCTCCTGAGTCAATGATTTCAAATGGCCTACTTTCATCAAGTTCACTGATTCTTCTGCCTGATCAAGCTTGCTATTAAATCCCTCTAATAGGCCGGGCGCGGTGGCTCACGCTTGTAATCCTAGCACTCTGGGAGGCCGAGGTGGGTGGATCGCTCAAGGTCAGGGGTTCGAGACCAGCCTGAGCAAGAGCGAGACCCCGTCTCTACTGAGAAATAGAAAGAAATGATCTGGACAACTAAAAATATATATATAGAAAAAATTAGCCAGGCATGGTGGCGCATGCCCGTAGTCCCAGTTACTCGGGAGGTTGAGGCAGAAGGATTGCTTGAGCCCAAGAGTTTGAGGTCGCTGTGAGCTAGGCTGATGCCACGCACTCATTCTAGCCTGGGCAACAAAGCAAGACTCTGTCTCAAAAAAAAAAAAAAAATCCCTCTAATAAATTTTTCAGTTCAGTTATTGTATTTTTCAGCTCCAGAATTTGTTTGCTTCTTTTTTAATAGCTTCTATCTCTTTGTTCATGCATTGTTTTTCTGATTCATCTCTTGGTATTTTCTTTTAGCTCATTGAGCATCTTTAAAATTCTGTGTCAGGCAGCTCATAAATCTGCCTTCTTTAAGGTTTGTTTCTGGAGTTTTGTTTCTTTGATTGGGCCATGTTTTCCTGTTTCCTTGTATGAATTGTAATTTATTTGGTAGGATCTGAAAAAACAACCACATTTTCTAGTCTTTGCATAATGGTGTTCTTCAGGAAAAGACCTTTCCAACTGATTTGGGAGTTCTAAGACCTCTCAAACGTTTTCTAATCTCCTGCTCCCCTTGACATCTGCCTGGAGAACTCTTGCTCATGTGCCACTTGCCTCTGTTTTTGGCTCCAAACTTTGTGTCACTCCTGTTAGCACCCAGCGTCAGACAAGACCAAAACTGGGCCCCAGACAAACCAAAACATTGAATGCACTGTTCTCTCCTTCACTTTTGTCCCGAGGGAGGAGTCCTGATAAGAAAGATTTTCTATTATTCCATGCTATGCCATCTAGGGAGAGGACCATGAATAATCATGCCAAATATTATTCCAGTGGAAGTTCTTTCACTGGAATATCTTGGTTTTACAATAGCCTAGGTACTATAACTTCTCAACTAATCTCTAGAGTTCTCACACAGGTATTCTGGCCTGTGCATTGTTGTTAATTTAGTGTCTCTGTTGGGTAAGAAGGGCCTATAGTTTCGTAGCCTGCCATCTTGCTGACATAACCTTATTTTCACTAATATTTTATTTAGGATTTCGCTTATGTTTGTAAATGTTCACAAATGAAAGTCCTATGTGAAATAGGCCACATAAAATGAGTTGAGCAACTTTCTTTTTCCATGTGTTAATTTCCTGAAAATTTGTTAACACTGACCCATAAAAATGTTTGTGGAAGAGGTTTTTGATTATTATTTTAATTAATATTTTTTCTATTCATATTTAGCCAATTTTGGCACTTTTTAAATTCAAGACGTTTGTTTATTTATGATTAAAATGTTTGGTATAAAGATGTCCATTAAATTCTTCAATGATGTTTAATCTGTTTTTATTATTTCTTTTGGTCATTCTATATATTAATCATTTCTACCTTCTCTCTACTTTCCTAGATCAGTTTTAGTGGGAGGTTATTTTTATCAATGTTTTGTAATATCTTTTAGTTTGGATTCATCTTCAATTCCACAGCTGTGGTTATTTCCTATGTTATTATTTCTACATTTATCTTTATTATTTCTTTTTTTCTTATCTCTATGGGTTTATTCTATTGCTCTTTTACCAATTTCTGGAGTTTAATACTTATTACATTTGTGTATTAGTCAGGGTTCTCCAGAGAATAAAAACCAATAGGATATATTTGGTTATATAAAAGGTGATTTATTATAAGTATTGGCTCACATGATTATGAAGAGCTAGAAGTCTCACAATAAGCTATTTTCAAGATGGAGCACTAGGAAAGACAGTGGTATAATTCAGTCTAAGTCCAAAGGCCTAGAACCAGGGAGCAGATGGTATAATGCCCAGTCTGAGGCTGAAGGCCTGAGAACTGGGGTGGCCAGTGGTGAAAGTCCTGGAGTCTGAAGGTGCAAGAACCAGGAGCTCCAATGTCAGAGAGCAGGAAATGATGGATGTCCCTGCTCAAGAGAGGAAAATTATTCCTTTCTGTTTTGTTCTGTTGAGGCCCTGAATGGATTGAATGATGCTCATGTGCACTGATGAGGGCAGATCTTCGTTATTCAGTCTACTTATTCAAATGCTAATTTCTTCCAGAAATACCCCCACAGACACACTCAGACAATGTTTTACCAGCTATCAAGCCATCCTTCAGCCCAGCCAAATTTTCAGTCTTTATTTTTGATAATGTATTTCTATAATTTTTTCTAAGTGTTGTTTCAGAAATGTTGACGCATAGTGTTTTCATTGTCATTCATTTAAAAGCATTATATAATTTGACTTATCATTTTCTCTTTTATCAAAAAGTAATTTGTGCTTAAGTTTCCAGACATAGGGATTTAAAATGATTATATTTTTACTATTATTTTTAACTGGAAATGTATTGTGACCCCAGAACATTGTCTGTAAAATGATAATTTTTAAAAATTTATTAAGGATTTAATTATGGCCTAGTAAATGGTTTTTCAAACTACCTATTGCAATTCAGTAATAGTTTTAAATCATCTTAAGGCCTGTTACTTTTTTTTCTATTCTCTTATATTCAGACATTTTAGACTTTTAAAAAGCTTGTCTCCTATAGTAAATATATTGCTTGAACTTACTTTTCAACCCAGTCAGAGTCTGTATTTTCATCAGTTAGTTAACTTATATTTTTGTTATGACTTTTTAATTGGGATTTATTACTGCCATCATTTTTTATCTCTATTTATCATGTTGTTTGCATATTTTCCTTCTTTGCTTTCTTCCATTGGCTAGATTACATTTTTTTCTGCTGTTTTGAGTATTTACATTTTATTTCTATTCTTCTGGTGGTTAAGACTTTACCTTATAGAAAATATTGTATTACTTTGGATTATTTGTTCACAATATTTCTTGCTCCAATTTACTGATCCCATTATTATAATGTCCCTTCTTGTGGGAGAAGCATATTTTTCACTCTGCTAACTTTCTTTGGCCAGTAGAATGTCAGTAGACATGATAGATGCCTCATCAAAGCAGCTTTAAGAGCTACTGATGTTTTCACTCTGCTATGAGAAAACTGAAATCTGCATGACCCATATAGGGGCTACTCCTTCATTTTGAGTCCTAGAAGGAAGAAGACAGATGTAACAGAATACCAGCCAATCTGCAGCTGGCAAGCAATTGTAAGGAGAAATAAAACTTTGTCATAGCCATTGAGATTTTGGGATTGTTATTGCAAAAGCTAGTAAAAGCTGGTTGATACATTAATTCTTCTCTCATTTTCCTAAACTTCTTTGTATCTCTACTACTCCTGAACAAGACAAGTTCTTCAACACACTCTAAGTTCCTTCTGGTCTCTTCATTCCCATCCCATATTAAGTTAGGGAACTCCTAGACTTAATTGTCTTGTCAGAGTATTTGGGAATGTTTTCAAAGAGGGCTTTGAGTGGTAAACCTTTTGAAGTCTTGGATGCCCAAGAATATATTTATTTTTCTCTCACGCTTTAGTGATAGTTTAATATAAAATTGTAGTGTGGACCTTCTTTTCATCTTATACCTTGAAAATGTTTTTCTATTTGTCTTTAATGGGGAGGAAAATATCTTTTCCTCTACCTATTATAGGTTCGTGGCTGAGGCCTCTATAACAAAAGACACGTTACCAAAACAAAAGGAAACACATTTATTTGATAAGTTTTATGTGATATGGGAGCCTTCATAAGGAAATGAACACTCAGAGACATGATCAAACTTGTGTATTTTTATGCTAGGTTTTGATGAAGAGTGGATAGTCATAAAGAAATATGATAGGGCAAAAAGGGTATGATCTATTGCCCATTTTCAATGAGCATTTAACTTAAAGGCTTGTTGTGAGAATTGCATACATTATTTGTAAAGAAGTATAGCATAGTGGTTAAGAAGAAGGGCATCAGAGGTAAGCATACCCAAACTCTAGTTCCTATTCTGCTTCATGTGACTTTGGGATATTTAAGCTACCAATGTCTCATATTTTTTTAAATTTCTAAAATATGAATAATACTACCTTGACCATAGATTGCTCAGAGATCATATTGTACTATTTTACATACAATATTGATACCCTGCAATTATATAGGCCTATTTACAAACACTACTTGACAACCTTTATGCTCTAATTTTCAAATGGGTTACCTACACATGCATTACAAACTTAATAACAAATGTGATTTTTGCTTTAAACAGGCATATGTATTTCAAAGAAATAAAGAGGCTCGGCATGGTGGCTCATGCCTGTAATCATGGCAGTTCAGGAGGCTGAGGCGGGAGAATCATTTGAGCCCAGAGGTTCAAGGGCAGCCTGGGCAATAGAAAGACCCTGTCTCTACAAAAAATAATAATAAAATTAGCCGGCGTGGTGGTGCGTGCCTGTAGTCCCAAGCCACTCGGGAGGCTGAGTAAGGGAAGACTGCAAGTTCCCCACACTGGCTCTTAATGTTTGAAGAACTCATGGAGCTTCCTTTTGAGCTTAAATATATAGATCAAAACAAAACAGCTGAAAAAAGTATAAAACACAAGGGGTATTCTTAAGTGGCTCCTTTTGCTTAAATGGTCATATGTCTTAAGACCAGTTTGAACTGTTTTAAACTGCCTTAATTGCCTTAGTACTCTTTAGTTAATTGCAGTACTAAAGTCGTTGCCTAATGGGAAGTACTGTGTCTATTTAACCTGTATTGTATGTAAATATACAATGATGCAGAAAAAGAGAGCGCTCTGTGTCACTTGCCAGAAAGAAGGCTCCACAAATAGGCAGGCAGTACAATCTTATTCTCTGTAGAGCTGCTGCCACTGCCCAGGAGTGAGTGCCTAGAGTATTCCTATCTTGACTAGGAATGAGAGCCATGTGTAAGTAACCTCTAATAAATTCATCTAACTCACCAAGCTGGATTGGTCTGGGTCATTTCTTTGGTCTCTGGGCACTATCTCAGTTTGGAGGGTGGTGGTTTTTTTATACTGTCCCAGGATTTTCCCAAAACACTGAGGCAGGTGGATCATTTGGGCTCAGGAGTTATAGGTTGGAGGCTATGATAATGCCATTGCACTTTAGCCCAGGCAATAGAGTGGGGAAAAAAAAAAAAAAAAAAAGGAAAAACAGTCTTTTATATTTACCCAGGGATTCCCTAATTCTAATCATCATTCTAAATGTGCAATTTTCCTTTGGTATCATTTCTCTTTAATCTAAATACTTTCATTTAGCATTTCTTGTAGTGTGTCTGCTGTGAACAAATTGTCTTAAGTTTTCTTTATCTAAAAATGTCTTTATTTCACCTCCTCAAAATATGTTTTTGTGGGATATAGAATTCCATTTTGGCCTTTTTCCCCTCCCCTTCAGCATTTTAAAGATGTTGCACTACTAGTTTTTTTTTTTTTCATCCATAATATCTGTTGGGAAATCTGTGATCTCCAGAATTATGGTTCCCCTATATATAACATGTTATTTTTCTCTGGCTGCTTTGAGGAGTTTCTATCTTTGGTTTTCAGTAGTTGGATCATGATATGCCTAGGCAGGATTTTCTTTGTATTTATCTTGTGTTTGTTGAGCATTTTGAATCTGTAAATTTATGTTGCTGGCCAAATTTGGTAAATTTTTGGCTATTCTTTCTTTAAATAGTTTATTCTGCCTAATTCTTTCTCTTCTCTGAGACTCTACTTACCTGTATATTAGACCTTTTGATATTGTCCCACATGTTCCTCAGCCTCTGTTAGTATTTTTCAATCTTTTTTTTTTTTTAGATTGGATAATATATACTGATCTGTCTTCAAGTTCCTGACAGTATTCTCTGTCAAATCCATTCTGCCATTAGGCCCAGTCAGTAAATATTTTAATTTCAGGTATTGTATTTTTTCTTAAAACTTCCATTTAAATCTTTTATATATTTGATTTCTCTGCTGAGATTTACTCTCTTTTGCTTTATATCAGTGTATTTTTCTTTACCTCACTGAACGTAGTTATATTAGTTGCTTTAAAGCCGTTGTCTGATAATTCCAACACACGGATCACCTTGAGTTTAGCTTCTCTCAATTATCTTTTCCTTTGAGAATAGGTCCCGTTTTCTTGGTACTTTGTATGTCAAGTAATTTTGGGTTGTGTCCTAGACATTATGGAAATTATTTTTTGGAGTTGCTGGATTTTGTTATATTCCTCTGGGAAGCGTTGATGCTTTTGTTAAGTAGAAAATTAACTTGGTTAGAAACAAACTGAAAATTCTGTCTTGCTTACTACAGGTAACAGCTTAAATCTCACTTCGGTTCATTTATCTGGACAAGTGGAGGGATATTCTACTTTTGGTTCTTTTACCTGGGTTGCTTGCATATTATTCAAATCAAATTAGGACTTCGCCAGAGATTGTCTAAGTTTATATACAGAGTTTAGAGTTCCCCTCTCTGGCTTTCTCTTTTTAAGAATTTCTGCCTCATTCTCTAGCTGCTTTGGGTTCCCTTCCTTTGGTTCCTCAGGCCAGAAAGATAGCAGGCTTTCTATGAGAGTTTTTGCACCCTGCACTACACTACAAGTTTTGCTTCCACACTGATTAAAGCTACAAAAATGAGAAACTCACTCTATGTTGGTCATTTCTTCCAAGTTTTGAATCTACCTGCTTCTGTTCATTCTCCTTACCCCCCATTTATTATTATTTTATTTTTTTTGTTTTTTTTGTCTAGAGCTTATAGTTGTTAAATGCAAAAAGGTCAGTCTTAGGTGCTTACTCCTCCATACTAGAAGTGGAACTCCCCAAACTAATGGTGTGTAGTACCTGCGTATAACCAGGTACATTCTCTTGCATACTTTAAATATCTCTAGATTACTTACAATACTTACTTAATACAATGTAAAGACTATGTGAATAGTTGTTACACTGTATTTTTGTTTGTATTATTTTTTATTGTATTGTTTTTATTATATTTTTTCAAATTTTTTCAAATATTTTCAATCTGTGGTAGGTTGAATATGGATGTGGAACCCATGGGCATGAAGGGCTGAATGTAATTAATTTTTCTTATATTTAAAAAAGTATTGGTTAGTGATGGTTTGAAAATTAAAAACAAAACACTGTTCCTTCCCCCAGATAGTTTGATCAACACTGGCCTAGATTGCAAACAAAATAGTAACTTTTGGGATGGCCTCAAGTTAACAATTTAATGTAAGAGATAAGTCTAGACTGTAATTTGATTATAGCAACAGTTCCTGAATAACCCAGTCTAGGCTGATATGTCCTTTTAAAAGATGAGAAAACTGAGGTACAGGATGTCCTAATCAAGTTGATTTCTCTTGAGTGAATGGCATAGCAGCCAATGTGTCAGAAAAGGAATTCGGGAATAATTTAACTTTCATCTGAGGTTAAAGTATTCTTTGCTTGCTTTTTCACTCTGAGAAGTTACTGTTTTACCATTCAGGTTAGAAGTAAAGCAGTAAGTTCAGTGGAAAAACAATAGTATAGATCTATTTACTGAGAACCTACTGTGCAACCAACTCTGTGTAGAGAAAAACAACTTATTATGTAGATTATTTTTATTCCCAATTTAGAGATGAGAAACAACTTAATCACAAGCATAAAGCAAGCTTAGTTACAGAACCAGGATGTCAATGCAGTTTTGTCTGGTTCCAAAGTTTCTACACTTAAGTACACTGTTCCTTATTAACCACTAGATAGAACTATACACAAATTATTACATCATTGGGCAGAAGGCTTCAAGTGCTCTATTAACACAGAAATTAACTGGGTAGGAGAAAGTACATGGGTCTCCTATTCAAGGGTTCATCAATCTTCACCATACATACTTTGGTAAATATAAATCAAATTATCAGGCAACACTGAGTTAGCATTTTGGAGGGCAGGTAGGGATGGGGAAGAAATGAGTAAATTCTTCTATGACTCATTGTAGATATTTATGCTTGTTAAAAAATGTTTCTTTCTGACTACCTATTCTCTCTGCCTATCATGGGAGTACAGGCAAGGTCTCTATAAAAATTACAGAAATAAAAAGAATCTGTTGTCATCTGTCTTTACCAAGCTGAAGAATGGAATAGAAAGTCTAAGCCTTTTGTGCTTAAACATATATTCCTTTATTAATAATTACTCTAGCTTACGCTGAGGATAATTAGGCTAGGTTATTCTTTTGGGGAATGCATTTGCAAGTTAATATTTCATTGGTTACTATACTTTTTTTTTTTTTTATGCACGCCTGGCTAATTTTTCATTCTTTGTAGAGACAGGGTCTTGCTATTGCCCAGGCTAGTCTCGAACTCCCGGCATCCCGCAATCGTCCTGCCTGGGCCTCCCAAAGTATTTGCTGAAAAACAAAGGCATGAGTCACCATGCTCAGCCTGTGGGCACTAAAGATTTTCTTAAAAACATCAATTGTACAGTATAAATTAAATCTAATTTAAATTAATATAATTCTCTTTATCCTAGTAAGGAAGTTTTTTTTTTTTTTAAAGGAATCATTTTCCAAGTTTTTACAGAAATAATCTTTGCAAAATTTTATACCACATACATGAGGTGACTGGGATTCACACTCAATCAGAAAAATTCCTTTATGGTGTCCTTTCTATGGCCTTCCTGTATCCTTTGTAACAGAAAATTACTAATGGGAGTATTTCCCATTTACCCAGTTCCTGTTCTCTTATCATAGTTCTATCTCTTCACACTCCCTTCCTGCTGTGCAGGGAATTAAGGGGGTGGGGGTGGGAAATCACTAAAAGTTTGCCCTCTATCTAACACAATCCCATCCAGTAGTATATGCATCTAATTCTTTTTGCATATATTAACAGTTCCCTACTCATTCCCTCTTTCATACTTTTTTTTGTGGACAATGGATTAATGATAAAGGGCTTTTCCTCTACTGACACTTCCAGACCATACAAACCGACTCAATCCAAGTCACTGTAGGACTGAAAGTTTCAGCTTCTTCCCCAGTGCCCTTTCCACAATGTTGGGCCAGTTGGGCCAGGGGTGGAATGGAAACAGAGTATTAATTTTTTTCTTACCTGTGGTATACTTCCTTCATTATCCTTCCCTTACCAACCACTTTTTACTTCCTTGCTACCCTTTCTATATATTCTTTTTTTTTTTTGAGACAAGAGTCTCGCTCTGTTGCCCTGGCTAGAGTGAGTGCCTTGGCGTTAGCCTAGCTCATAGCAACCTCAAAATCCTGGGCTCAAGCGATCCTTCTGCCTCAGCCTCCCGAGTAGCCGGGACTACAGGCATGCGCCACCATGCCCGGCTGATTTTTTCTATATATTTTTAGTTGTCTGATTAATTTCTTTCTATTTTTTTTTTTTTAGTAGAGACGGGGTCTCGCTCTTGCTGAGGCTGGTCTCGAACTCCTGAGCTCAAACAATCTGCCCGTCTCAGCCTCCCAGAGTGCTAGGATTACAGGCGTGAGCCACCAGGCCCGGCCTATATATTCTCATAACATCTACCATTTATTGAATTTATGTTAGCAACTGTTTATATACATTAGTCCATTCAACCCTTATGAAGTTCATATAAATACTAATGGCTAATATCTGAGTGCCTACTATGCGCCTAGCATTGCTTTACGCATTTTACACTTATCAACTCATCTCATCTGTGAGGCTATTATTCTTCTTCCTTTCTTTTTTTTTTTTTTTTTACAGGTAAGGAAGCTCATGTTCAGTGCCCTAGGTTACACTGGCAATTGGCAGAGTCAGAATTTGAATCCATGTCTGCATGGCTCTACAGCAGCATCCTCGCCCCATGATCGCTATTTTCAGCTCCTGATCTGGTGAACATTCACCATCTCATCCCTGGTGTCCTCATCCTTTAAGTACCCCTATGTTCCCTTCCTCCCTCCTTGATGCACTAGTTCCATCTGCCCTTTCATTCTAAAGCCCGCCCACATTTCTCTCATTACCTCGTCCTCTCATCTTCCTTGACCCCCACATTTCTGTCTCAGTCATCTCAGTGCCCTCAAATCCTCCTCTCTTTTTTTGTTGAGACCTTAGTATTCTCTCATTCCTCTTATATCTAGAACTCCTCCTCCTTCCCCAGAGTCATCCCTCCCGGCTAAGCGGACCCTCTCACTCTGGGAGCCGCCACTTCCCAGTCCCCCGATGCCAGAGGCTGCACAGGGGACGCAGCGAGCACTGCGTGTCTGGGCCGGCGTCCGAGGGGCGCCGTGGGGTCTTCCCACTCCCCGGCAGCCCCCGGGCGCGGTGCAGTCTGGGGGAACATGGCCGCTTCCGGTCTCCCTCCTGGGCCGGCGCTGCCCTGACCGCGGCTCCTGCCCGGCGCACTGCGCCCTCCGCTTCTCCCGCCTGGCAGCGGCGGAGGCAGCTTCAGCCTTTCCCTCCTGCTGCCCCGCTGCGCGATGGAGAAGAGCTCAAGCTGCGAGAGTCTTGGCTCCCAGCCCGCGGCGGCCCGACCGCCCAGCGTGGACTCCCTGTCCAGGTAACCGGGACGCCCAGGGCCCCGCCCAGCTTCTGAGGGGGATGGAGAGGCGCCGAAGACCCGCTGGATGGTGCCCCAACTCTCAGATTCTGGTTGCTGAAGCCTGCGCCGGAATTCCTTCCCTGGACTTGGGAACCACTTCTTCTCTCTCTGGGTCGTAGAGGCTGAGGAAAAGGAGGTTAAAACTCGTTGCTGCTCTGTCGGTTTCTCTGCCTTTCGTATTGCTATCTTGTTTTTTCCCTGGCGGAGGTAGCCCCAGTTAATTAGTTTCTCTTATCTCTCATTCCCTCTCAAATCTTATATTCGACAGCCCTTCCCCCACTCTTTCCCCCCTCATTTCCTGCTTTCTCTCTTTACCACTTTTTCCAAAACCATCCTCCAGTCTGTCTTCCTTCTTCCATCCTTTCTTATGTCTTTGGATTCTTGCCCAATCCTTTTCTCTTCCATCACTTCACTTCCTTATCTCTTTCACGTTTTCCCCTACACTCTGATTTTCTCCCCGCCCCCCCTTTGCTTAAACATGTAAATAAAAATGTCTCCTGCGCCTCTCTTTTCTAAAATTTCCAGCTGAAAGTCAGTATGAAGGAATCTGAGTAGTCTTTATCCCCAGTGATTGGTTTAAGAAACCAACATGAGTAGTGGTTTTCTTCCTTCTTTGGCTACCGGTTCTCCAGGTTGTCATTTCTCTTGTAACAGATGGGAATTTTATCCTGGAATTTTGAGGACTTTAGTTTATGCAGCTTTGCAGAGAGCTGTTGTGAATATTAACTAGACATGTTTTGGATGCAGTCTTTTTCTTTGATTTAAAAAGAGTGATTTAAAGTTTTATTGAGAAATAATAGAAGACCTGTAGTTTCTTCTTATACAACCACAGTGAAATCAGGTTCTTTTCCACTGAAAAATAGTCTAATTGTTGTTAGAGTTATTAGATACTAAACTGTTGTGTGAAACACAGTTTTCATTTTCTCCTTTGAATAAATTGAAGTTGTTCTGTCTTTTAATTCATTTTGGGCTCTGCTACATATGGGTGGTATTTTCATTTTTTCCTATTGGTGTTTAGTAACTAATTGGGGAACCACTGTCTGATCCCATCATTCTAAATTAGATTTCTCTACCTGTATGCACTCATAGCTCCCTGCTCACTACTTTTTCAGAGTTCTTAACAAGCACTCTGTAATTGTTGCTTTAATTGTCTTTTCTACTAGGCTGTACGCTATTTGAGGATAAGGATCATATCTTAAACATTTTCATATTGCCAGCACTTAACATAGATCCTGCATGTGATAGGTGCTCAATAAATGGTTTTTGAATTTGTAGACTGAATTATCCAGGAGAGAAGAATTTTTCTTTGCAGTTGATTGTTTATTGCATAGTTGTTTTAAGTAGTTTTTGAATTCTATATTTAGTACTGTGAAATTTAGAAAGCTGACGATTTACATGCTCAGCTGTAAAATCCTTCATTCACAAAACAGGTTAGAAAATTATAATTTTATAGGAAAGTTGCAAATGACAACTATTGTTTAGAATAGAATATAAAGAAAACAAATGAGGCAACCAGAACTCTTATCCAAGGGAGAGGGTTTAGATCCATAGGAGGCAGCATAGTATGTTAGATAAAGGAAGTACTGGAAGTCTGGAGGCTCCCAAGCTTAAGTTCCTGGCTCACCTGGTTATTTGGTCTGTATCATTTAACCTTTCTAAGTCTGCAGTTTTCTCATTTTTATTTTATTTTTTTAAAGAGGTTGGTCTAGAAAATCTGTAAGGTTCCTTGGAGCTCTAAAATTCTATCGTTTTTTATCTTAATGATAATACTAAGATAAAGGCATTCTTATCAATACCAATGTAATCCCTTTACGAAGAAACCTTTGTTTTGGATTTTTGAAGTGACACTAAGTGTTATCTCTTATTATTACAAACTAATGTACATAACTGTGCCACTTTCGCACATTTATTTCTTTCTTTTTTTTGAGACAGAGTCTCACTGTGTTGCCTGGGCTAGAGTGCCGTGACGTCAGCTTAGCTCACAGCAACCTCAAACTCCTGGGCTCAAGCAATCCTCCTGCCTCAGCCTCCCGAGTAGCTGGGACTACAGGCATGTGCCACCATGCCCGGCTAATTTTTTTCTATATATTTTTAGTTTTCCGATTAATTTCTTTCTATTTTTAGTAGAGACAGGGTCTCGCTCTTGTTCAGGCTGATCTCGAACTCCTGAGCTCAAACAATCTGCCTGCCTCGGCCTCCCAGAGAGCTAGGATTACAGGCGTGAGCCACCGTGCCTGGCCTTCACACATTTATTTCTTAAAAAAATAGAAAGCCTAGCAAGTTAAAGTTTATATATTTTAACTTCTTCATAAAAAATTGTTACTGACATATGAATTTGAGAAAATTAAGAACTCAAAAGAATATTGATTGTAATAGGTTAGCCTCATCCTCTCTGGGCAAAAATATAAATATAACATCTCATTTTCCACAACAAAATGCCAGCTTTCATTCCTCTCCTCTGGAAGGTAGAAAAATAACATTTAATTGAATGTCTACTGTATAGAAGTTAATCTGCTAAATTCTTTCATATCTTTTATCTCATTAATCAATATACCTGTTTGTGGCACTCTCTTTAATCAACAGTATATAATAGCTGCACTACAGGCAGTAGTTACAAAGCTTAATTTTCTTTTTTTTTCCTAAACCTTAATTTTAAACTTAATCTAGACTAACAATCCACAGGTGATTCTAATTAATACATAGCGAGGACTACCATGGTTTTAATACCTATGTTAAGTGTCTATCTAGATTGTTTGAGTTTTCACTTTTGTTACATGACAAAGAAAAATATTGATGTTTGGACTATATTATCTCAGCCTTTTGCAGAAATGTCGGCCTTAAATTGTGGTTTATTTTTATGCTTTCTGTTTTTATATAGAGGCTTAATTGGGAAATTGCCTTCTGATTTTTTTTATTATTATTATGATTCAGGTTTATTTGGAAGTCAATATTTTTTTTTAATTTCATCATATTATGGGGGTACAGATGTTTAGGTTACGTATGTTGCCCTTCCCTCTCCCACCCCCGAAGTGAGAGCTTCATGCGTGTCCATCCCCCGGATGGTGCTTGCAAAACAATAGTTAATAATATTGTTAAATGTATCACAGAATGACTCTCACAAGATAAATTAACATAAATTTCTGCTGAGTTTAGCTACAAGGAAAATCGTTTATGAAAAAATTGTATAAGCTCCCTGTTGGAAAATGGGAACTATATATCTAGTCACTGCATCTTTCTCCTTCAGCTTATTAAAAAACTTCAGTCAAATTTATACTTGAAGTTGGTAATATACTCATCTCGAGTTTCTTCAAGTACTTCTACTATTAGATGAACTCAGTTTAAATATTATGTATTATGTTTAAGTGTGTTAATTTATAAGATGTCTTAAGCCCGTCTGGGATGTAGGAAGAAGGGAAAAATAATACACTAACCCATCTGGTTGCCCATTGTTTTTTGAAAATGACATACTCCACTGAAGTGGGATGAAAGGCTGTTGTGCCGTCTGTAGTTCACACTAAACATATGTCGAGTCTTGATATATATCTGTAGTCATTTCGTTGCTTCTAGCTTTGCCTTCTATCTCCTCATAGGCCTGATGCCTTTGGTCACAAAAAAGCAATTTCATTCTTTATATGATATCCAGTTGGTAGTTTCTTAATCAACTATAGTTATGTCATGCATCTTTTTAAAAAAGTAGTTTTCTTTGGCGATCCTGCTTTGGTATTGCCATATTTCAGTGAAGTGTTCAGCAACTCTTGTGTATCCTGTTCTTGTCCATTGTACAGCTTTACAGAGAGAAAGAATTGTGAAAAGCTTCACTTTAGCATACTGGTAATCAATTTAGCTATATTCTGTAATTTTATTCTTATTGGTCTTGCTCTGATTCTTGATGTAAGTATGACTCTATAGGATATAGATAAAATAGTACTGTAGTCAGATGTGATAGCGTGGGTAGGCTAAGCCTCAGAACTGTAATAAGTTATACAGCAGAATTTGATACTATATTGGTAATAGTCTCCCATCTTAGTCTGGTTTTCCATTTTTCAGTTTGTACACTGTTATAAACTGTACTGCTTGAGTAGGTTTCTTTGATTACTTTTTACTGTGCATAATCATATGATAAGATGTCTGGTGCCAAGTTAGTGCTCAGCGAACATCTGAATAAAGGAATGTTGACTGAATGTTAACCACTAGGCTTATTTTCCCATTCAAAGGATTATAAGGGGTTTCTTTTGTTGAATTTGGCCTGAACAGTTACAACTTTAGATTCAAGCTGAAGTATTTTTGTATGAAGCCTCTTGACATCCGGAGCTGATTTTACTGGCTGCATTATTTTTCTGTGTACAGTCCTATATATGTGGAAATTATTATGTTCCCTTCACCTATCTGTTTTTCCATCTGCTACTTTTGATTACTTTGGCCCCTTTTCCTCTAATTTCTCTTGTTAGTTGTTTTATTTAATGTTAGTTTTTCATCTTTCATATATCCTCATGCTTTAGTTACTCTGGCACCACACTTTTTTATCTCAGATTATTTTGGTTTCATTGATTTCTAGTATATACATTTATTAGCATTAATGACCATCCCATATTTACATTTAACTTATATTAAAAAAATCAAAGGGAAGGTACACATACTCAAATAAAGTAATTCCCATTTAAATTTCATGTCTTCCTTAAAATTATCATTTGAAAACAGCAATTCTTGGATTTCTGTTTCCATGAATTTTGATTATACTTATAGCCTGAAGAAGTAGAAGAATTTCCAAGATTTCTGAAACATATTTTGTTGCAAGGTCTTATTTTTAGTTTCAGCCTCAATGTCACCTAAAGGTGATAAGTTGGTAGAAAATGTGCTTTTGGGTTGTTTTTCAGTAGTGGTAATGGGTTTGTGTGCAGTTACACATTCTTACCCATTCCTCTTGTGACTCTTGGCATGTTTTCTGAGACAGCTTGCAGAATTAGAGGTAGGAACTATAGCTGTAGAACAAAATGAAGCTACCAGGTTGAACCTACAACCTTGGCATTATTATTAGAACCTGTGTCAAACATTGAACATATTGGTAGACTAAAAATTACTTATTTTGGATTTCATTATTCAAGGACCCTAAAAGAACTTTAAAGTTCTCTTAAAATAAGATCCAATATTGTGAACTAATCAGTAATTTTTGTGTAGATTTTTCAAAAAAGACATTTAAAGAGAGTAATTACTAATCAGAAGTATGCCAGTTAATACTGAAGCTGAGATTGGGTCCTGTATACTTTTTTTTCTCCTTATGCTATCTATCATCAATAGTTTTCTGTTAGTATAGATCATTAGTTTCTAAAATGTGGTTCTTAGACCAGGAGCATCAACATTACTTAGGAATTGTTAAAAATGCAAATTCTTGGACCCTACCTTAGATTTAACAATCAAAAACTCTGGGCATGAAGCCCAAGAGTTCGTGTTTTAGCAAGCCTTCCGGGTGATCCTGCATTCTGAAGTTTTAGAACCACTACCTTGGCTCTTTTGCTAATTAGTGCCTTGTAACTCCATTAACATTAGTTGAAACGGACTAAGGTCTATGTTAGAAGTATTATAAGCCTATTACTTGAGGGCATTTTTGTAACAATGTGGACTGAAGTAGTAGAAGGTTAAGTTATCTAATCAATTTCTTATATCTGATTTCTAGGTCATTTCCTGAGGTATTTTCTTTCTCAGCCATGAGTAACACAAATCAAGAGTATGTTTTAGGCTTTTTCTTAAAAATAGATTCTTAGTGAGATAGATTAGTGGAAACAAGCATTTTAAAAAAGTACAGTTGACTCTTGTACAATGTGAGTTTGAACTGTGCGGGGTCCACTTATATATGGATTTTATTACTCTGCCTTCCCTGAAAGAGCAAGACCAATCCCTCCTCTTCCTCTTCCTCCTCAGCCTACTCACCACTGTGAAGATAATGTCTTTTATAATGACCCACTTCCAGTTAATGAATAGTAAATACATTGTGATTTCCTTAATATTTTCTTCTCTTTAGCTTACTTTATTGTAAGAATACAGGATATAATAGGATATAATACATATAACATACAGAATATGTATTAATTATTTATGTTAGCAGTAAGACTTTGATTAACAGTAGGCTATTTATTAGTAGTTAAGTTTCTGGGGAAGTGAAAATTATACATGGATTTTTCACTGTGAGGGGGTTTGGCACCCCTCACTCCTGTGTTGTTCAGTGGTCAACTGTATTACAAAGAAGTAATTCCAGGAGGCCATCACCCGAGCCAATAAAACCTTGGATTATGCCCAAGGGAAGGAAATAACCTGGATACAGATGTCCAGAAAGCAGTAAGTTTATTTTGGAAAGCTGCCAAGTTAATGCTATTGTATGCAGAATCACCAGGACCAAAGATTGCACGTGATTCAGGATTTGAATAGTGGAAATTCTCCAAATTTTAGTGTGGAATATTTTCCCTTTTTAAGGAAAATGGTTTTGAATATGTAAAGCGCTTGCTGTCTTTGTGTCTACTCTATCATTAGCTAAATCAGTGGATAGTGTTAAAGACTGTTAGAGAGGTGATATTCAGTGAAGGATAAGGAGTGATTTTATAAACCTGCTTTCCACAGGAAGTCAGGTTAAAAATGGAACTCTAAAAAAGGTAAGATTGGTACAAAATTATTAAAATAAAAGGGACTATGGAAGATGCCTTCCTAATAAAAATAATAACTTCAGTTCCCTTTCCTGTAGCTTTATTACACAGAACTAATTGTGCTTATTCCACTTAATGTGTTTCTATATATGTACCAATGTTGTCATCACTATAGAGCATTAATGAGCAAGCTTCATAATCCTTCCTTTGCCTAAGTAATAGGACCCATGGCAATAATCACTGATGAATTTTCATTCTTTCAAAGACTCTTACTTCATATATAACTTTTGGGCTCTTTAACTACTTTTTAGTCTAGATTAAATGAGGATAGATACTGTGTTTTAAATACAATAAAAATTAACTTTAAAATATGCTTTAATATATATAGTTCAAAAAATCTAAATATTGTTATTTGGAAAAAATTTTCCTTTTTTTTTTTTTTTAAAGTTAGAGTGTAGCTTTAGCAGAGTATAACAGAAAATCCAAACTAACAGTGGCTTAAAACAAGAGGTATTTAATTTTTTCCCCACATGAAAGCCTGGAGATAGTCAATACAGATCTGATATGGTGGATCTGATGTATCAAGAACCCAGATTGTTCATATGTCTTACATTCCAAGGTTACCTCGTGAACCAAAATTGCTGTTGGAGCTTTAGCCATTGAATCTTGAGGAGAAGGAGAAGAAGATATTCCTTCTCTTTTAAGGGTACTTTTTTGGCAGTCACGTGTAGTTTTTTAACTTACATCCAGTTGGCTAGAACATGGTCCCATGGTTGTACCTGGCCACACGGGAGGCTAGGATATGTATTCTCTTCTGGGAGGCCTTTAGCTTCTGCTGAGCTAAAAATTGGAAGCTCTAACACTAAGGAATAGGATAGAATGGGTACTGGAGACGCCAGCATCTTCTCCCATTGTATATAAATGAGTCATTGAAAGGCAAGGAAGACATTTTCCAGTTAAGTCTATGACACTTACTTATGCCAGAGACACTATTAGATTTGCAAATGCAATAACCAAGAAAGAAAATACACTGAAAAAGAGAGGGAATATATTGTGGAAGACCAAAAAAGAAAATTGTTTCTTGGAATACTCTGAACTCCGAGTTTAACTTTCTACTTTTTTGTGTCTTATCTTAGGGCTAGATTTTTATTATCCTAATTTAGGACCATAAAATGAAAGTGATACATTTAATAATTGCTAGATCATTCAGTGATGAGCAAATAGAAATCAAATGAAGAATGATTGCTGTGCTTTTTAAAATTATTTCATTTGAAGAGCTCAAGGAATTGCATGATAAATAGAATACTGCATCAGATTCTACTTAGGTATTTTCTCTCATTTCAGTTGTAAGGGTGTGGTCTCCAAAAGGGAAATAAAGCTTGCCATTTTAGTTTACGAATGCTTTTGCCAATATTTTGTGTTTTGATATCCTTAATCTAAAAATTTTATTGAAAATCCAGAGAAATCAGTGTCTTATGTGTTCTTGTCACCTAACTTAAATATTAATGTTTTAAACATATATTCAAACATATAAGGAGTTTAATCATTTGGGAGTGAGTGAGGAGGGTAGATAAGCCTCCTCTGGATTGATAAAACATTGATTCATCAGGCTCAAAGGGGCTTACTAGGCATGTCATAAATATATCCATTTCCCTTCTCTGTAGAATTACTTTCACTGATAGCAGCAAATGAGCAGTTTGTTAAGTAGGGAGTAGGCTTTGTCTGGAGGTTGTGCATCAGCAAAAGGGAAAATAACTGGCTGATGATGGGTTAGTGATTACAAGCCTTAATTTTCTTTTCTTTTTCTTTTCTTACTCTGTTGCCTGGAGTGCAGTGGCATCATCGTAACTCACTGCAGCCTCTCTAATGCTTGGGCTCAAGCAATGCTTCTGCCTCGGCCTCCCGAGTAGTTAGGACTATAGGCGGGCACCACCACATCTGGCTAATTTTTTTTTTTTTTTTTTTTTGTAAAAACTGGGTCTTGCCGTGTTCCTCAGGCTGGACTAGAACTCCTGGCCTCAAGTGATCCTCCTGCCTCAGCCTCCCAAAATGGTAGGATTATAGGCGTGAGCCACTGTGCCCGGCCACACCTTAATTTTCTTGAGCTGAGCCAAGATGCCCATCAGAGGTCAAAAATAAAATTTTATATGGTACAAATATCCTCTGTTACTGATACTGGATAACATTCTTCAATTATAACCAAAGGCAGTACTTAAAGATAGAAACACCTGAGATAAGTTTTACTTTCCAAGTGGTAGACAGTCATAGTAATAAATTAATGCTATTAATATTAAACATAACAATACTAATATAAATAATAGCACTTAACATTTATTGTGTGCCTACTTTGTGCTGGACATGGTGCTAAATCTCTTCTTATGCATTTTTTCATATAATCCTCGTAACTGGGTAAAGTAGGTAGTATTAATGTTTCCACTTTACAGATAAGAAAACTGAAGATTTGAGAGAGCAGTTTGACATTTGAATTCAGGTCTGTTTGACTTCAGGGTCAATGTGCTATAGAGAACTGGTCATACCTGAGATCTGGTGCTCCAGTTCCAGGACAAAGCTTTGTGGTTAGAGGGCAGTCCCAGGGCAGGTTGACTGGGTGGTAGTGACGAGGACATAGTTTTCTTGACCCACCACCTTGCTGGAAGAGGATAAAGGTACACAATACATTCACACATTGAGAGTATCTGTATTTGGTGAGAATTTTATCTAGCTGTGAATGTTTTTTTCTTTTGACAGAATGTTTTTTTCTTTGCCTGATGATTAAGACTGTACTATCATTTTCATTCAAAAGAACAGTTTTATTATACATTTGGAGGATCAGAGAAATTAAAAAGCAAGTAAGCATAATGCCAAAGCCTCCTCTCCCCTATAGGCTTTACACTATAATTTAGAATACTTTATTCTAGGGTTCCTTAAATATCTGAATTCCCTTAAGTTCCTTTGTGTTTGTTTACAGTTAATGTGTTAAGAGCCATTGACATTTGAAGATCATCAGAAGTGAAGATAAAACATCTCAAAAATTATAATGTAAGTGAATGGGAACATGCAGATAAAAATGGACAAAAGTTAATATTGCCAACAGTATTTCCAGAATCCATATATTATCCTAAATGAAATTTGCACATATGAGTAACCAGTAACTTCAATCTTCAGTCCCAATTCCAAGTCCCTGTCCTTAAAATTCTGTCTTCTTTTCTACCTGGGGAAAATAGTCACTAAGTTTTAGTCATCCAGTAATTTTCCATTAGAATTTTTTGGCTTCCATCTACTGTTTTCTTCCTTTTCCTCCTTGTACTTTGCAGTTTGACTTGAGAGGAGCATGACAAGGGGTTGTGTTATATTTAAAAACGTATTTGTGTAGAGACTGAGGTCTTTGCTTTCCAGCTATTGATACACATTGTGTATGTTACCTCACTTTACTACTGTTTTGTATGTTTCTTCTTAGGCAAAAATATGTTAGCTAGCTAGCCTCCCCGCTTTCTTTCCCTCACGTCTTCTTTACTAGCATCCTTCCTCTTTCCCTTCCTTTCTTCCTCTCTGTAAATATTTGTTTAGCATCTATTATGCACTGCACACTATGCTAGATCCAGAATTCCTATGAGCCTGGTGCTGAGATGAGTTATATCATCTTTTTATATTCTTAGTCGCGTTAGAGATTATCCAATTATAGTGTTTCTCAAGTGTGACTGAGGACCACCTGCATATTTCACTCAACTGTTGGTGAACACTTTACTTCCTAGGTTCCTGTTTACACATTCTGACATTCTGAATCATTGGGAGTGACATTAAAAATTTGCACTTAGAATAATAATAATAAAAACACAAAAACAAGAATTTGCACTTAAAGGTTTGAAAACCACTGATCCAGATGCTTTTTGGATTTTAGTCTAGAATAATTTGCCGAAAGGTACAATATATGTTAGAATGTAAGGAAAGATGGTGATTTTTCTTCTAAAGTTACAGAACTATTTAGTGCCATAGATGATCTTCTGACTCCCAGTTCTAGACTTTACCAAGTAATTTCATGATTTTTGTTGGTCCGTACAGCTTCACTGTGTTTCATGTCTATAGGACCCTACCCTTATACCATATATAAGATCATAAGCAATCCATCGCTGTTCCTGAAAAAAATAACTAAAAGCATATATGGGTTATGTGTATGAAAAACATGTACTGTTTCTTCATCTTCAGGTATGTGACTGATTCTGATTTTGAAATCATTGAGTGATAGACTTGGCAGAGAAAAAAAATTTTTTTTTTGTATCCATAGTATTATTCCTACCTGGACTTTAAGTTTTATGCTTATGAAAAGGAGGACTGGATTTCATTTTTGAATGAAGTAGTAGGCACAAATTTCATAGTGCTTTGCAAGTAGTAGGTACTTGGTAAACTATACAATGAACAGTTTACTGTTAAAACTTTGTTTTTCCCTTTGGATTCGATTCTGTGAAGTACACTATTAAGAGTGGTGTTACTTGCTTTGTACAGAATCTCATGCTTTATATACCAAGCCAGAGACCTTAAATAATTGAAATTATTTATATT